>NC_139030.1:8069423-8490122 GCF_964662115.1 Mustela nivalis | reverse complement strand
ACAATACCATAGAGCAAAACAATAGTAGAATTATTGGGGTCCCAAAGGAAGAAGAAAGAGAGGGATAGAATGTATATTTGAACAAAACATAGGTGATAACTACCCTAACCTGGTGAAGGAAACAGGCATTCAAGTTCAGGAGGTACAAAGATACCCCCTCAAAATGAATAAAAATAGATTGACACCTGGACATGTAATAGGGAAGCTTGCAAATTTCAAAAATAAAGGAAAAATCCTGAAAGCACCTCAAGGCTAGGAACATTAGACTGGCAGAAGACCTATCCACAGAGATTTGGCAAGACAGAAAGTGCTGGCATGATATATTCAGGGCACTAAATGAGAAAAACATGCAGCCAAGAATACTTTATCCAGCAAGGCTGTCATTCAGAATGGAAGGAGAGATAAAGAACTTCCAGGACAAAGAGAAACTAACTAAATAAATAAATAAGATACCTAGGAATAAACCTAACCAAGAAGGCAAGTGATTTGTACTCCACAAACGAATTCATAAAATTCATGAAAGAATTGTGTAGAAGAATGAAACTGAACCATTTTCTTACATTATATACTCAAAATAGATGAAAGACTTAGATGTGAGATAGGAATCCATCAGAATCCTAGAGAAGCAAACAGTCAGCAACCTCTGTGATCTTGGCAACAGCAACTTCTTGCTAAACGTATCTCCAAAGGCAAGGGAAACAAAATAAAAAGTGAACTACTGGAACTTCATCAAGATAAAAAGCTTTTGCACAGCAAAGGAAACAGTCAAAAAAACTGAAAGACAACCTTCAGAATGGAACAAAATATTTGCAAATGTCATATCAGATAAAGGGCTAGTATCTAAGATCTATAAAGAACTTTTGAACCTCAACATCTAAAAACCAAACAATCCACCAAGAAATGGGCAGAAGACATGACCAGACATTTCTCCAAAGAAGACATACAAATGGCCAACAGACACATGACAAAGTGCTCAACATCACATGGCATCAGAGAAATACAAATGAAAACTACAACCTCACATTAGTCAGAATGACTAAATTTAATAAGTCAGGAAACAACAAATGCTGACAAGGGTGTGGAGAAGGGGAAATCCTCTTATATTGTTGGTAGAACTGCAAGCCAGTGTAGCCACTCCGGAAAACAGCATGGAGGTTCTTCAAGAAGCTAAAAATAGAGCTTCCCTATGATCCAGCAATTATGCTACTAGGTACTTAACCCAAAGATACAAATGTAGTGATGTGAATAGGTACCTTCACCCCAATATTTATAGCAGCAATGTCCACAACAGCCAAACTGTGGAAAGAGCTGGGATGACCATTAACAGATGAATAGATAAGAAGACATGAGATTATAAATATATATATAACTATATATATTATTGTATTATAATATATATATGTGTATATACACACATACACACACACATACATACACACACAAACACATATTACTCAGCCATCAGAAAGGATGAATACTTACAATTTACACTGATGTGAGAGGAACTGGAGCATGATATTTTGAGCATTATAAGTCAGTCTGAGAAGGACAATTATCATATGGTTTCTCTCATATATGAAATATAAGAAATGGCAAAGGATCATAAGGGAAGGGAGAGAAAACTAATGGAAATCATCAGAGAGGGAGAAAAAGCATGAAAGACTCTTAATTACAGAAAACAAACTGAAGGTTGCTGGAGGGGTGGCGGGTGGGGGGATGCGGTAACTGGGTGATGGGCATTAAGGAGGGCACATGATAGGATGAGTACTGGGTGTGATATGCAACTGATGATTTATTGAACACTACATCTGAAACTAATGAGATACTATACATGTTAGCTAATTGAATTTAAATTTATTTATTTTTTTAAAGATTTTATTTATTTATTTGACAGACAGAGATCACAAGTAGGCAGAGAAGAATTCAGAGAGAGAGGAGGAATCAGGCTCCCTGCCGAGCATAGAGCCCAATGTGGGGCTCGATCCCAGGACCCTGGGATTATGACCCAAGCCAAAGGCAGAGACCTCAACCCACTGAGTCACCCAGGAACACCTTAATTTAAATTTAAAAAATGGTAATAAAACTATTGGAGATTGTCTTTGCTTGGGATTCCCATGTGTACACCAATTTAAATGTCTGTGGGAATCTCAGTTCAACACAGATATCTCTTCAAAGTTGTACATTCTATTCTAGTTAATTCTGGAATATGAATATGATGTAATTGAATAAATTGTAACTTCATACATGCTACTCTTACTTATCCTGGAGAATTACTAGACAGTGTTTATGAACAAATTGTTAGCACATGAACTTTTTCTCCTATTTATTTTGGATAATAGCTCTGTGTATTATTATGTACTCTGTTGGAGACTCTCAAACTTCATAAATTTAACTTTTTATAACTTTTTTATTTTTTTAAAGATTTTATTTATTTATATGACAGGCAGAGATCACAAGTAGGCAGAGAGGCAGGCAGAGAGAGAGAGGAAGCAGGCTCCCTGCTGAGCAGAGAGCCCGGTGAGGGGCTTGATCCCAGGACCCTGGGATCATGACCTGAGCCGAAGGCACAGGCTTTAACACACTGAGACACTCAGGTGCCCCTAAATTTAACTTCTATTGCTTGTTTTCTTTGAGATACTTTCCTTGAGATCACTAGTGCTCATACCATATTAAATTCTGTGATCATATTATATGAATATGTGAATTGTTCTATTTGCTCACATAGATTTTTTTTTAGATTTGTTTATTTATTTATTTTAGAGAGGGTGAGACCACACACAAAGTGGGGGAGGGACAGAGGAAGAAAATCTTCAAGCAGACTCCTGGGACAACACTGAGCCAGATGGGCTCAATCCCATGACCCCAAGATCATGATCTGAGCTGAACCCAAGTATCAGATACTTAATCAACTAATCCACCCAGGTGATCCTCAAATAGATACATTTTCAGTCTACATTCTTAACATCGCAACTTTTCTTTATTATTTCACAGTGTTAACACTTTCATTATTTTCCTTTAGAGAATAACATTCTTTCTGCCTGAAGTTATGTTCTTTTCTAGAACTAAATTGCCCCAAACTCTGTATGGTTTTCTGGAAAAATACATATTAAAAAAAAAAATTCTTATTTGAGGTGACTTTTACAGCCCCTGTGGATTATTTATATTGTTTGTTCATCTCTGAGTAGAAACATATCTAACCAAGTCTATTTTATCTTTGAAAAGATTTTCCTTGACAACTTTGTTTACCATCATATCACTTCAGTCACCTGTTGGGAATAAAGATAAAGGACAAATGCCTCAGATTTCTGTTATATAGGGCAACTCTATCACTTGTACTGCCAGTAGCCCAGCATTTCTGTAGCTTGCCATAACAGAAGTTTGTTTCCTGACCACAGAGCAAGCCAGTGTTGGTGTTCCTAGTCTGAGGTAATTAAGGAATCTTGGCCTCTTCTATCTTGCAGCCATAGGATTCTCTAGGGTCCAGCTTTTTTTATTTGCAACCAGCTAGCAGCAGAAGAGGATGTGGAGAAAATGCCCTGGTGGAGAGTAACCCTCTTTGCTTTTGCTAGCATCTAATTGGCTAACCTACCCCATTAGTCACACTTAGAAATAGAGAAAATGGGCTGTAAATGTGATATCTTTCTGGGCAGCTTCTTTATATGTCTATATACCAATATAATGAAGGGAGGAATACACATGTCGATGGACGGCTTCTACCTCTGTGTATGCCATCCCTCTGACCATTACCAGTGAACACCTTTCTTACATGTGGTACATATTCATACCTCTCCAAGGAAGACAAGCCAAAGCCTGGTCCAGTCACAAAAGCCAGCTCAGAGTTCAGGCTCTCTGGATGATATGCTGTCTTCCCATTCAGTTCTGGGTGTGGCTTGACATGTCATTTTATCCCTCACTATCAACGTAGGAAGGAGACAAGATGAACTACAATAAAACCTCCCATTCAAAGAAGGGAAGACTGTGTTCACAGTGAGATAAATTACATGCTGGGCAGGTGTTATGAAGACCCCTGCCCTGGCAATGGGGACAGTTGCTTGTTTGGATGGTGCTTCCCTTCCTGGAAATAACTATTTTTCCCAGGTTTCTCCAAATCCCCTTGGCACTGCCTTCTGGGTTGACATTTCTTGTCTTTCCTGTAGCATTTTCCAAGGTGGTCACTGGGGAGTATGCATTCTTGGAGGACATATAGCCTCCTCCTTGTGACAGTTATTATGCAACTGTTTTCAGCTCCAAACATGCCCTTCTACCTTCTGCATTGTGATACTGATGCTGGCAATATGCAAGCTAGAGTTCTGCTTTGCCAGCTGGCTCCCTGTTCATTTCTGCCAATAGGGGCACTGAAGGAAAGCTGTGAGGGAGAAGTAGCAAGAAGAAACATGTTCTTTCTTATCTGTACCCTAGGAGTGTTTCTTCACATCTGTAGCAGTTCCTTTTTCTAGCTGAATCCCTACAGTTTGGCATTTGTCTAACACTCGCAGATATAGCTAGGTCACATTCCTCAGAGACACAAACATCAGCCCAGCAGTTCCTCGACCTCACAAGTATGGAACCCCTCCTTGAAATATCTAAGAGTTAATGATTTCAAGCCCTTTACTTTGTGCCTCCAACTCTAGGGATAATAGCTACCTCCCGAAGTGACTGCCTCTAAAAATATCTTAGTCTTGTCTCTTTTTAGCCTTTTTTGTTAACCAGTTAATTTTATATCTGATGAGCAACTCTTTATATTACATTATCTTTGTTAAGATAGCCCTCATGATTTCAGCCTGTTGACTGGACAGTAGCTGATGTAGACATAAGTACCAGAACAGGTACTAAGAAGCGGAGACCTGAAGATAGGTTTGGGGCATATTAGTTATGCTGTATCCTTGGGTTTGAGCACAGCATTGGCTCCTTGCCAATGGGTAATAGGATTTTCACTAATCCATGGAACCAGGATTAACCAAAATTTCACCCATAGTTATTATGATAAATGAGAACTAAAGAAATTACTTTGGGTGACCGAAGGGTTTCTGTTATTTCCCCATGGCATTTATGTTGATTACAATACTATGGTATGGGACAAATTTTTATGATTATTGTGGAGCATCCATAGAGAGATTACAAACTAAGGTCATTAGACTCAAGTCACAGAGAATGACAGTGCTTCTAAGGAAATCTTAAATTCTCTTATTTCTTATAGCCACAGAAATTGTATTCCTGAGAATAAAACCAAAATTTAATTTTGTGGATTATAGAATTACAATGTAATCTGAATTCACAGCCTCACCAATCTTTAATGTAGAAATTATAGCATGTCTGGAACTTAGAACAGGGACTTCTGGTTCCATTCAGATAAAGTTAAGAATTTTGGAAGTCCAAGTTGCTGTGTGTTTCCATTGACACAGAAGCACCTTTCCCTACCAAGTCTGAGAAAAATAATCTTTTTTCTTTAAAACCTTATAGTAAATTGGAGAGGAGTCAAGATGGCGGAGAAGTAGCAGGCTGAGACTACTTCAGCTAGCTGGAGATCAGCTAGATAGCTTATCTAAAGATTGCAAACACCTGAAAATCCATCGGCAGATCGAAGAGAAGAAAAACAGCAATTCTGGAAACAGAAAAACAACCACTTTCTGAAAGGTAGGACCGGTAGAGAAGTAATCCAAAGCAACGGGAAGATAGACTCCGGGGGGAGGGGCCGGCTCCCGGCAAGCGGCAGAGCAACGGAGCACAAAATCAGGATTTTTAAAAGTCTGTTTCACTGAGGGACATCGCTCCAGAGGCTACCCGGGGCAAAGCCCACACGGGGTCAGCGTGGCCTCAGGTCCCACAGGGTCACAGAAGGATCAGGGGTGTCTGAGTGTCGCAAAGCTTGAGAGTATTGGAACGGGAAAGCCGGCTACAGAGACAGTCGACAGTAAGCTCGCAGCTCGGGGTGACCTTGAACCGGTCGAAGGCTCGGTGAGCTCGGAGCGCGACCAGAGCTCAGGCAGACAGGGGTAACTGGGCGCTGTTCTCTGAGGGCGCACTGAGGAGTGCGGCCCTGGGCTCTCGGCTCCTCCAGGCTGGAGACCAGGAGGCCACCAACCAGTATTCCCGACCTCTGGAACTCTACGGAAAGGGCTCAGGGAACAAAAGCTCCTGAAAGCAAACCTGAGCGGATTACTCACCCCGGCCCCGGGTTAGGGCAGTGTAATTCCGCCTGGGGCAAAGACACTTGAGAATCACTACAACAGGCCCCTCCCCCAGAAGATCAACAAGAAATCCAGCCGAGACCAAGTTCACCTACCAAGGAGTGCGGATTCAATACCAAGGAGAGCAGCAGAATTCCAGAGGAGGAGAAAGCCAAGCACAGAACTCATGGCTTTTTCCCTGTGATTTTTTCAGTCTTGCAGTTAATTTAATTTTTTTCTTTTCCATTTTTTGTTTTTTTTCTCGCCTTCAGGTAAAATTTTTTTTGTTACCTTTTTCTTTTTTAACGATTTTTTCTAGTTTATCTAATATATATATTGTTTCTTTTTTACATTTTTCTTAGGAGTTTTCTTTTTTTAAATTCTTTTCTTTTCTTTTCTTTTTATTTTTTTTTCTTTCTTCCTTTTTGAACCTATTTTTATCCCCTTTCTCCCCCCTCACGATTTTGAATCTCTTCAAATTTGGTTAAAGCACATTTTCCTGGGGTTGTTGCCACCCTTTTAGTATTTTACTTAGCCCTTCATATACTTTTATCCGGACAAAATGACAAGACGGAAAAATTCAACACAAAAAAAAAGAACAAGAGGCAGTACCGAAGGCTAGGGACCTAATCAATACAGACATTGGTAATATGTCAGATCTAGAGTTCAGAATGACAATTCTCAAGGTTCTAGCTGGGCTCGAAAAAGGCATGGAAGATATTAGAGAAACCCTCTCGAGAGATATAAAAGCCCTTTCTGGAGAAATAAAAGAACTAAAATCTAACCAAGTTGAAATAAAAAAAGCTATTAATGAGGTGCAATAAAAAATGGAGGCTCTCACTGCTAGGATAAATGAGGCAGAAGAAAGAATTAGTGATATAGAAGACCAAATGACAGAGAATAAAGAAGCTGAGCAAAAGAGGGACAAACACCTACTGGACCACGAGGGGAGAATTCAAGAGATAAGTGACACCATAAGACGAAACAACGTTAGAATAATTGGGATTCCAGAAGAAGAAGAAAGAGAGAGGGGAGCAGAAGGTATACTAGAGAGAATTATTGGGGAGAATTTCCCCAATATGGCAAAGGGAATGAGCATCAAAATTCAGGAGGTTCAGAGAATGCCCCTCAAAATCAATAAGAATAGTCCCACACCCCGTCACCTAATAGTAAAATTTACAAGTCTCAGTGACAAAGAGAAAATCCTGAAAGCAGCCCGGGAAAAGAAGTCTGTAACATACAATGGTAAAAATATTAGATTGGCAGCTGACTTATCCACAGAGACCTGGCAGGCCAGAAAGAGCTGGCATGATATTTTCAGAGCACTAAATGAGAAAAACATGCAGCCAAGAATACTATATCCAGCTAGGCTATCATTGAAAATAGAAGGAGAGATTAAAACCTTCCAGAACAAACAGAAGCTGAAAGAATTTGCGAATACCAAACCAGCTCTACAGGAAATATTGAAAGGGGTCCTCTAAGCAAAGAGAGAGCCTACAAGTGGTAAATCAGAAAGGAACAGAGACCATATACAGTAACAGTCACCTTACAGGCAATACAATGGCAATAAATTCATATCTCTCAATAGTTACCCTGAATGTTAATGGGCTAAATGCCCCAATCAAAAGACACAGGGTATCAGAATGGATTAAAAAAAAAAAAAAAAAAAAACCATCTATATGTTGCCTCCAAGAAACTCATTTTAAGCCTGAAGACACCTCCAGATTTAAAGTGAGGGGGTGGAAAAGAATTTACCATGCTAATGGACATCAGAAGAAAGCAGGAGTGGCAATCCTTATATCAGATCAATTAGATTTTAAGCCAAAGACTATAATAAGAGATGAGGAAGGACACTATATCATATTCAAAGGGTCTGTCCAACAAGAAGATTTAACGATTTTAAATATCTATGCCCCCAACGTGGGAGCAGCCAACTATATAAACCAATTAATAACAAAATCAAAGAAACAAATCAACAATAATACAATAATAGTAGGGGACTTTAACACTCCCCTCACTGAAATGGACAGATCATCCAAGTAAAAGATCAACAAGGAAATAAAGGCCTTAAACGACACACTGGAACAGATGGACATCACAGATATATTCAGAACATTTCATCCCAAAGCAACAGAATACACATTCTTCTCTAGTGCACATGGAACATTCTCCAGAATAGATCACATCCTCGGTCCTAAATCAGGACTCAACCGGTATCAAAAGATTGGGATCATTCCCTGCATATTTTTAGACCACAATGCTCTAAAGCTAGAACTCAACCACAAAAGGAAGTTTGGAAAGAACCCAAATACATGGAGACTAAACAGCATCCTTCTAAGGAATGAATGGGTCAACCGGGAAATTAAAGAAGAATTGAAAAAAATCATGGAAACAAATGATAATGAAAATACAACGGTTCAAAATCTGTGGGACACAACAAAGGCAGTCCTGAGAGGAAAATATATAGCGGTACAAGCCTTCCTCAAGAAACAAGAAAGGTCTCAGGTACACAACCTAACCCTACACCTAAAGGAGCTGGAAAAAGAACAAGAAAGAAACCCTAAGCCCAGCAGGAGAAGAGAAATCATAAAGATCAGAGCAGAAATCAATGAAATAGAAACCAAAAAAACTTTAGAACAAATCAACAAAACTAGGAGCTGGTTCTTTGAAAGAATTAATAAAATTGATAAACCCCTGGCCCGACTTATCAAAAAGAAAAGAGAAAGGACCCAAATAAATAAAATCATGAATGAAAGAGGAGAGATCACAACTAACACCAAAGAAATACAAACTATTATAAGAACATACTATGAGCAACTCTACGCCAATAAATTTGACAATCTGGAAGAAATGGATGCATTCCTAGAAACATATAAACTACCACAACTGAACTAGGAAGAAATAGAAAGCCTGAACAGACCTATAACCAGTAAGGAGATTGAAACAGTCATTAAAAATCTCCAAACAAACAAAAGCCCAAGGCCAGACGGCTTCCCAGGGGAATTCTACCAAACATTTAAAGAAGAACTAATTCCTATTCTCCTGAAACTGTTCCAAAAAATAGAAATAGAAGGAAAACTTCCAAACTCATTTTATGAGGCCAGCATCACCTTGATCCCAAAACCAGACAAGGATCCCACCAAGAAAGAGAGCTATAGAGCAATATCCTTGATGAACACAGATGCGAAAATACTCAACAAAATACAAGCCAATAGGATTCAACAGTACATTAAAAAGATTATTCACCACGACCAAGTGGGATTTATTCCAGGGCTGCAAGGTTGCTTCAACATCCGCACATCAGTCAATGTGATACAACACATCAATAAAAGAAAGAACAAGAACCATATGATACTCTCAATAGATGCTGAAAAAGCATTTGACAAAGTACAGCATCCCTTCCTGATCAAAACTCTTCAAAGTGTAGGGATAAAGGGCACATACCTCAATATCATCAAAGCCATCTATGAAAAACCCACTGCAAATATCATTCTCAATGGAGAAAAACTGAAAGCTTTTCCGCTAAGGTCAGGAACACGGCAGGGATGTCCATTATCACCACTGCTATTCAACATAGTACTAGAGGTCTAGCCTCAGCAATCAGACAACAAAAGGAAATTAAAGGCATCCAAATCGGCAAAGAAGAAGTCAAATTATCACTCTTTGCAGATGATATGATACTATATGTGGAAAACCCAAAAGACTCCACTCCAAAACTGCTAGAATTTACACAGGAATTCAGTAAAGTGTCAGGAAATAAAATCAATGCACAGAAATCAGTTGCATTTCTCTACACCAACAGCAAGACAGAAGAAGAGAAATTAAGAAGTCAATCCCATTTACAATTGCATCCAAAACCATAAGATACCTAGGAATAAACCTAACCAAAGAGACACAGAATCTATACTCAGAAAACTATAAAGTACTCCTGAAAGACATTGAGGAAGACACAAAGAAATGGAAAAATGTTCCATGCTCATGGATTGGAAGAATAAATATTGTGAAAATGTCTATGCTACCTAAAGCAATCTACACATTTAATGCAATTCCTATCAAATTACCATCCATCTTTTTCAAAGAAATGGAACAAATAATTCTAAAATTTATATGGAACCAGAAAAGACCTCGAATAGCCAAAGGGATATTGAAAAAGAAAGCCAACGTTGTTGGCATCACAATTCCAGACTTCAAACTCTATTACAAAGCTGTCATCATCAAGACAGCATGGTACTGGCACAAAAACTGACACATAGATCATGGAATAGAATAGAGAGCCCAGAAATAGACCCTCAAATCTATGGTCAACTAATCTTCGACAAAGCAGGAAAGAATGTCCAATGGAAAAAAGACAGCCTCTTCAATAAATGGTGCTGGGAAAATTGGACAGCCACATGCAGAAAAATGAAATTGGACCATTTCCTTACACCACACTCAAAAATAGACTCAAAATGGATGAAGGACCTTGATGTGCGAAAGGAATCCATCAAAATCCTTGAGGAGAACACAGGCAGCAACCTCTTTGACTTCAACCACAGCAACATCTTCCTAGGAACATCGCCAAAGGCAAGGGAAGCAAAGGCAAAAATGAACTATTGGGATTTCATCAAGATCAAAATCTTTTGCACAGCAATGGAAACAGTTAACAAAATCAAAAGACAACTGACAGAATGGGAGAAGATATTTGCAAACAACATATCAGATAAAGGACTAGTGTCCAGAATCTATAAAGAACTTAGCAAACTCAACACCCAAAAAACAAATAATCCAATCAAGAAATGGGCAGAGGACATGAACAGACATTTCTGCAAAGAAGACATCCAGATGGCCAACAGACACATGAAAAAGTGCTCCATATCACTCGGCATCAGGGAAATACAAATCAAAACCACAATGAGATATTACCTCACACCAGTCAGAATGGCTAAAATCAACAAGTCATTAAATGACAGATACTGGCGAGGATGCGGAGAAAGGGGAACCCTCCTACACTGTTGGTGGGAATGCAAGCTGGTGCAGCCACTCTGGAAAACAGCATGGAGGTTCCTCAAAATGTTGAAAATAGAACTGCCCTATGACCCAGCAATTGCACTATTGCGTATTTACCCTAAAGATACAAACGTAGTGATCCAAAGGGTCACCTGCACCCGAATGTTTATAGCAGCAATGTCCACAATAGCCAAACTATGGAAAGAACCTAGATGTCCATCAACAGATGAATGGATCAAGAAGATGTGGTATATATACACAATGCAATACTATGCAACCATCAAAAGAAATGAAATCTTGCCATTTGTGACAACATGGATGGAACTAGAGCGTATCATGCTTAGCGAAATAAGTCAAGCAGGGAAAGACAACTATCATATGATCTCCCTGATATGAGGAAGTGGTGATGCAACATGGGGGCTTAAGTGGGTAGGAGAAGAATAAATGAAACAAGATGGGATTGGGAGGGAGACAAACCATAAGTGACTCTTAATCTCACAAAACAAACAGGGTTTCTGGGGGGAGGGGGTTTGGGAGAAGGGGTTGGGATTATCGACATTGGGGAGGGTATGTACTTTGGTGAGTGCTGTGAAGTGTGTAAACCTGGTGATTCACAGACCTGTACCCCTGGGGATAAAAATATATGTTCTTAAAAAATAAAAAATTAAAAAAAAGAAAACTTATATTAAATTTACCTAGGCAGATGCTTTATATAGAGATACCAATTATCCTCAAGAGTACGCCCCAACCAATCTTTTCTGCCATTGGCCCCATGACTATAGCACTATATTGGAATGTTCCAGGAGTCAATCACAAATCTGATCCCGTAAGGAGTAATTTATAGCTCCAATGTATTGGGAGATTTTATTGATTTAATTGAGCAGAAACTTAAAGAATATTCATTGTCATTCAAAAATGTGAGAACAAGGATTAGAGAATATAACACTGGATAAAATGTTTTGTTGTTGTTTATTTGTTTTGGATTTAGTTTGGGGTTTTTATATGTGTACACTTCCTAGAGATTCTATGGTGTCCTCAATTTCATTTGGCTAATTGACTAAACTTGGCTTAGCAATGACTGTTATTCAATGAGGTTAACATGCCAGAATTTCCTTTGGAAATATTAAAGAAGATATCTTTCAGCTTATGGAGATAGAAATGTCAAGAGAAATTATCATATGCATTCCCTTACCTCACTTCCCAAAAGAGCTCAGAGACCACTCTCCTTAGTAAGTCATTGAAAATTCTACTAATTAGGGGAAAGCTCTATGGTATTCTCCTGTCTTGGCCAGGAATAATGATGGCAATGGCCACCATTACACTGCCTGAATTCAATGGGAATTATAAAATCGCAGAGTAGCAGAAGCCAAATGATAATGCTTGATTATTAAATATGAGGCAGGTACATTTATCTGAATGGTCAGCAGGTACCAAGTAGTTATCCAAACGTTTAACTGAAGAATATCCATCAGTAGCTCACTTATAACAGTGTTCCTAAAAATGAAATAGATGGGTGTTTCCTTCCGTAACTGGAAAAATATTCCATTTGGTGGCCAGAAACATGAACTGATTACCACAATGAAGAGTCATACCTTTTTATCCTATTTTCAAATCTAACCCAGTTTTCAGTTTTCATGATTGAAAGAGAGGCTGATTTCCCTTGAGTAAAACCTCTGGAGTTCTGTCACTGTAAATCATCCTCTAAGCCTTCTTCTGAGAAATTATAACTAATTACTCGAGTAACTGTGTCTTGGGAAAAGGTATATGTAGATTTTTCAGAGATTATTAGATACTAGACTTGTGTCACTAATCCCTGGGTGGTGAATCCTAGCCCCTGTGGTTTAAAATGTTTGTTTTATGGTGGAGTTTTGACCACATTCAAGTGAGAGTGTGCCATATACCTAGTAAGTCTACATATCCCTCCTGTGGTTATTTTCCTACTTATTGAATATATACTTGGAATGGCCATTCTTAGAAGATGGTAGAATGCTCTCATTAAATCACAGGATTTTCTTCCAGGCTCCTGTTCTTTTTGGTAAACTAACTCTTTCAGGAAAAATATAGGCTTCTGATATGCATCCTATCTGTGCAAAATCCCAGGAACCACATTGAAAATTGTCACTTAGACCTAAACAAACGTTTTTGTGCTTCCTAGCCTTATTTATGTCAGCGAAACAAGTTAAGACATGCTATCATAGGATCATCTAAAAGACATAGACTATAATGAGAAGGCAATACCCTCAATCTAAACTGGCCTTCCAAGTTATAGTGGAAAATATTTTACCAAATATTTTGCCCATTTATTATCAGAGGCTTCTAACTTTAACCTCACAGGTTATTTATTTTTTTTTCTTCTACCTGAGGAAAGGATATGAAGAGCAGGGACTGTGGGGCATAGACCTCCATTATTTAGGGTTCCTGGATATGCTGCCATTTCCTGGGTTAGGAGCTAGAAGAAGGTGTGTAGTGTCTAAAATCCAAAGAAAGCTGGGGTGCCTGAGTGGCTCTATTGGTTAAGCAACTTTTTACAGCTCATGTTCCTAGGGTCCTGGGATCAAGTCCTGCACCAATGCAGGCTCTGGCTCCCTACTCAGCAGGAGTCTGCTTCTCTCATTCCCACTCTTCCTGAATTATATACTCCCTCTTAAGAAGAGAATTATATTCCTAATAAAGTTTTGGTCCTATTTTTCTTATGTTTGGTCACATATTCAAATTCTTGGGGGTTTGTTGTTTTAAAAGTCAGTTTAATTATTGCATTATCACTAGGAATTATTTACTTATTTTCAATTAAGTTAATTTAATGAAAAGCTAATTGTGGGACAGATATGTGTTAATTGTTGTTAAATTCGTGTAAAGAAGAAAATAATCCTCAATGATCTTATAATACAGAAGGATCTACTATTAATTTTAGGGGCATGTCTTTATAAGTTCGTTTTCTGTACAATTTAATATATTTTAATTTATGCTAAAATAAAGTTTATCCTTTTAAAATTGGGATATAATATTAAATCCTTGTAAACATAGACTGTAATGTTTGCATAGAACTTATTAATATTAATATGCCATGTTTGAAGTAGTCACTCAACTATATTTAGAATTTGTATTGGATCTGATATTTCTCTATTATGCCTAACATTGTGATAGGCAGGTTTACAAATAAAGCAAAATCAAAGAATGCTTCCCCTAAATTTAAATTATCTGAAAACATATTTACAAAGGTAAAATTTCAAAATTAAGATTACAAAATGTTTAGGTCTTGATATATACTGGCAATTACTGACAATTATTTTCTAAAATAATTTTTCAACTTGAGGTGCCTGGGTGGGTCAGTTGGTTAGACATCCAGTTCTTAATTTTGGCTAAGGTCACGATATCAGGGTCATTGGACAAAGCTCTACATAGGGCTCTGTACTTAGCAGGGAGGCTGCTTGAAATTCTTTCACTTTCCCTCAGCCCCTTCTGCCCCTCCCCCCATGCTCTCTCTCTCTCCCAAATAAACATATAAATACTTAAAAAATGCTAATGATAATTTTTCATCTTAACAAGAATTGTGACATCATTTTAAAGAAATCATCACCAACACCAACACACGTTTTAAATGTCCACCTACTTGAACTGATATTGTCAACTTTGTAATACATTTTGCACCCAATATCATCTCAAACATTTGCTGTTAGAAATTTCTATCATGTGACATTGCAATTATCTGTCTCTGGAAGTCCCCATCTGTCCCCATTTCTTTTGGAGATTATCTCATATATTTTCTTTAATATTGATTTTTTTTTAAAATTTTTTCCTGAGAAGTAACTAGGAAAATAAAACTAGTAATTTTGACATTAGGTGTACTTGATTTTATCTTATGTAAAGAGTATTCTGATAGTCTTAATATTTATAGATGACTATACTTCCTATATAAAATCCTATGTAAGAATAAAAGAATTAGCTGTGTCCTGAAAAAAAAAATATATATATCTATATATATGACTCATGGTAATGACATTGGGTTTGGTGGGCAACCATGTGTCAAATACTTGGTAGAAATTACCATATTCAAGTTTTAAGGTAACTTTGACATAATGTTAACTTGGGTACCACATATGCTGTTTTCTCACAGATACCAACATTCAGTGAACTCAGCATAGTGTAGTAGTCATCAGCTTCCTAGCCAACATCCACAGTTGGCTCACATGCCTGCCAGTGACTCACTGTGAATTAACTCTTTTAACCCTCAGTGACTCTCAGCTAGGGAATGATGCCACCTTTTTTAGGAAATAATTTCTGCTGAATCATGTCATCCCACCTACACAAAATAAACAAAACAAAACAAAAACAAATCCTTATGATTCTATCAGCTGGCTAGATGGATCTTCTGTAGGTTCTTCCTGATTTACTCTGCCCCTACTGGAGGGTCAGTTTGGAAAGATGACTTCATTCACATATCCAAAAATTGCCACTGGCTGGCCAGAGAGTCTTGGTTTCTCCTTCATATGGCCTCCCATACTCAATAGGTTAGACTGACTTTTGTCTATGAAGGTCTTAAGACAGCATTTCAAGAAATTGAGAAGAGAAGATGCAAGGCCAGTTAAGGTCTGTTCTCAGAAACTAACTTCGCTTTTGTTAAATTGTGTTGGTGAGTCAAGGTAAATCACAAAGCCAGCCCAAAATCCAATCCTCCACCTAAGGATTGGAGAAGGGGCAAAGTCACATTGAAATGGCCAAGCGTATCTGATTGGAAAGAATTTGTGGCCATATTTTACAATCCATCTTAGACCTTCTCTGACCACAATTATTTACATTTCTCTTTCATTAAATCTTCACTCACAGGATACATAAGTTTCATCCAATTATGGTATAGGGTTCAAAAATCCAGTATTTCATGATCTGAATCTGGCTCATAGACAGATGAGGCTTCTTGGGTATAGCTCCACTTTATCCAGAAACCTGTAAACTAAGAACAAAAGTTATCTACCTCACCTCCTTCCAAACACACAGTGATGGTATAGGGCAGGATAGACATTCATATTCAAAAAATAAGATGGGGCGCCTGGGTGGCTCAGTGGGTTAAGCCGCTGCCTTTGGCTCAGGTCATGATCTCAGGGTCCTGGGATCGAGTCCCGAATGGGGCTCTCTGCTCAGCAGGGAGCCTGCTTCCTCCTCTCTCTCTCTCTGCCTGCCTCTCTGCCTACTTGTGATCTCTCTCTGTCAAATAAATAAATAAAATCTTTAAAAAAAAAAAAAAAAGAAGAAGAGTAGGTGAACCTAGTAATCTCCAACTTATAGCAATTTGGAAATTCATTCAGACACATATTGCCAGTTTTTTACTCTGAGAGCTTGGTATGATTTCTGATAAAGATTTTTTTTCCCCCTCTAAAAGTACTTTTCTAGTGCATTTTTCCAAATATCTCTTGCCTCTTCCCTCTTGAGTCATCAAAGAGAGTTTTTTTTTTACATGAATATTATTTAAATTTTTTACTGCATTATTCTCTCAGCTTACTTTCTGATCATACAAATTTGGTGAAAAAGTTCTCCTTTTATTTTGAAATGTCTCTGTTTATTTTAACATAAACTGACACTGTTTTCCATGATACAACTCCATTTTGAAGTATGTGGGTTTCCTAGAAATCTGATTGTCATTTCCTAATGCCTCAACAGACACATCAATAATTGTTTTGAAAACAATCATTCTACTTTGGGTCATGTGTGATGTTGCTGTGGGGTTACACACTATGTTCCTATTTTTATATACACTTTTTTAGCTGTAAAGACTGGATATGCATTTCTTAAATTTTTCAGAGCATTTAGTAAAGAGTTTTCTGCTTTCTTTTCAATTTTTTATTTTTGCCTCAGGGTTAATTCTTATTTTGGGATTCTCTTCTGGGCTGACATGAGATGAGAAACAGCTTTATTTCCAATTCAAACATATGCTGGATCTTCTCAATTTTTTTTTCTATATTCTGCTCAAGAACTAAACATTTCTTTCATACGTTCATTTCTGTTTCACATGCCTTATAATAGCAATCCAAAAATATTCAGCTGCCACTTTCAGTAGTGTGCCTGGAAATTTCAATAGCCAGTTTCAGATATCCGCTAATTACATGTCCGGTATTCTACAGTATCATAGAAGACAATTCACCGATTGTTCTGCCACTACTGAACAGCAGTTTTCCTTCTTCCAGTCTCAGAAAACAAGTTTCTCACCACTTTTCCAGCATTGATGCACTTTCTCTTCCCACAGCCAATGCCATATTTGAAGTTTCTGTTCAGGCAGCACCACTTTTCCTGATACCAACTATGGTAACATATATAAAAACACTTCAAAACTCAGTGACTTAAAAAACACAACTACCATTTATGTCTTCATAATTTTCCATTTGGTCTTGGGCTTAGCTGGGTGCCTTATCTCCGTTCCATTTGGCTCAGTCATGCATTCCTAGTGATTGGTTGGAGCACAAATCTGCTATCACAGCTGGCATGACTGGCATGCTAGGATCTGGTTGTTCCTTTCTCTATTCTTGGGTCCTTCTATTCCACAGGGCTTCTCTTTCCATGTGGCTTTTCTTCTTCAAGGAGATTCCTTTAAATGGCATCTCAGAGCAGTAAGAGAGCAAAAGCAGTAGCTGCAAATCCTCTTAAGGCTCAGAATTGGAATTTTCACAATGACATTGTAACACTCTACTATGGAAAGAAGTCAAGAATCAGGCCAGCTTCATCAGGCCAGCAGTACACAAGGGAGTAAATTTAGCAAGATGTGATTCATTGATGATAATTTTATAACTGTCCATCACATTGCCCTGGAACAAGGGACATTTTATAGCTCTTTAGGAGATACACAAATCTATTTAGATCCTATATGTATAGTTTTAAATATCCTTCTAGATGATTGCATAAATAGAGACAATTCCATTATAACCAAGTCCCAAAATGGTTAAGGATATTAACCAAGTAATCAAATATGTGTGGAGAAGCATAGCATAGTGGTTAAAGTCAAGCTAGAAATAGAATACTCAGCATCCAGGGTTGGTTACTTTTTGTTACATGCTTATGCATATTGCTCTTTGAGTCTCGATTTTTTTATCTGCACAATGGGATGTGGAAGCTAGTAACTATAACTTTTCTTATAGATGAGATAAAAAAAAGTTTGTAGAATAGTTTCTGGCATAATGGAATCTTCATCAGCTATACATTGTACAAGCATATGAATAAAACTAGAGGTAGATGAGAGGAAGCAAAAGCAAAATGATAGCTGAGGGTTTAAATATTTTGATAAATGCATTTTCAAGATCCTAGGGAAGCTCAGAAGTGGGGCATGCACAGAAGATTGGGGGCACCACTCTAAAATATGAGTGGAATAAATGGAAGGAGAAGTGGTGCTATAGAACCCCAGGAGAAAAACGAGGTTGTGGAAATGCAGGGCAGGGAAACTGAGTTGGACAAAGTCATGGTTCATCACCAGGAGAGGATCAGGGACGAAGACAAGGGTCAAAAGGGTCCTATGGCCTTGATAGGGTATTTCCCTCCCTACTTATATATATATATATATAAGGAGCTATGGACATATCTTATGTAGAATGATTTCATGCATAGATTTGTATTTAGAAAACCCTGTCAGCAAAGTGATAAAAGTTTAAAAGTCCCTTGGAGAGAGAATCTCTACAACCTGGTACCTGGCTGGATAGTGATGTTTGCAAGTAAGAAAGAGTTGACTTTTTAATGTATAAGAAAATATTTTTATATACATACTATTTTTTGATAACACAGCTGCTGCATAAAATGAGGTATATATGTACACTTACGACTGTGAAAGAGTTTTCCAAAAAATAATAAAAGCCTACAGCCATTTATATAAAATCCTGAAATTGATTAGGCTCAAAAACAAACTAACAAACAAACAAAAAACTTTCTTTTGGCCACAGAAGCTCACTCTACTTGATATTTGTGGTAAAATTGACTGTGACTGATATGTAGTATTTATTATTAAGTTTTCCCACTTAAGTAATATTTATATTTCTGTGACTTATTTTTTAATACAGGGTATATATATTACAAAATATATATACACTGCATTATCATTCTAAAACACAACATATATATTCATATATATATGTATATATATGAATACTGAACTATTTCTGGTCCCAGGAGTTTTAGAAAAAAGATTATGTCTCTATGTCATATAATTATATTAACTTAATAGCATTATTATCCAAGTCAGAGCAAGAAAAGTAGTCAAAATATCTAATTAAATGCATTTCAGATGAAGAAAAGGAATTATTTCTATACACCTTACATCATCTAGAGCCAGATATTGTTACCTTCCAATCTGGTTGACAATACCAAATTCTGCCTAACCTTGTTACATTCAATCATGACTCCAGTGAAGCAGTTTGAATAAACAAGTTTGTTATGACTGTCATATCTTGTTAAAAAGGAGATAAAAACATAGAACTGGGGGAGACCACTGCATATGGTCAGGAGATTGTAAAAGCAAGTACTAACTGGAAACCAGAAGAAAAGCCCACAGCGTTGTTCTCAAACCATCTGCTTACAAACCGGCACTCCAAAGCTTGCAAGATAATTATTTTATAAATTTAGAAAAATTCCTATGTATTTTCACATCATTTAAAAAGGATGAGTTGTCATTAATATAGGAAAGCATTTGCAATGATTGTATGTAGCCTCTAATGCTTCTGAAATTTATGTATTTATTTAAGGATTTTATTGATTTGAGAGAGAGAGAGCATAAGTGGGGAATGGGCAGAGGAGAAGCAGACTTCCCACTGAGTGCAGAGCCAGACATGGGGCTCAATCCCAGGACCCTGAGATCCTGACATGAGCTGAAGGCAGACATTTAACCAAATGAGCTGCCCAGGAGCCCCTGACTCTTCTGAAATTTAAAAGATCTTGGGAGAATGGACGTGAATTGACTTCAACCTGTTTTATATTTTTCATGGCACCTAGTACCATAACTTGCATAACTTGCAGGTTTGGCATCAGTAAACCCTTATTGTTTGCCCTCATTTTTGGCTTTCTTCTAGACTTTCCAGGGATCAATAAAGTCACACATAGGCTATTAACTATTAATAATACATAATGTTCACCATATTCATATTGGTCACTTGTGACCATATGAGCACACTGCCCACTTTTTCTAAGTGTATGTGAAATTTATGATGTCCATGATCCCTCTCTTGATATACCAAAACATTTCTAATTTCCCTATTACGGTAGCAAATATTGAATCCCATAACATACTATAATTTAATTTGATCCCATAAAATTTTCCTTTGGTGGGGCACCTGGGTGTTTCAGTCAATTAAGCATCCAGCTCTTGGTTTCCGTTCAGGTCATGATCTCAGGGTCCTGAGACTGAGCCCTGCAGCTGGCTCCACACTCAGTGAGGGGTCTGCTTGAGATTCTTTCTCCCTCTGCCCCTCACCTACATTAAAATAAATGAATAAATCTTTAAAAAATTTCCTTGGCTATCTAGAATTAATTGAACATATCTTTCAAAGACAAGCAAAAACATGGGATGGCAGATGCATACAGATCTGAGGATCTCCCTACTTTCTCATATGAATGACAACTTGGCTGGATAGATAGAACATATTTGAGACACCATTTTGCTCTCAAAATTGATAAATGGATTCATTACTTTGCTGGAAATAATGCTGTGAGAAGTCTAACATCACAGTGATGTTTCCTCTCTGACCTGTTTGTGCCTTATACTCTAGAACTCATAGAACTCATTATTTAACCTTGAAGTTCATTACTTTCACCAGGATATATATGTTTTCACATTTGCTGATATGTGCAATGAAACAATATTCCCAGAAAATACATTTGGGAAAAAGCTTTCATGATTTTATAATTTGATAAGTGGATTATATTGTATCATCCTTCCTGAAGAACTATGGTACACACTAACATGTCAAGCTATAAGAAGTCCTGTGGTCAGGAAACCTGGTGAATCCTGGCTCTATCTGATGTTCTTCAAACTCTTATAAATATTCAAACACTTGCTTCCTATCAATTTTAGCCACATCCATGAACCAATCATTCTTTTAAGAAATGCTTAAAATTTCTTTTAAGAAATACTTAAAAAAGTATTAGTACCTTTAAATAATTTTTTCATACCTTGTGACATTTTTAAGTAAATCCCCATATTATGTGTCAGTGGAAAGCTTTGTTATACTGCACTATCAATTATTGCTTCTATTTTGGTTTTTCTTACCCCTTCATCAATATTTGTCATCCTTTTCCTCTCCTATATTTCCAACATTATTTCCTCCTTGTGTATTTCCACAGCTTCCTGAAGTTCACCCCCAAAATCGTATGGATCAGTCAAAGGTCTTGGTTTTAGACAAAAGAAATGAACTTTTCACAAAATTCAGCAGAAAGGGTATTTGTAGAAAGCATATTCAAATGTTGAAATTGTTCCCTATAGCAGTGAGTGGGTTGCAGAACTAGAAGCAAAGAGTTTGCAAGAGCAGTTGGTGGCAAAGCACAGATGAAAGCATCACCAGAAACCATCTGATGTAGACACTGTATGACCACCGTGGCCTCTGGACACTCACCTAGGTCACTGTTGCCAATGCTCCTCCACATTCACAAGTGACATCTGGGGCTCTGCTCTCCAGGACATTTGCTGCCACATTGCTGAATCCCGGATCTACCATAAATCTCTCAAAAAATTTCATAACTTTTCTGTGGAGCAGTATCCCATTCAAATTCCTGAGCTGTGCTATCAACTTGGCTAATTTTGGCCACGTGAACTCACTACGTGGCAAAGACACAAAGGGGAATATGGACCCTTACTTAAAGGGATCTGGGCTTTGCCCTTTTCTCATTTTGAGTCACCCCCAACTTAAGAGGTGTTTTTGATGAGGCAACCAAAGACACACACAACAATGTCCATTAAATCACTAATTTGCTTTTTGAATTATCCCTTTTAAGGATTTGTGTAATGTGAATTCTTTTCAATTTTGTTGAAGCATATTTGATTTTATAGCATTCTTTATATTATCTTGTTTATTTGTTTTAAATTTCTGCTTGCCTTTCAATTAACTTTTCACCTCACACTGTTATCCTATCTTATCTCTCATTTTGTAGAATCCATGCTCCATAAATTTGACTAAGATAACAGCAGATGCTGTTTAAAGTTTACTCCTCTTCCCTACAGTGAAGCTCTTGAAAAATATGTACTTTTATTGTTATGTTTTGTCTCTTTGACATAATAGAAGATTTCCTTTGGTTTAATATTATTTTTTTCCATCTTTATTCATCCTTTTAAAATGAGATAACTGTTAAGATTTAGAGTCTGCTCCTAAAACAAAGTAAGGATAATTGTATTTGATATGTCGCATTTACATTTAGATGTTTCCTCTTGTATCTGTGGTGGGGAGAGCTGATTCAGCAGCCCAAGATATGTACAAAGGGCCAGAGTCACAGGGAATGGAGCAGGGGAAATTCATGACCCCTCCCAGGCACCAAATCTCATGAGGCTTACAAGTTTTCTTGTTACTATCATATTCAGTATCACGGAATAGCATATAGTCTTTCTGAAGAAACTCCTGTCATTTCTCCAACCTCCCATGAGGTTTTTTTGGTGGCTTCCTCCCTGTGTTAACACCTATCTCAAAAGAAAAGAACACTGTCATGTCTCCAAATATGCCACAGGGAGCCATTCTATTGTTCATGGATTCATGACTGACTGAATCCGAGGCTTACCAAATTATTTCCCAGCCCCATTCTTGAAATTGCCCCCAGTTACCATTTAAAGGACAAGGACATCCCCTTTTTCTCCCTCAAGAGCCATAGCTGATATGCCATAGCTGATACGCTCTTTTTAAGTGGAACCCATTCCTTGGACCTCCAAGGTACAATCCCCCTCAATTCTACCATTGGTCCAAGAGTCACTGCCTGTTCACCAAGGCAGCACATTTCTAATCTGTGGAAAGTCATTTCCTTGGCTGCACAATCAACTCCATGGTTTTTATTCACTGGATCCAAGCGGCACGTTCTCCAGATATCTTGGCCTCCTTTCCCCTTTCCAAATTCTAGAGAACTCATAGAATCCAGAATTTTGTTTTCATTTAATTCCTGCCTTCATACAAAAAGAAATTTCAGTCCTGTCCTTCCTCAGATGTAGTGGTATATGAATATCTCCTGTCCTTAGTTTTCAATAGAGAGTAGGGTTATTTTCACATTCTTATTTTTTATTGCTGCACATCTACTTCCCTCAAGCTTTATCTATGTCTAGATCTGCATGAACTTCTCAGCATTCTCATTGGATGACATACCTTTCATTCCTTGTAAATAAATTGCAATGTTTAGGTCTTTGGTACTTGACTTTACTAAAATACACACACACACACAATATTTATTTAGTAATATAATATATAATTATATATACACAATATATAATATATACTTAATATATGATATATGATATAATAAAATACAAAATATATTTTTAAAAATATGATTCATATTTATTTCACATTATTTCTATATTTCATATATTTTATACATGATTCACATATATATTATATTAATTTACATGTGATTCACATATATATATGATTCACATTTATTTATACTTCAATTTTTATGCTAATTACTGTTTGACTTAATTATAAATCATTGGGTTGACTTAACTCAGTCTTACAGACCATTGTGACATTTTCTACACTTTATTTTCATTGTTCTGATAATTTTTTAAACAACCTCTTCCTTTGTGTATGCATTTCAGCCATTTTGTACATCCTTCTAGCTTCTTGATGGAAGTACTAAATATAAAACTGACAATGACAAACATGCAAGCCACATCTTAAGAGCCTTTCTTTCATGTGCTACATTTCTACTTACCATCATTACCACCTTTCTTCACCTTATTTCAAAGAGTGGTTTTTGATATGATAGGTTTTGGTTATTAATAATTTTGGTTAAAGTATGATGGAATTTTCCAAAAAATCTCCCTAATGTGAATCGAAGTATCTCATCACAAAGGAAAAAAAAATTAATGACTATGATTTTCCTTAATGAGTTTAACTTTCTTTTACTACTGTGTATAAAAAGCAATATCAATAATTTGTCTAGATCTCTATTGTTTCTACATTCTAATTTGTACCATGTATTCCTATACATCTGAATTTTATCATGATTTTTGAAAAATATTTTATTTATTTATTTGACAGAGACACAGCAAGAGAGGGAACACAAGAAGGGGGAGTGGGAGAGGGAGAAGCAGGTTTACCGCCAAGCAGGGAGCCCGGTGTGGGGCCCAATCCCAGGACGCTGGGATCATGACCTGAGCTGAAGGCAGATGCTTAATGACTGAGTCCAAGTGCCCCACCATAGTTTTTTATTGACATATAATTGATACACAATATTACATTAATTTCAGGTGTGCAATATATTGACTTAAGAACACTATACATTATGCTATGCTCAACGTAAATGCTTTTGTGATTTTTTAAAAGATCAAACCTATAACATTTTGCATGGAGCCCTGGGTGTGGTGCATAAACAATGAATTTTGGAACACTGAAAAAAAATAAAATTAAACTAAATTAAAAAAAACTGTAATATTTTTATTGCTTTATTTAATGGAATCTACTACAGAGGCCCTTGGGTGGCTCAGTTCATTAAGCAACTGACACTTGATCTCACCTTAGGCTAATGTCAGGTTTAGGAGTTCAAGTCCCATATTGGGCTCCACACCGGGCATGGAGCCTACTTAAAATATATATATAAAAATATATATATATATATATATATATATATATATATATATATATATATATCGAGAGAGAGAGAAGGAGAGTAACCTTGTACAAAAACAGGTTCATATTTTGAAACTGTTGCAATATGATGTCTAGATTATATAAATGCCAAAGGTTGGTTGTTTTAATTGAACAAAATCATCTCTGAACAGAAATTAGCTCACCTAGAAATAAACATTTTTTCCTGATAAAATACAATGCTTATGAAGAAACAAATTCAGTAGTTGTTTTTCATGACAAAATGGGGTAAATTCCAATGATTCCAAAATTTGACCTGATCGTTCTGAACATAATTGTATAATGAAAGATCAATTTAGAATCTTGACATTTTAGAAAATGTACAAGATGTTCTTATTCTAATAACCTTTTGTCCCTAAAACCTAAGGCCCCATTTCCACTTTGGCAGAAAGATTCTTCCATGAATAGAGTCATTGTGAAGAATTAACCCTTTGAAAAATATCTGTGTTTAATTCTATGTCACATTGGGAAGAAGGAAGAGAAACAGGATGGCTGAAGAAGGCCAATTAGCCAAGGTATCATTTCTAAGACTTTAAGGAAAAATAGCTTTATCCATTACTTAGATGGTTAATTATCATTTTAAATGGACCAGTAAAGTAACATGAGGCATATTATAAACTACAAGCAAACTTCACCACACTTTGTGGACTGTGCTTTTTGGAAACTTGCTTTTTATTTTATTTTCAGTGAAAGCAAGCCCTAAGGTAGCTATACCTATGAGAGCCACAATACACAGGCTACTTAGCATTAAGCATTTCTGGTGCAATTTAAAGGCAGTTCATGCTTGTCCTGATCTCTACAAAGTTTCCAAACTAAGACTGGTGTGCTGAAGTGAGTGAGTGGGGAGTGAGGCTTATTTCACTCTGTCTTTCTTGTAGAAAATCAAACATACTAAAATGTTTAGGAAATGTATGTGCTCTCTTAGGGTTACTAGTTCCTTCTTTCAAAAAGGGAGTAATTAGGAATGTAGGTTCTTGATCTTCCAAATTACATGAATTTATCACATAAGTAATAAAAATGTAAGGATCTAGATGAAATATTTAACATATCAAATGTTGAAAACAAGTATTAAATACAGAAAAATAAACATTAAAACCATTGCTAAAATACTGACTATTAAAAATCAAGGTTGAAATGTCTTTGGGGTCAAATATAACCACTAAGTTAGACACATCACTGGAAGCATAGCTATGGGCTAGATGTGAAAAAAGGGCAAAATACCAGGAATTTCTATGTGGACCTGTCCTATAGGTGTGGAGAGAATGGCAGAAGCAACAAGGAAATAATTTTGAAGGACGGGGGATCTGCATTCTCATTTTCACTGGTTCCACCAATGAGAATATGCAACCTAAATTAACATATCCCAGTAAAGGGTGCTTTAATTATGTTTTATTTTCACACATCTATATATACTAATTCATATCAATAAATATGTGGGGGTTTTTTGAAAATCCTGTGAGTATTGACAAGATTATTGGTAACAGTATAAAATTAAAGAGAATCTAAATGTCTAACAGTAAAAATATAGCATATATACTGAGTGTACCATCAGACTGTTGATTCAAGTAATTATTCAGATTTGATAATAATTACATGTGAAAATGATTATGATGTATAATCATAAAGTTAAAGTGGCTGTGTTTGGATATCAAATTATGACCCTTTTTGGTTTGAGGATACTTATCCAGTTATATTAACAAATATTTAATAAAGTGTATAGTAGCAATACAAACAATATAACAAATTGATTATATATTATTAAATAAAAGAAACCAGTCTGAACAAGTTACATGTTGTATGATTCCAACTATGTGACATTCTGAAAAAGGCTAAACTATGGAGACAGTAAGAAAATCAGTGGTTGTGTGGGTTTGGGGGCAAGGCTTAGGAAGGGAAGCACAGTGGATTTTCAGAGCACTGAAACTACTCTTCATTATATAATAACAATGGAGACATGTCAATATGTATTTGTCCAAACCCATGAAATGTATAACAGCAACAGTGAACTTCAATGTAAATTATGGACTTTGAGTAATTTTGATATGTCACTGTAAATCCATCAGTTGTAACAAATGTACTACTCCAGGGGGGAATGTAGATAATGAGGGAGGCTATGAATGCATGGAGGCAGGGCGTATATGAAAAAGCTTTGTATCATCCTTCTAATTTTGCTGTGAACCTAAAACTGCTCTAAAAAAACCAAAGATTTAATTAAAAAATGTTAATATGGGTTTTGTTGAAGCACATTAGTTAAAGTAATAACTCCAGGTATTGTTCCAAATAAGCCCCAAGCCCTGGAGTTTAAAAGTAATAGAACAGTGCAGTAATTTTAGACTATTTTTAGCAATAAATAATATATTTATAAGACAGGTAGCAACCAAGACCATCATGTATTTGGAGCCTAACATATTATAAGTACTCTACATATTCTATCTCCAATTTCAGCACCTCATGCTAATATAGATTACTATATATTATTTTTTTAAGATTTTATTTTATTTATTTTACAGACAGAGATGACTAGTAGGCAGAGAGGCAGATAGAGAGAGCAGGAAGCAGGCTCCCTGCTGAGCAGAGAACCTGATGCGGGCTTTGATCCCAGGATACTGGGATCATGACCTGAGCTAAAGGCAGAGGTATTAACCCACTGAGCCACCCAGGTGCCCCACGGTATTATATATTCTTTAAAAATATGATAATCAAGGGTTGGAAAACCTAAGTAATTTGCCCTATGACTATTATTAATGACTATGATCATATTGCAGTTAAATAGAAAAGCCTGGATTCAAATCCATATCTGCATGGCTCCAAGTTCACTTCCTTTCCACATGGAATGTTCATCCATTCAAAAACCAGTACCATCAAAGTGACAAGGAGGAAACTCAAGGTGACATTGCTCAAGACTGTTCATGATGCCTTTAGAAAGAAGACGATATATCTTCACTTTGTTGGATGTCGGGAATTGTTTTTCACAAAACTTCAAGCCCCCACTATGAGAAGGTCTCCATCTGATTAGCTATCACCATCCCCTGATTTACAATAGCCATTAGTTGGGGCAAGTCACTTTTACAGGCATCCATGTTCCAAAAAAGTGATTTGTCCATGGCTGTATATAATTATAGTCCAATTGGATCAGGCAGTGACCGTCCAACTGCTCAGGCATTCATTTTATTATCAGCCTTGATTTGAGCTTTAATTAAATAATAATTTATTCAGTACCTCCTTCAAAGCAGCCTGCTGCTACTAATACTCATACATCACTTCAAGTGTCTATATATACTGTGGAAACTCAATAAATGGTGCTGACTAACTTCATGCCTGGTGGAAAGAGAAATATTGTTGAGGCAGTTGAGGTGGAAACCCAGCTCTGTGATATGCAAAATTGAATCAGTTGATCTTTACATTAGTTAACACTGAGACACATCCAGGCATCAGAAGAGAGGCAGCAGTTTAAAGCCATGTAATATCAGAAACAGCTATATACTCTTAACTGCTGTGCCCACTGGCTTATTTCCCATGTCCTTAGAAAGATCAGCTATGGCATTTTCACAAACAGGCTGGCACTTGACATAGCAGGCTTCCCTGGGACTAGCTGCATGGTCACCCTGGGCTGAGGTGCCATCAGGCAATGCAAGATAGCTTTCCCCCTAAACACTGGGGTCTACACAGGAATGGCAAATGCATGCTGTTGACATATATAATAACACCATGCTGTTTATTTCTAGGGAAAGGAGTTAAGATAGGTCTATAGTGGAGGAAGTTCACTAGCTCCATGCATACCCTCTGCATTCTACAGATAAGAATATAAAAACCCAATTATAAATAAAATGTAAATAAAACAAATGAAGGTAGTCATATCACTTACACACACCATACATACAAAGGCACAAGCATTAACCATTATAATTGAAAAGTATAAATGGCCAAGGGATTACTCTTCCTCCTCATTCTCCATTTCCAAGACCTCCCTTACACTCTCCTTCAGTCAAAGACAACTATGATTTCTTTTCCTGTGGACACATATCTCATGTTTCGCTCTCAGGTTAACTATCAGGTTTATTTAATCATAGAGTTTCATGAGATTTCCACTAAGCAATGAGAACTAAGGGCTAATGAGAGCAACATTGGATTCCTTTCTTATGTGAGAATATTTATTTTTACTTTTTTTTCTGCTTCAGAAATGGAGCCAGGTTCTTTTTCTAACTATACAGATTTATAAGCTCGTGAGGTTTATCCAAAATTGCAAAGCTATGGAGGCCAATGTAAACTATAGAGGCTAATCAGGATGTGTAACAGTGACCATGTCTTGCCAAGCTTCATGACAGAGGGAACTGTGACAACGAGGATATTTTAGAATACACAAGCATCAATAGATAATATTTTATAAGTACAGGGGTGCTTCTAAAGTTGTCTGTTACTGGTATTCTCTATTTTGGTAAAGAAAAACATCAGCAGCTATTTCAAGCCAAAAACCTGGAATTATTTTTATTCATTTCCTGTACTCCTGTTTTGTATCAAAGCCATCAGCAAATACTGTGAGCTTTGCCTTCAGATTATGCTCCTGTCTGCCAACTACTCCCTAAGTTCACTGATACCAGTGTATTAAATGTTGAATTTTTTTGAAAAACAGCAAAACTGTGACACCCCAAGCATTCCCATTTCTCCACATCCTTACTAACATTTGGCCTTTTCTATTTTGTTGATAACAGTCATCCTAACAGCGCCTGGGTGGCACATTCAGATAAGCATCAGACTCTTGATTTCAGCTGAGGTTGTGATCTCAGGGTTGTGAGATGGAGACATTCCTGAGTTGGGGTCTATGGTCAGTGGGGAGTCGGCTTGGGACTCTCTTCCTCTGTGTCTCCCCACACCCATATTCACTCTCTCTCTAAAGTAAATGAATCTTCAAGAAAAAGATAAATCATCCCAATAGGGATGATATGATAAATCATATTATGGTTTTTATTTTTATTTCCTTGATGACTAGTCATGTTGAATATCTTTTCATGAGCTTATTGGTCATTTGCATATCATATTTGGAGAAATAGCTGTTTAAATTCTTTGCCCATTTTTAATTTGGGTTCTTTGTTTTTGTTGTTGAGTTTGAGGAGTTTTTATATAGCCTGGGTAATAGTGTTTAATATATATAGAATTGGAAATATTTTCTCCCACTCCATTGTTTACACCCCCCCAAAATTGACAATCTCTTTGATGTCCTTTGACACACAAACTTTAATTTCGATGTGGTCCACTTTATTTTTTCTTTTTGTTTTTCTTTTGTTGCCTGGGATTTTGGTATCAAAGCCAAGAAATCATTATCAAATTTAATTTTATGAACATTTCTCCCGTGTGTGTATGAGTTTTATGCTTTTAGTTTTTATTCTATGGTTTTGATCTGTTTTCATCTAGATTTTGTGTGTGCCAGCATGCAAGAGTTCAAATGTATGCTTTTCATGTGAATATCCAACGTTCTAAGCACTATTTGTTGAAGACTGTCCTTTTCTTATTGGATGATTTTGTCACCTTTGCTGAAAATCATTTGACCATATAAATGACGTTTATTTCTGGTTTCCCTATTCTATTTCTTTGGTATATGTGTTTTCTTATACAAGTACCATATTGAATTAACTACTGAAGTTCTCTAGTAAGTTTTGAAATTTAGAAAATGTAAGTCCTCCAAATATGTTCTTTATTCAAGATTTTTGTTGTTGTTGTTGTTGTTACTCCAGATCCCCTGAGACTGAGTTTTAGGATTTTTTTTCAATTTCTGTTAAAAAAAATTTGCCAATGAGATTTTGATAAAAGCTGAATTTAATCTGTAGATCTCTTAGGGTAGTAATTTCATTATAACACTATTAAATCTTCTATGAGCATGAAATAGCTTCTCATTTATTTATGTCTTCTTTAATTTTTTTCAGCAGTGGTTTATAGCTTTCAGTGTATTCCTTTCAATTTCTTAAACTTATTCCTACAGTGCTTTTTTTTTTTTTTTTTGGCTCTATGGTAAATGGAAGTGCTTTGCTTTCTTTATTTAGTTTTCCGGTTATTTGTTGTTAATGTTTAGAATTGACTTTTCTGTTTATATTTTATATCCTGCAAACTTGCCTAATTTGTTTATTAACTCCTACATTTTTTTAATAGAATCTAGGATTTTCCACATATGAGAACTGGTCCTCTGCAAACATCATTTGAATTACTTAATTCCAGTTTGGAAGTTTCTTTACTTTTCTTCTTTGCTTGTTTGTCTTTTTTCTTTTCTCTTTTCTTTTTTCAGGTAAGTGCTCTGGCTAAAAATTACTCTGCTATGTTAAGCAGATATGGTGGAAGTGGACATCATTGTCTTATTCCTAAACTTGAGGATAGCTTTCATTCTTTCCCCACTGTGCATGACATTACCTGTCAATTTTTCATACATGATCTTTATCATAGGCAGTTTTCTTCTATTCCTAGGTTGCTGAAAAATTTTATTAAAAAAAGATGTTGAATTTTTGTCAAAGGTCCTTTCTTCTTTTCTTTTTTAAAATTATGTTCAATTAGCCAACATATAGTACATTTTCAGTTTTTGAGGTAGTGTTCAACAATTCATTAGTTGTGTATAACACCCAGTGCTCATTACAAAAAAGGTATCAATTTAAAGTATAATGTGTGATTTTTATCTTTAATCCATTAATGTACTATATTACATTCCATATGTTGAACCATCCTTGTGTTATAGGAATAAATACAACTTGGTCATGATTATAATCCTTTTAACACACCACTGAATTAGTATGCTAACAATTTTTTAATCTTTAAGACACTATTCTTTTTTTAGTTGTTATTTAAATTTCGGTTAGCTAATGTACAGTGTAATATTAGTTTCAGATGTACAATATAGTAATTCAACACCCATACAACACCCAGTGCTCATCACAGCAACTGCATTCCTTAACTCTTAACACCTATTTAACCAATTCCCCCACCCAACCACCCCAAGCACCTCCCCTCTGGTAACCATCAGCTTTTTCTCTATAAGTAATAGTCTGTTTCTTAGTTTGCCTCTCTCTCTTTTTTCTTTTTTTACCTTTGCTCATTTGTTTTGTTTCTTAAATTCCACATATGAGTGAAATGATAAGATATTTGTCTTTCTCTGACTGCCTTATTTTGCTTAGCATAATACTCTCTAGCTCCATCCATGTCTTTGCAAATGGCAAGATGTCATTCATTTTATTACTAAGTAGTATTCCATTGTGGAGATTATAGATAGATAGATAGTCACATATTTTTCCATTCATCAGTCAATGGACACTTGGGCTGCTTCCATAATTTGGCTATTGTAGGTAATGTTACTCTAAGCATCAGGGGGCATGTATCCTTTGAATTAACATTTTTGTACCCTTTGGGTAAATACTTCACAGTGCAATTGCTGGATTGTAGGTAGTTCTGGTTTTAACTTTTTAAGGAAGCTCCATACTGTTTTCCAGAGTGGCTGGACCAGTTTGCATTACCACCAACAATACAAGAGGGTTCCCATTTCTCCATATTCATGCCAACACCTGTTGTTCTTTGTGTGGTTGATTTTAGCCACTCTGGCAGGTGTGATGTATGAGGTCAATAATATGTCATTGTAGTTTTGATTTGTATTTATCTGATGATCAGTGATGGTAAACATTTTTCATGTGTCTGTTGTCCATGTGGATGTCTTCTACGAAAAAATGTTTATTCATGTCTCCTGCCCATTTTTAAATTGGATTATTCCTTTTGAGCCATTGAGTTTTATAAATTATTTATATTTTTTGGTTACTAACCTTTTATCAAATACATCATTTGCGAATATCTCCCATATTGAAAGTTGACTTTCAGTTTTGTTGATGTTTCCTGTGCTGACTTTTTTTTTTATTATTGTGTTATGTTAGTCACCATACAATACATCTTTAGTGTTTAATGTGGTGTTCTAAGATTCATTGTTTACATATAACACCCAGAGCCCCATGCAATACATGCCCTTCTTAATGCCCACCACCAGGCTCACCCATACTCCTACCCCTCTCTCCTCTAAAACCCTCCATTTGAACAAATGGTGCTTAGAAAACTGGACAGCAACATGCAAAAGAATGAAACTGGGCCACTTTCTTACACCAAACATAAAAATAAATTCAAAATAGATTAAAGGCCTAAATGTGAGACCTGAACCATAAAAATTCAACAGGAGACCACAGGTAGTAACCTCTTTGACACCAGCCATAGCAACTTCTTTCTAGATATGTCTACTGAGGCAAGGGAAGCAAAAGCAAAAATAAACTATTGGAACTTCATCAAAATAAATCAACATTTGAGAGGGACATTGCTATATATTTTTTTGCTTATGAAAATTGTTCCATTTCATTCAATACTTTGAAAGAGTTTGAGGAGGATTGGTGTTAAGTCTTTAAATGAAGTGAGACTATTCGGCCCAAAGAATTTCTTTATTGAGAGGTTTTGATTACTGATTTAATCCCTTTGCTATGTGTAGATCTATTAAAATTTTGTATTTCTTCACAGTTTAGTTCTGGTACATTGTATTCTTTGTATTTTTCTAGAACATGTCCAATTCATCTCAGACAATCCAATTCACCTGTCTGAGGGTATATTTGTTTATAATATATTCTTAAAAATCTTTGTTAATTCTATAAGTTCAGTAATGAAATATTCACTTTTATTTTTGATTTTATAAATTTGAGTCTTGTCTCCTTTTTATTAGTCAATCTAGCTAATGGTTTTTAAAAACATTGTTGATCTCTTCAATAAGACAATATTGGTTAGTACTGATATCTCTCTATTGTTTTTCTAATCTCAATTATATTTATCTTTGGTGCAAGCTTTACTATTTCCTTTCTCCTGCAAGCTTTGGTTTTAGTTGGCTCTTTTTTTTCCCTAGTTCATTAAGGTGTAAATTTAAGTTTAATGTATGTATTTATAGATGTAAGTTTTCTTCTTTTCCATATACTCACTATATTGCATAAATTTTGGCATGTTTTGTGTTGTGTTTTCACATTGTCTCCATAATTTTTCTAATGATTATATTTATCTCTAATTTTTCTTGTGATTTCACCTTTGACCAAATGATTGTTTAAGGTGTGTTATTTAGTTTTCACATATTTGTAAATTGTCCAGTTTTTTTTTTCTGTTGTTGAGTTTAGTTTCATTCCATTGTAGTCAGAAAAGATACTATGTAAGATTTCAATGTCTTAAATTTTTTCTTTAAAGATTTTATTTATTTACTTGACAGACAAAGATAACAAGTAGGCAGAGAGGCAGGCAGAGAGAGAGAGGAGAAAGCAGGCTTCCCAGGGAGCAGAGAGCCTGATGTGGGGCTTGATTCCAGCACCCTGGGATCATGACCTGAGCCGAAGGCAGAGGCTTTAACCCACTGAGCCACCAGGTGCCCCAATGTCTTAAATTTTTTGAGAGGTGTTTTGTAGGCTAAAAGGAGTTAGCCGTCTTCATGGCCTAACTTGTTTTTTGTTTTGTTTTTGTTTTGTTTTGGGGGGGTTCTTCCTGGAGAACATTTATTGTGCCCTGGGGTGGGGGGGAGTGCATTGTTGGATGGAATGTTTTATGTATGCCTAATAGGTCTACTTTGTACAGAGTCTTATTGGTCCTCTATTTTCTTATTGAACTTCTCACTAGATACTCTGTCCATTTTTGAAAGTAGTGTATAGAAGTTTTTTATGTATACTGTAGAAATCATTCTCCTCTCAATTCTATTTTTGCCTTATGTTCCCCCTCCCCCAATGTCTGATGCATATATATTTATTATTATACCTTCTTGGTGAATTGATAATTTTTTATATATAAAATATCTTCTTTTTTCTTAAAAATATTTGATAAAAGGTCTATTTTTTCTGATATTAGTATAGTCACTGCAGCTGTCTTTTGGTTATATTTGTATAGAACATCTTTTTCATCCTCTCAGTTTCAATGTCTCTTATCTATTTAGATCATTTTGATCTATTTAGATGTACAGCAGTTTCTTATAGATAGCAGAGAGTTGGAACATGACAATTTGTACATTCTATCAGTCTTTGCATTTTTGCTGCAAAAAAATACACTTTACATTTCAAGTAATTACCGAGATGGAAGGAATTAATTCTGTTATTTTGCTATTTGTTCTGTATGCTTTATGGTTTTTGTCCTTCATTAACTCCATTACTGCTTTTCATATTTAGTTTTTTTTTTTTTGAACAGTGATACATCTTGATCCCCTTATCATTTTATTCTGTGGATATTCTATGCATATTTACTTTCTTGCTACTATGAGAATTATAAATAACATCCTGAAATCATATCAATCTATTTCAAATTGATGCCAATTTAACTTTAATTGCATACAGAATTGTAATCCTGTTCAACTATATCCCCTACCCATTTGTGTTATTGGTATCAAAAATTATATTTTTATGCATTGTGTGTCTAATGACAGATTTATAATTACTTTACATATTTGTATGGCAAATTCTATGGTACATAAAAAGTGGAGTTATAAAACAAAATTGCAATAATATTCACTTTTTATTTTCCTATGTATTTACTTTTACCATAGATCTTTTTGTCTTTATATGGGTTTGAATTAATGTCTAGCACACTTTTATTTGAAGCTGGAAGATTTCTGCAGCCTTCTTATAAGGTAGGTTTAGCAGTAATGAACTTACACCGCTTTTGTATGTCTGAGATTACATTAATATATCTTTCAATTTTGAAGGACAACTTTGGTGGATATAGGATTCTCAGTGACAGATTTTTGTTTATTTTGGTTTTGGTTTTGCTTTTGCTTTCCCCCTTTAGCACTTTAACTACATTATTCCACTGACTTCCTTCCTCCAAGGTTTCTGGTGAGAAACTGACTGAAAACATTATTTGCAAACCCTTTTATGTGAGTCACTTACCTCTTACTACTTTCAAGATTTTCTCTTTATTTTTGATGTTTGATATTTGGGTTGTAATGTGTATTGGTATGGGTGTCTTTGTGTTTATTTAACTTTGGATTTATTGAATTTGTAGAATTGTGTCTTTCAAATAATTTGGAAAATATTCAGACATTATTTCTTTGAATATTCTTCTGTCACTTTTTCTCTCTCTTTGTCTTCTGGAATTCCTACAATGTGTATATTGGTCTGAACTATGCAATTCCACAAGTCCCTTAGGCTATCTTCACTTCTTTATTATTTTTTTCTTCTTGTTGCTCAGACTTAGTAATCTAGTTGTTATCCTAATTCATATTTGCTCATTCTTTTGCTTACTCTTATTTTCTTTAGAATCCCTCTTGCATAATTTCCATTATAGTTATTTGACTTTTCTGTTCCACAATTACTTGTTGGCCTCTTTTAATAATTTTTATCCCTTTATTTATATTATTTTTTTTCATATATTTTCCATCTTCATCCATGTTATCCTTTAGCTCTTTGAACACTTTTATGACAGCTGTTTTGAAGTCTTTGTCTAGTAATTCCAGTTTCTTGGTTTTCTCAGGTGTATTTTCCATAGATTATTAGTTTCCTTTGAATGGGTTAAACTATCTTGTTTCTTTGTATGCATTGTGATTTTGTATTGCAAAGAGGGCATTTGGATCAGATTCTTTCTATTCCCATGGGTTTGCTATTTTAATAGTCATTGTATGAATCAGCAAGAAATGGAAGATTCTTGGCTAAATATTCAGAAAAAATCAATCCCTACCTCATTTATAGTCAATACAAATAGTGGATGGATTAAAAATCTAATGTAAAATACAGAATCATAAAAGCATTAAAAAATTTACTTAATCACCTTGATATAGTAAATGAATAAGATATTAGTAAGCAAGATGAAAACTCAGAGCTACAACTTGGCTATATAAAAAACTAAGACTTGAACAGCAAAAGGTTAAATAAATAAATAAACAAACAAACAAAAGCTATATACTGGAAGAAAATACTTCTGATAGAGCTAACACATACTTGAACATATAAAATTAATGAGTTCAAATAGAAAAGTCCATAACTAAACCAAAAGATAAATTGACGAAGGATAAAAATTGATAATTTTACAAAATAAAACATAAATAAGGCCTGAATATGTGAAAAGTCACTATACTTTACTAGTAATTAAAGAAAAGCAAATTAAAATAGCAAAGTCTATCCAGATTGGTTAAATTTGTCAACGTTTGATAATATTGAGGGTTTCATGGGGATGTGGAGATAGAATGGCTATTTCATAAACTGTAGATACAGAGTAAAAATTAGTTCAGCCACTTTGGATTTCTAATATGCATAGCCTTTGGCTTAAAAATTATATTTTTCAGAGTTCATCCAGAGAAATCTGTATGCAGGAAATATAGCAGTAATCCTGAGAGAACAATCTGAATGTAGTAAAATAAATAATAATAATGTAGCTTTTGTTAGGAATAATAAGGACTCATTACAAAGAATGTATAAAGTCTGTATATATTGAAATAGAAAGGCAAGTTTTCTGTTAAAAGTGGAGTGATAGTGCAATACAATTGCTGAGATTCATGTGTTCTTAGAACAAAAAATTTTGGGAAAATATAGTCCTATTAACAGTAGATATCTAAGGGCTCCTTAGATATCTAAGGAGCTCAGTGGGTTAAAACTCTGCCTTTGGCTTGGGTCATGATCTCAGGATCCTGGGATTGAGCCTGACATTAGATTTTCTGCTCAGCAGAGACCCTGCTTCCCACTCCCCCTCTGTCTGCCTCTGCCTATTTGTGATTTATCTCTCTCTGGCAAAAATAAAGAAATAAGTAAATAAAATAAAAACAGTAGATATCTTTAAAATTAGTGTTTGAAGAGAGGAAATGGGTTTGGATAAATAGGAAGAGAGATGATGGGAAATTATTACTTTTGCTCCACATTTTTCTGTATCTATTTTTAAAAATATTTTAATTATTTATTTGACAGACAGAGATCAGAAGTAGGCAGAGAGGCAGGCAGAGAGAGAGAGGGGAAGCAGGCTCCCCACCACGCAGAGAGCCCAATATGGGGTTCAATCCCAGAACCCTGGGATCATGACCTGAGCTGAAAGCAGAGACTTTACCCCACTGAGCCACCCAGGCACCCTTTTCTGTATCATTCTTAACATAAGTATATATCCATCTGTAATGACAATGAAAAATCTCAATAATTATAAAACAATATTATCTAATGATAGGCATGTACTGCACATTAGGAAAGGACAGAGGCAATTTTAAAGTAGCAGAAAAGAAGTTCCTAGGAAAGTTGGTTTAAATAAAAAGAGCAAAGGGGTAACATTTTATGAAAAGTCTGTGCTCTACAAACAGACTTTAAATCACTTTTGATTACTATGATTATTAAATACTGTAGATGAGTATATCTATATGAGTATATGAGTATAATTACATGGATGAGTATATTCTAAGATCACACTTGCCTGTATCCTTGAATTTTATCAGAAATTTCCATGTGAAATGCAGAATTTGTCTATGAAAGTATAAATGTGTGCTTGTGTGCATATTCATGAATTTTAGATTAGAGACTTAAAAAAATATATATATATATAGTCTCTAATCTTAAATTCTCAAATTCTCTAATCTTAAATTCTTAATTTTAATCTTAAAATCTAAAATTATACATATATATATGTGTGTGTGTGTGTGTGTGTGTAGCTTATTTATCACTTATTGTTTTAAGGTATTGATGAGGCAGAACTTCAAAGTATTTCCTCTTTAACCTGTGTCTCTACCTTACTATTTTATTGAGGCCTCCTAATAATTTATTTCCAAATAAATGTGGATATAGAACAAGAAAGGAATGATGTTTCCCGTAGATAAGAAGCAATTGAAAAATAAGCTTTTGATCATTTTGGAAAAACTAAAATTCTTCTGTGTCCATTAAATGTGAATTCATTTTTTTTCTCTAAGGCCTTTTGTAGTGTAGTTGCAAGATTGACTACCAATAGCTTTCGCTAGGTGTATTTATTGAATTTAGTAGTTTCACTTTGTTGCCAGAATGTCATAATTGTGAAAAATAGCAAATGCTAATAAAATATAGACAGAACTAGCCTGATCTTATCATCTCTGGAAATGTTTTTTATAGGCCTTAAATTTAGATTTTGACTCTATTTCAGTCTGTTCAGTGTTGATGGAAAAATAAAATGCAGACCTTGCTAGCTAAGGAAAATACTACTCAAATCATCAGGTAGGTGTGTGGCAGCCATACAGTAATTTAGACTCAATAAATCTAAAAATCCATGCAAAGGGAGAGGCAGGGAGCCTCAGAACACAATTCTCGTGGACAGCATCTGTTCATTTTGCCCAGTCATCAAAGGCAAGTTCAAAGCTCTACAGCTCTTGAGAGAACAGAATCCACAAGATTTTTCATTTATTTCAATAGATCTAGTCTAGAAGTGCTATCTGTCTCTTAAACTCAGCTTCTGACCAAAACTGCTACTCTATGACTGGGAAAGTAGCTGCTCACAGTAATTTTTTTTTAAGTTAAGTACTTTTCAAAGTTCTAACATATCAGAGCTATGCAGTATCTGCAAAGATCAATAAACTAGCAATAAATTGAAAAAGGGGAGGGAAGAAAGGAGCTAGAGAGAGAGAGACAGAGAAACAGAGAGAAAAAGAGAGAGACAGGGAGACAGAAATACAGAAGGAAAGAATGCTGTTTTTTTATTGCACTCATTTGGAATTTGTTCATGTAATAATAATTCAAATTATGAAAAGCAAAGAAAATTTTGGAAACAACCATGTCCTGTATGAGGAGAATGGTGCAACCATATTAGACAAGAACTTACTAACAGGGAGTATTCAGGATTCTATTAACATCAGTCTATAAGGTTTATGGAGTATAGATTAAAGCAGTGCATTATTAAGTGGAAGTCAGTTCAGAGAGCTTCTACTGTAAATGACCAATAACCATATGTTGCCCTTTCAGCTCTAGCTTTCTGAAATTGTTCTGGAAATGAACTCAGTTGGGAGGCATTCCTCTAAGTGATTTAAAAGAATGAATTTAGAAGCTTCAAATGTATTCTGACTGTGAATAAACCTGTTCTAAATCCAGAAAGGATATTTTTCTTCTTTCAAGATGATACCTCAGTGTGGGAAACCCCATCTTCCAGCAGCCAGTCAGAATGATTTTAGCACACCATTAGACACAACTAGGATTATAAGCTCTATGTGAGGCATTCTTTCATATAATATCTGTAAGATGTGAGCCAAACTTTTTATAATGTTTTTCTCCAAGTTTAAGTCAAAGTAGCTGAGTCAGATGCAAGATAATTTGTCCAAAATAATTATTTTTGAATCATTGAACATTCTTGGTGATAGAAACACAAATTTGATAAAAATTAGCTCAAAGTTTCCAAAGAAACAGGTAAAAACCAATATTTTCCAGGATCTGATTATTGTATTCAAATATGCATGCATTTGAGTCCACACATGTGTGTGTGTTCAAGTGTACATTACCTGTGTCCATTTCTTTACAAAACCCCAATCTCCAGAAGTAGAAGCGAACAATAATTGGGCAAGTACTCATTTTATAAAAATTTAATTAAATATTTGCTGAAAAAAAGCTTCATATGTATACTTGTTGTTCTACTGAAATATGCTTAGCTCTCTAGGAACAAATTTGTGGAAATAATTTGAGATTTATTCCCACCATTAGTCTTGCCTTACCTTCCACAGGGAATATAATTGAAGGACAATAAAACTTAAGACACAACTCCACACAGGTATTTGTCCTAGACCCTTTTTACTTTGCTCATAATCTTCTTTCCTTCTTTGATCCAGTCCTACCCTGCATTTGAATGGGATTATTATTCAATTGTCAGTCACAGAGGGCCTACTATGTACCTATTGAGTATTTGAATAATACATATGCCTTTTAATTTTTAAAACATTTTGATACATTTCTCATTTTCTAGATTAGGGGAAAAATAAACTTGACTAGTGTCACATACTACTATGCCTGGAAACATCTACTAACTCCAAAATCCATAGTTTTCCAGGTTGATTTTTAGCTCTCCAGGGGACATGGAATTTCCACTCACTATTTTCTCTAATTTAATGCATATGAGTAACTTAGCTTAATGCTGGCATTTTGGCTAGCTTTACTTCTTTCTTTCTTGGTTTTGCAGAACTAGGTTAACAATATACAAAATACATATGCAATTATGATAAAAAAGGACACTATGTGCATTCTGAGATTTCCTTTTGTTTGCCATATAATAAGCACAGCTAAATTCCCTGATATATATATATATATAAGGATTCTGCAGTAAAAGGCCACATCATAATGTTTTCAAATAAATTATTCAAAAAGACTGTGTTTAGGTTGATGTTCGTACCCCCATTTTGTCCTATAGGTCTCTAAAATGGGAGTTCTAACTACAAAATAGTCAAAATACTTCACCGGAGGTGAAGAGATTAATGGCATGTCTTAGCTTCACACTAACTCCTACATTTAGCATTCAACAAATATATATAACTGCCTCCTAAATTGACAAAGCACCAAGTCCAGGGGCTCAGAATGGTTGCATTGTTTGTATGGAAGTTCCCCTAATTCTGGAAGCTGTGTTGGTTAAATTTAATTAATTAAAAATTTCACCATATTTTCCATTTTTTTAAGTAAACAACTCAGTAGTATTAAATAGATTAATGTTGTACAACTATCACCACCATCTGTTGCCATAACTCTTTTCATCTTGTAAAACTTAAACTCTATACCTATTGAACAGTAATTGAACAGTATCTATCCATCCCCCAATACATTATCTTTTCAGATATTTACTAAATATCTGCTATGTGCTAGACATTGTGCTAGCTACTTAACATGCAGTGTAATTAAGAAACATAATCTTTGCTCTCATAGGCTTAAAGTCTAATAGAGGGCTTTGGCTCTGACAAGTAAAGGGCAAAAAACGTCATTACTCATATCCTTGTAAGAAAAACTATAGAAATGGAAAACCTCTGACATTTCCTGTATCCACCAGAAAACTATAGCTGATGGGAAAACTTCCACCTCCAGAAAGGCACAGCTAAAAACTACTTGAGTGAAACAGAAGCTTTTGTGGAATCAACTAACAGGAGCATTTGATTGATAATTTTGATAAATTGTTGGAGCTAAGTGTAGGATTAGGATGAGAATGAGAAACTCCTGAGGCTAGAGTCTAAAGAGGACCCCTACACTTTCACATTCTTTCCCTCCAGACACCCCACCAAATTCTCACAGTGAGAATTTTAAAAAGATACCATCCTTTGTGTGGATATACACCATGAATATTTAGATAGAACATCAAAACATGATCCTCAAAACAAAATTGATAATTTGAAGTTTACTAAGTTTATACTTCCTGCTCTAAGAAAGAATACTATTAAGATAATGAAAAGACAAACCCCAGAATCAGATAAATTATTTTCAAATACATGTTTGATAAAGAGTTTGTTTCCAGGGGCACCTGGGTGGCTCAGGGTTTAAACCCTCTGCTCGGGTCATGATCCCAGTGTCCTGAGATCGAGCCCCACATCAGGCTCTCTGCTCAGCGGCGAGCCTGCTTCCCACCTTCTCTCTCTGATAGACTCTCTGCCTACTTGTGATCTCTTTCTGTCAAATAAATAAAAATATAAATAAAAATAAAATCTTAAAAAATAGTTTCCAAAATATGGGAATATAGGAATAACTTAGAACTCACAATAAGAATATAAATAACTCAGTTACAAAATGGGCAAAAAATACTTCACTAAATGTGTTATATAGAGGGGAAATAAATACAAGAATAGATGTTCAATATCATCAGCCATTAAGTAATTGCAAATTAAAATAATAATGGGACACTACTACTCCCCTATTAGAATGGCTAAAACAAGCAAATAAACAAAAACTGGCAATATTAATAGGTAGCAAGAATGAGGGGCAACCGTAACTTTCACTCACTGCTGGTAGGAATGAAAATGAAAAATGATTCAACCATTTAGAAGATAATTTGATACTTTCCTACAAAGCTAAATGTAGACATACTATATGATACAGCAATTGGCTTCTATTGATTTGTCATCTGATTTGAAATCTTGTGCCCAAAAAGAAAAAAAAAAATCTGCATTCAAATTTTTAGAGAGGCTTTTTTTATTATTGCCACAAAGTGGAGGCCACCAAGATGTCCTTCGGGATTTTGTTTTTTGATTCACTCTCCTTAGTAGATATGTGTACATCCAGGTATTCTATGTATTTATGATTTATTCTTGGTAGATTTTGTGATTCTAGAAATGTCCACTTCATCCGGGTTACCTGATTCATTGATAAATAATTACTCAGAGTTCTGTCCTTTTTTTTTTTATTTCTGTAAAATTGGTAGTTATATCCCAATTTCATTTCTAATTTTGGTAATTTGATTTTTCTCTTATCTTAGTAAATCTAACAAGTTTGTCAATTTTGTTGATCTTTTCAAGGAAACAATTTTTATTTTCCTTGATTTTCTTTACTATTTTTCTATTCTTTATTTTATTTGTCTCTAATCTGTTATTTTCCTCATTCTGCTACTTTGGTTCTGGTTTTCTACTTCCTGAAGGTATGAATTTAGGTTTCTCAATTGAGGTATTTCTTAAACATTTCCTTCTTAGAACTACTTTCACTGGCTTCAGTATGTTGGTATTTCCACTTGTCTTAAGGTATTTTCTAATTCTTCATATAATTTTTCTGATTCATCTGATGTTTGAGTGTGTTATATAACTTCCACATATTTGTGAATTTTCTAGTATTACTACTTTGGGATTTCTCATTTTATGCCCCTGTGATATGGGAAGATAATTTGAAAAATATCAATCTTTTTTTTTATTTGACAGAGAGAGACCACAAGTAGGCAGAGAGGCAGGCAGAGAGACAGAGGAGGAAGCAGGCCCTCTGCTGAGCAGAGAGCCTGATGCGGGACTCGATCCCAGGACCCTGACATCACGACCTGAGCTGAAGGCAGCGGCTTAACCCACTGAGCCACCCAGGCGCCCAAATATCAATCTTTTCAAGTGTATTAAGACTGATTTGTAGCATAACAAATGGTCTATTAAAAATAATCAATGTTGGGACGCCTGGGTGGCTCAGTTGGTTAAGCAGCTGCCTTCAGCTCAGGTCATGATCCCAGGGTCCTGGGATCGAGTCCTACATCGGGCTCCTTGCTCGGCAGGGAGCCTGCTTCTCCCTCTGCCTCTGCCTGACTCTTTGTCTGTGCTCGCTCGCTCTCTCTCCCTCTGTCTCTGACAAATAAATAAATAAAATCTTTAAAAAAATAATAATAATCAATGTATACATGAGAAAAATATGCATGCTGCTGTTGTCTGGTGAAGTATTCTGTATGTGTCTATTAGACACACAGTGTGGTTCAAGTCTTCTATCTCCCTATTGATCTTCTATCTGGTAATTCTATCCATTATTGAAAGTGGGATATTCAATGGTTATGAAGAAATGTCCATTTCTCCATTCAATTCTGCTCAGCTTTGCTTCATAGCTTTTTCTATTCTAATGTTGGGTGTATATATTTTTATAATTCTTATATCTTATTGATTACTGTTGCTTTGATCAATATATAATGTCTTTCTTTGTCTCTTGCAATAATTTTTGACAAAATTTATTTTGTCTAATATTTATGTAGAGGCCCAGTTCTCCCGTGTTCTCTCTCTCTCTCTCTATTTACATGATATGTCTTTTTTCCGTTCTTTCAGTTTTAACCTACTTGTGTCTTCAGGTATAAAGTTAGTGCCATAATAGACTCAAATAAGTGAGCACCATAGAATTGGATTTGTTTTAACACATGTCATCAATTTAAGGCTTTTTAATGAGGGTTTTAATCCATTTACTTTTTCCCTTAGATTTTTATCTAAATTCCAATTAGCATACAGTGTAACATTAGTTTCAGGTGTACACTTTAGAGACTGAGCATTTCCATACATCACTCGGTGCTCCTCACAAGTGTCCTACTTAATCCCCATCACCTATTTCACTCATCCTCCCACTCATTTAACCTCTAGTACCATCAGTTTGTCCTTTATAGTTATTAAAACAAGTATTTTAAAATAAAAACACAGAAATTAAAATGAGTGTAAATTCTGTCACATGTTAAGATATTTACAGACTGCAAGGCAAAGTTTATAAAAATATATGTATAGAATACATTTAATAAGAAAATAGGAATTTGGCAGTAGAAATATTCTAGGATATTAGAACATTTGTAATTTTTCTTATAACCAAGGACTCAAGAACACCTTAATTTACTGTCACTTGTATCTCTTCTTATGCTACCTGGTGACTACTTCCTTTTTTTTCTTTTTTTAATAGTGTCATGTTGGCCACCATAGAGTACATCATTAGTTTTTGATGTGGTGTTCCATGATTCACTATTTGCATATAACATCCAGTGCTCCATGCAATCCATGCTCTCCTCAATACCCATCACCAGGGTCACATATCCCCCCTCCCTCCACCCTTATAAAACTCTCCATTTTTTTTTTCCTGGAGTCCATAGTCTTTCATGGTTCATCTCCCACTCCAATTTCTCCCACTCTATTTACTTTTAAAATAATTATTAATAAAGAGAAGTTGCTTTTGCCATTTTATTATTTTTTGTTTGTCTTACATGTTTTTGCCCCTCGTTTTTCCTATTATTGACTTCTTTTGTGTATAGTTTATTTATTTATTTATTATTATTATTATTTTTTTAAATTTTCCTAGTGACAAGGCTTTTATCTAGGAATGTCGTAAATTATCCATAATTTTTAAAGAAAGTTTCCCTGGACAGATAATTCTTTTTTTTTCCTCAATATTTTTTTTTAAAGATTTATTTATTTATTTATTTGACAGAGAGAGAGAGAGATCACAAGTAGGCAGAGAGGAAGGGAAGCAGGCTCCCTGCTGAGCAGAGAGCCCGATGTGGGACTCGATCCCAGGACCCTGAGATCATGACCTGAGCCAAAGGCAGCGGCTTAACCCACTGAGCCACCCAGGCGCCCCTTTTCCTCAATATTTTAAATGTCACAGCACACTACCCTCAGGCCTTCAAGATTTGCTAAGAAATCTATTGATGATCTTCTTGAAGATCCCCTTTTAAGTGACAAACAACTCTTCTCTTGCTGCCATCAAGATTCCCATTTTGTCTTTATCCTTCAAAAGCCAGGCTATAATGTATCTCAGTATGAATAGCTTTAGATTTATCCAATGTGGATTTCATTGAGCATCTTGGATTTTTAGATCTATGTCTTTTCTTAATTTTAGGATGTTTTCTGCCATTATTTAGATACTCTGTCTTCCCTTCTCTCACTCATCTCCTTGGGAGACCTTCATAATGCCTATATTAGTCTGTTTTATAGTATCCTGTAAGTCCCTTTGTTTTCTTTTCTTCACTTTTTTTCTCTGTCTTTAGTGTCAATAATTTTAATTTTCCTGTCCTCAAGTTTAGTAATTCTTTTCTTTCTGACTACTCAAAATATTCAGTTATTATGCTATTTTAGCTAGATTTTCTGTTCAGTTCATTTTATCATTTCAATTTCTTTGTTGATGTTCCTATTTTGTTCATACATTGTATTCCTTGTTTTCTATGGTTCTTTTCTATGTTTCCCTTAGCTCTTTAAAGTTAAGACACTTATTTTAAAGTCTATTCCTAGTAAGTTCAATGTCTATACTTCCTCAGAGATGATTTTTCCAAATTTATTTTGTCCCTTTGAATGAATCATGCTTTCCTGTTTCTTTGTAGTGTGTGTGTGTGTGTGTGTGTGTGTTTAGTGAAAGTTGTTGATCTAATATAACAATGGCCAAAATTCCCAGTTTTTTCAGACTGATTCCATGCCAAAGCAGTCCATCTGTGATTAGCTGGGCCTGCTCTAAGATTAAAGATAAACCCAAAATGAGAGTTTGAATCATTCCCAAGTATGTTTTGGACATATTTCTTGACTGCATCTGCATGTAGCTTTCTTAATTTCCCCATATATATGGCATATATGTATATAAATGTCAGATGTCTCAGCTCGGAATCTCACAGTATCAGATGGTCAGCTGTATTCCTCTAACCATTATCTGTTGATCTTTTGTTCCAGGTGTCTGCAGTGCTCCTACAACTTTCATGACCAGGCGTTGTCTGCTTTTCTCTGCCTGAGATTTGAATTAAGCATGCCAGAAACTTGTCTTTCAGGAAGCACCTAGACATCTTAAAACTTTGAAAATAAAATCCAATCAGCTCACTACTGTTGAAAGGAACTGGGTTATCACCTTCTACAATATTCGTATTGATATTTATACACATTCAGAAATCTCTTTTTATCTCCCCACATCCTCACACATAGCAGCAGCACTTAAATATGCTTTGAGAGTAGAGCTTTAGCCTTCCAAAGTTTTCTTTATTTTTTCTTCTCTCTTATTCTCTCTCTCTCGCCTCTTAAATTTCTACAAGAATTCCCAAACCCTTTCTTATCAAGATGAAATCTTAAGTAATAATAGGTTTTTTGTTATAAATTAAGGTTCAAAACGAATATCTAATTTCACCACACAACTATATTGTCACCCAATAAATTCCTCTTGAGTAGAAGTCCATGAGCCGGCATTTGTTTTACTGTGAACCTACATGGATAATGCTAAGGGTATGAGATACAGAGCAGTATGCATTTTTGATTGGCAGACCAAACACACAGTCAAGATATCAGCTGAGCAGGAGTACCAAAAGAAGTGAGAATTTTGTTATTAAAACTTTCAGGGAAAATTGCATTTTAAATCTGTTTTAGCCTTATTCCACTTATTTGGGTATTTCAGGGATGTATAGGTGAAATTTTAGAGTATCAATCTTTTTAGCACTTGTGGCCTCCAGAGTTCTTCCATAGGCCTGATATGGCAATGATAATGGGGACAACAGACTTCAGTGATAATACAGAATGAACAAAACCTGTGTTTGGAAAAAGTGGTCCTGAAGAATAAAAAGAAAAATCACATTCCTTAGAACACAAATTAGAAGAAAGAGAAAAAATTCCTCCTAAAGGAAAAAAATATTAACCTAAAGCAACTGGCCCAAGCTGATATCCTCAGAAATATTATTCAAAATACTAAAAGCATGTATAAAAAATTAAACACATGCATGTCAGTTTAAGACATTCTGAACATAGTAATTATTTTTTCTATTTTATTTCTTATTAAAGATGCTTCTCAGAACTTATGGTATGCAAATAACGTCCATGCGAATAGGCAAGTTGGGATATAGAATACAGCATTACCTCTGATAAAATTACTATTATCTTGATTTCCTGGGAGTATTCATTAGTACCCTTAAAAGTGGTATCTGCAATGCCAAATTTGAGAAAGTTTTGGACAGATAGTGTTTTTCTAGAAATGGAGAGCTAGTTTTAACCTTTCCGTCCTCTACAAGATGAGGATTCTTTTGGAAGAGACTCTTTCCTCAGAGTAATTAACCATTAACTTCTTCTTTCTCAAGCTTTGCTGAGATATAATTAACAAATAACATTGTGAAAGTTTAAAGTGTCCAATTTGTTGATGTTGTGCATTTATATATTGCAAAATGATTAGCACAGTAGGGTTGGTTAACACCCTCATCACCTCCCATAATTGCCAATTTCTTTTTGTGGTGAGAACATTTAAGTTGCCGCTCTCTTAGCAACCTTCAAGTATATAAGACACTATTGTTAACTATAATCACCCTACTATATATTAGCTATCTGGAACTAATTTCTCTTACAGCTGGAAATTTATAACATTTGACCAATATTAACATCTTAAGCTAGTTTTTCTAAAATTTGGTATTTATTAACTGAAACTTGCCTTATTTCTATCATTTAATGAAGTCTGATACTGTGTGTTTTATTGAGAACCCTAATTTTTTGATAAGTTACATGTTTCCTCTTGTTTGTACACATTTATAAATTAAATGAATGCAGGTAATAAAAATATACATTGTTAATGTTTAATAATGGTTTAAGATAGTCATGGTTAACAATTCCCAGTTCCATATGTAAATGAATTTTAGAATATTTTTGCAGAATTAGATTTCCTATTGCTGTTCCAGTATAATTGGTATCCTGTAAATATTTAGTTTAGTTTAGTTTAGTTTAGTTTAGTTTAGTTTTAATTCTCTGGCATCAGTAAGTTCTTAGTTCCCTAAAATATAGGGAGAGGGGTATAATGGATCTGGAGTATTTTACCTGGCATTAGGAGGGCTGTCAAGAAAACAAACAAGAAACAAACAAACAAAAAATAAATAAACAAAAAACCACACCCTAACATACACACACACACACACACACACACACCCCACCACCACCACCACCACCACCATCACCTACAACAACAACAACAACAACAAAAGAAGATTGGTCAAGAACCACTAATTCACACTTACCACATTATGGCTATGTTAGCAATGCTGGGATGTCTCCCTGTAATTCAAAGAGTCTTTCTCAACGGTCTTATCTATAAAGCTGTACCTGCCCCCTCATGTTTAATTTTAACCCTTTTTTTCCCCCAAAATATATGTCAGTACTTGAAATTTACTTATTTTTTACATATTTAGTTTATAAATTAATTTTCATATCCCTTGAGAAAACTTTATATGGATGCCTTTGTCACATTTAACACTAAACTCCTAGTGTCTAGGAGACCTGCACAGAGTAGGAAATAATCATATATATATATATATATATATATATATATATATATATATATATCAGTAAAGATGAAAGAAAAAGAGGAAGAGAATTTTAAAAGGTGAAAGATGAGAAGGGAAATTGGAAACAGAAGGAAGGGGAAAAAGAGAAAACCAAAGAGAGAAGGGGACAGCCACAAGTAAAGGAGAGAGAGGAAGAAAGCAAAAATCATCAGGGTCTCATACATTTTTGTACACTGGTAATGCCCAACATAATATTTAGCACAGCATCTTTCTTATGTAGGCCAATAACCTGAAAATAACCTGAAAGCAAAACTTCAATATTTTGTCCATTGCATTTCTCCCTTGTATTCTGCTCTCAACATGTACCAACTCTTTAAGGCTCTTCAATGCTATGATGTCTTTCCCCTTTGCCCTCCAATCTTTTTGCTATCCTCCTTTTCTAGGTCTCTTTGTACCACATAAGCCCTAGAGAGATGGCCTTTTAACAAGTATCCCTTCTTTCTCAAACTCCTGTCAGGTTATTTTTCCTAAAGCACAGATCAATTCATACCCATTCAAAAAAAAATTAAAAGTCCTTAATTCTATAGAGAATAGGACTCAGTCTCCTTATCCTCATATTCAATAGATTTTCTCATAAAACTATCCACCAGATTTTCTACTTGCTTTCTTACCAATAGTGGTAAAACATACGAGCTCTGGACACAGACAAAACAAACAACAAAAAGCCTATTCTTAAGTCATGTGGTTTGTTTTCTGTGCTTCCAACTTTCACATAGAAATAAATGCATAAAAATATACTTATATTATAAAGGAGTTGCATGGTCATGTGCTATATGTAAAGTACATGGCTCTCTGGGTTTAAATCCCAGCCACTCCACACTTACTGTATAATTTGGACCAGTTACTTAGCCTCAGTTTCTTAACTGTAACACTGGAATAATACCTACTTCATAGGCTTCTTCTAGCGATTAAATAAGTTTAAAATTTCAAAGTTTCCTAAAGCACACAATAATGTTCATATATGCTAATTCATAATATACTTGTTTTTATCCAAATTCTCCCTAAAAATAGTTTTCCCATCTTCATTTTTTTTGTATTTTTTAAGTTAAAGACCCTCTGACAAACCTGCCAAAAAAATTATTTTCAGTCTTCAAGATTTCTTCCTGAAACATTCCCTGCTCCCTTATTGAAGTCCTGATCTACTTGCCAATGCTAGTTTCTTTCTTCTTTAAGATTTCTCTGATACATGGCTTTCTCACACTATTGCTCTTGCTTTTCATTTGCTGACTTATTTTAAAAATAGTTCCTAATTAATTGAAATCCACCTTTTTCTCAGACACTATAATTTTGTTACATAGATACATAATTTTTTAAATTTTTTATTATGTTAAGTTAGCCAACATTCAGTACATCATTAGCTTTTGATTCAGTGTTCAACAATTCATTAGTTGCATATAACACCCAGAGCTCATCACAATGCCTGCCCTCCTTGATACCCATCACCTGGCTTAAAACTAACTACTGTGAGACATCAGGAAGATGGAAGACTAATAAGCTCCAGTTCCTCAATCTCTGAAGGAAACATAAAAACAAACAAACAAACAAACAAAAAACAGCTAGGGGGCTAAATAGCTCAGTCAGTTAAGTGTCTGACTCATGATTTCAGCTCTGGTCATGAGCTCTGGGGCCTGAAATCAAGCTCTACATAGGGATCCATGCTCAGTGCAGGTCTGCTTAAGATTCTCTCTCTCCTTCTGCCCCTCCTCCTGCTTATGCATTTCCCTCTCTCTCTCTAAAAATAAATAAAATACTTTTTAAAGTATATACAAATGATAGGATAATTTGTGGCAATTTTATTCACCATTACCACAGGATCTTCCTCTTGTGGAATAATGAAGAAAACGTCCAGTCCCTGGTTCCCTTTCTTAGACAAAAAGGAATAGAGCAGAATTTATTTGCAAATGTCTAAATTTTCCATGGTGTACCATAGGGACTACTTTGCTCTGCTTGACTGGGAGCTTAGATAAAGTAAGGCAGCATAGCTCAGATTTCAGGTTGGGAAAGGGCACAGAAAGAAGAGGTTGACCCCACCATTTGTGACAGTTTCAGGAGGACTAAACACCTAAAGAAACTTAGAACAAGAGACTGTGGCTAGAAAAATACAATCAAACCCGTAAGGCCCTCAGAAAGAACTGAAGTTAGTCTTTGGGAAATTAAGATCTTTAAAAGTCACTGTGTATATGAGGGATTCCTTTTTAACACACATGCACAGTTACACACAAGACCCGTCTGGAAAAGAGACATGAAGGAATCTTAAGCGTTCACACAGAATTGATCCCAAGGTCATAATATGCCCTATTAGTTATTGAAGTTCTTTCCTGGAAATCTGCTAAGAATCTGAGGGTTGGCTGTCTTCCCAACTTTGAAACAGAACTTCTTCAGGAATACAAATAAGCAAGAAAATAGAAAGCATTTAAAAAAAAAGAGTCTCCAGAAACCATCTCCAAAGAAACACAGGTATCATACTACTAGACAAATAAAGGAAAGCATTGACATATCATACTACTAGACAAATAAAGGAAAGCATTGACAAGGAACTAAAAAAAATCATAAAAATGACATAGGAAGAAAATGCAAATATGAATAAAAAGATAAATACATTTTTAAAAAGGAGCTAGATAGAAATTCTGGAACTGAAAAATACAATAATTAAATTTAAAAATTCATGAGGGAGGAATCAAATAGGCTGAAGAAAGAATTAGCAAAACTGGAGATAGGACAATTCAATTACTGAGTCTTGGAACAGAAAAAAAGAAAAAGTACAGTAATAGGGGCCTAAATGATTGTGATATATGATCAAATCAATCAATATATACATTACATAGCAGGAGAGAAGAGACAGAAAGGGCCAGAGACTATATGAAGAAGTAATAACTACAAACATCCCAAATTTGACAGAAAACATGTATCTGCAAATCCAAGAAACTCAATGAAATTCAAGTAGGATAAACCCAAGGAGATACACAGAGAAACACCTTAAAATCAAACATTTTGAAAGACAAAATAAGGAATCTTCAAAACAGTACAAGGATAGTAACTTGTCACTTTAAAAAGTGATCTTAAAGTAGCTTACTAGCAGATTTTTCAGCAAAATTATTGGAGGCCAGAAGACGGTGAGATAATCTATGTTAAGTGATTTAAAGAAAATAAACTATAAACCTAGAATTCGGTATCTGACAAAACTATCCTTCAAACATGAGAGGGAAATTAAGCCATTACAAAATAAGCAAAAAGTGAGGGTTTTCATTAACATTACACCTGCACTACTAGAAGTGCTAAATGTAGTCCTTCAAGTTGAAATGAAATGTAAGTAGACTGTTAGTCACATTAAAATATGAGTTTTCTGTTAAGGATATACATACACGGACAAATATAAAAACCAATATAATCATAATTTTGATTTGTAACTCCACTTTTTATTTATACAGAATTTTAAATAAAAATACATATAAAAACTGTAAAATCTACATTAATGGGTACATATGTATAATGATGTAATTTGTGACATCAATATCATAAAGTACAGGAGAGGTTGAACTGTGAGTAGAGTTTTTATATGCAATTAAATTAATTTTGTATAAATTTAAAATAAGGATTAAAGACTTTAGGATGTTATATGAAATCTCTGTGCTAATCTTTATGATATAAAGAATGTATCTATAGACTATATGCAAAAGGAATAAAAAGAAAATCAAAATAGCTTACTACAAAAAAAATTTAAACAAATAGGAAAGCAGTAATAGAGGAAATGTAGGCAAGAAGCAGAAAGACACCCACAGAGCAAAATAACAAATATCAAAAGTAACTCACTCCCTAGCGGTAATTACTTTAAATGTAAATGGACTGAATTCTCTAATCAAAAGATGTAACTGAATAAAAAATTAGGATCAAACTACAAGCTATATCCAAGAGTTTAACTTTATATCTAAGGACATACATAGGTTAAATTGAAAAAAGTGACAAAAATTCCATCCAAATATTAATTAAAAGAGCAGGGATGGCTATACTAACATCAGAAAAAAGAGACTTTTAGTCAAATATTCTACTAAGAGACAGAAAAAGACATTATAAAAATGTAAATTAATCAAAACATGATAAAAGACATGAGAAAACTATAAATTAACCAAGAAGATATAGCAATTAAAATCATACTTATATTATATATTAGAGTTCCAAAGGAAACCCTGACAGAATTGAAGAGATACATAGACAGCTCTAGAAAAAGATTTCAATACCCTACTTTCAATAATGGACAGGCCAAATTTTGAGTTCCATTTGATACAGTATTAGAAATTCTAGCCAAATTATTTAGGCAAAAAAACTAATAATAATAATAATAAATTCAAATTGGAAAGGAAGAAATAAAATTATTTAATTTTAATTTATGTAATCTATTTATTTATATTTAATTTATTTTTTATTATTATTTAGTATTTTATTATTTTATTTATTTTTATTATTACTTTAATTTATTTTATTTATTTATTGAATTAAAATTCAATAAAATTATCTTGATTTGCAAACTACATAATCTTATACACAGAAAACTCTAAATATTCTACACACAACACACACACCACAAATGGAGAAAAATAATAAATGAATTCTGTGAAATTCAGCACACAAAATTCAGTTTCATTTCTATACACTAACAATGAACAATCTGTAAATGAAACTAAGAACAATTACATTCAGAAGACCATCAATGGGAATAAAATACTTAGAAGTAAACTTAACCAAGTGGCATATTTATCACTGAAAACTATAAAATGTTATTAAAAAAATAAGATAAACACTAATGAATGAAAAGACATGTTTATGGGTTGAAATACCCAATATTGTTAAGATGTCGATAGCACCCAAATGATTATAGATTCAATACTAAGTATATCAAAAATTATAATTTTTTACAGGAATAGAAATATTCATCTTAAAATTCATATAAAGTCTCAAGGAATCCTGGATAGTCAAAACAATCTTAAGAAACAGCAAAGTTGAAGGCCTCACACCTCCTGTATACTTACTACAAAACAATGGTCATCACTATGCAGTGCTGGAATAAAAAAGACAAATAGACCAACAGAATAGAAGAGATTGCACAGAAATAAAGACTTATTTTTAAGGACAAATTATTTTCATAAAGAATTCCAAAACCATTCAATGGGAAAAGAACATCTTTTTTATAAATGGTGTGGGGAAAACTGGATATCCACATACAAAACTAAATAAATAAATAAATAGGTTGAGTCTTTATGTTACACTGTACACAAAATGGATTAAAAACATAAATGTAAAAATGAAAACTCTAAAACTATTAGACTGAAACACAGGGAAATCCTTAAGGACACTGGATTTGGTAATGATGTCTTTGATATGATAATAAAGGCACAGACAACAAAATAAAAACTAGACAAATTGGACCTCATTGAAATATAAAACTTTTGCACATCAAAAGACACTGTAAACTAATTAAAAGGATAACTCATAAAATTTGAGAAAATAATGAAAAATCACATGTCTTTTAGGAATCAATATCCAGTGTACACAGAGAACTTCTAAAAGTCAACAACAAAAAGATTCATAAGTGGGCAAAGGACTTGGATAGCCATTTCTCCAAAGATGACCTGTTAATGGTTGATAAGGACATGAGAAGTTGCTCAATATCATTAATTGTTAAGGAATGTGAATCAAAACCACAGCAAGGAGAGGTCAAGATGGCGGAGAAGGCTGAGACTACACCAGGTAGCAGGAGTTAGCTAGATAGCTCATCAAACCATTGCAAAAAGGTACAAATCCAACAGGAGATCGAAGAGAAGAACAGCAATTCTAGAAACAGAAAATCAACCACTTTCTTAAAGGTAGGACTGGTGGAGAAGTGAATCCAAAGCGATGGGAAGATAGACTGCGGGGGGAGGGGCCGGCTCCCCGCAAACAGCGGAGCAACAGAGCACAAAATTAGGACTTTTAAAAGTCTGTTCCACTGAGGGACATAGCTCCAGAGGCTAAACCGGTGTGAAGCCCACGTGGGGCCAGTGTGGCCCTAGGTCCCGCAGGGTCACAAAAAGATCGGGGGTGTCTGAGTGTCACAAGAGCTTGCAGGTATTAGACTGGGGAAGCTGGCTACAGAGACAGAGCCGAGGAGTAAGATCTCAGCTCGGGGTTACCTTGAACCAGTCACAGGCTGGGTGAGCTCAGAGCATGGCCAGAGGCCAGGGAGATGGGAGTGATTGGCTCTTTTCTCTGAGGGCACACTGAGGAGTGGGGCCCCGAGCACTCAGCTCCTCTGGGCGAGAGACTGGGAGGCTGCCATTTTCATTCCCATCCTCTGGAACTCTACGGAAAGTGTTCAGGAAAAGAAAGCTCCCAAAAGCGAACCCGAGAAGATTACCTACCCCAGCCCCTGGTAAGGGTTGTGCAATTCTGCCTGGGGCAAAGACACTTGAGAATCACTACAACAGGCCCCTCCCCCAGAAGATCAATAAGAAATCCAGCCAAGACAAAGTTCACCTACCAAGGAGAGCAGCAGAATTCCAGTGGAGTAAAGCAAAGCAGGAACTCATGGTTTTCTCGCCATGATTCTTTAGTCTTGCAGTTAATTTAATTTTTTTAATTTAATTTTATTTTTTCTTCTGTTAAATTTTTTTTTAACTTTTTCCCTTTTCTTTTTAATGTTTTTAAACTAGTTTATCTAATATATATGTATACATATATATATTATTCTTTTTTATATTTTTCCTTTATTTGTTTTCTTTTTTTAATTTTTTGTTTTCTTTTTTAAATTTTTTTTCTGAACCTCATTTTATCCCCTTTCTCCCTCCCACGATTGGGGGTCTCTTCTGATTTAGTTAAAGTGCATTTTCTTGGGATCTTTGCCACCCTTTCAGTTTTTTTTTTTTGTTTGTTTGTTTGTTTTTTTTGCTCCGTCATATAATCTTATCTGGACAAAATGACAAGGCAGAAAAACTCACCACAAAAAAAGGAACAAGAGGTAGTACCGAAGGCTAGGGACCTAATCAATATGGACATTGGTAATATGTCAGATCTAGAGTTCAGAATGATGATTCTCAAGGTTCTAGCCAGGCTCAAAAAAGGCATGGAAGATATTACAGAAACCCTCTCTAGAGAGATAAAAAGCCCTTTCTGGAGAAATAAAAGAACTAAATTCTAACCAAGTTGAATTAAAAAAAGCCATTAATGAGGTGCAATAAAAAATGGAGGCTCTTACAGCTAGGATAAATGAGGCAGAAGAAAGAATCAGTGATATAGAAGATGAAATGACAGAGAATAAAGAAGCTGAGCAAAAGAGGGACAAACAGCTACTGGACCACGAGGGGAGAATTTGAGAGATAAGTGACACCATAAGACAAAACAACATTAAAATAATTGGGAATTCAGAAGAAGAAGAGAGAGGGGAGCAGAAGGTATATTGGAGAGAATTTCACTAATATGGCAAAGGGAACAAGCATCAAAATCCAGGAGGTGCAGAGAACCCCCCTCAAAATCAACAAGAATAAGTCTACACCCCGTCACCTAATAATAAAATTTACAAGTCTCAGTAACAAAGAGAAAATTCTGAAAGCAGCCCAGGAAAAGAAGTCTGTAACATACAATGGTAAAAGTATTATATTAGCAGCAGACTTATCCACAGAGACCTGGCAGCCCAGAAAGAGCTGGCATGATATATTCAGAGCACTAAATGAGAAAAACATGCAGCCAAGAACACTACATCCAGCTAGGGTATCACTGAAAATAGAAGGAGAGATAAAAAGCTTCCAGGACAAACAAAACCTGAAAGAATTTGCAAACACCAAACCAGCTCTATAGGAAATATTGAAAGGGGTCCTCAAAGCAAAGAGAGAACCTTAAAGTAGTAGATCAGAAAGGAACAGAGAAAATATACAGTAACAGTCACCTTACAGGCAATACAATGGCACTAAATTCATATCTTTCAATAGTTACCCTGAATGTTAATGGGCTAAATGCCCCAATCAAAAGACACGGGGTATCAGAATGGATAAAAACAAACAAACAAACATCAATATGATGCTTACAAGAAACTCATTTTAGACCCGAAGACACCTCCAGATTTAAAGCAAGGAGGTGGGAAACAATTTACCATGCTAATGGACATCAGAAGAAAGCTGTGGTGGCAATCCTTATATCAGATCAATTAGATTTTAAGCCAAAGACTATAATAAGAGATGAGGAAGGACACTATATCATACTCAAAGGGTCTGTGCAACAAGAAGATCTAACAATTTAATTTTATGGGAGCAGCCAACTATATAAACCAGTTAATAACAAAATCTAAGAAACACATCGATAATAATACAATAATAGTAGGGGACTTTAACACTCCTCTCATGGAAATGGACAGATCATCCAAGCAAAAGATCAAAAGGAAATAAAGGCCTTAAATGACACACTAGACCAGATGGACATCACAGATATATTCAGAACATTTAATCCCAAAGTAACAGAATACACATTCTTCTCTAGTGCACATGGAACATTCTCCAGAATAGGTCACATTCTGGGTCATAAATCAGTCTCAACCAGTATCAAAAGATTGGGACCATTCCCTGCATATTTTCAGACCACAATGCTCTGAAGCTAGAACTCAATCACAAGAGGAAATTGGGAAAGAACACATATACATGGAGACTAAACAGCATCCTTCTAAAGAATGAATGGATCAACCAGGAAATTAAAGAAGAATTGAAAAAATTCATGGAAACAAATGATAATGAAACACAACATTCAAAATCTGTGGGCCACAGCAAAGGCAGTCCTGAAAGGAAAATATATAGCGATACAAGCCTTTCTCAAGAAACAAGAAAGGTCTCAGGTACACAAACTAACTGTACACCTAAAGGAGCTGGAGAAAGAACAACAAAGAAAGCCTAAACCCAGCAGAAGAGAAATCATAAAGATCAGAGCAGAAATCAATGAAATAGAACCCAAAAAACAATAGAACAAATCAACAAAACTAGGAGCTGGTTCTTTGAAAGAATTAATAAGATTGATAAACCCCTGCCCAGACTTATCAAAAAGAAAAGAGAAAGGACCCAAATAAATAAAATCATGAATGAAAGAGGAGAGATCACAACCAACACTAAAGAAATACAAGCAATTACAAGAACATATTATGAACAACTCTATAGCAACAAATTTGACAATCTGGAAGAAATGGATACATTTCTCTGAAAATAGAACTACCCTATGACCCAGCAATTGCACTACTGGGTATTTACCCTAAAGATACTAATGTAGTGATCCAAAGGGGCACATATGCCAGAATGTTTATAGCAGCAATGTCTACAATAGCCAAACTATGGAAGGAACTTAGATGTCCATCAACAGATGAATGGATAAAGAAGATGTGGTATATATATATACAATGGAATACTATGCAGCCATGAAAAGAAATGAAATCTTGCCATTTGCAACGACATGGATGGAACTAGAGGGTATCATGCTTAGCAAAATAAGTCAAGTGGAGAAAGACAACTATCATATGATCTCCCTGATGTGAGGAAGTGGAGATGCAACATGGGGAGTTAAGGGGGTAGGAGAAGAATAAATGAAACGATGGGATTGGGAGGGAGACAAACCATGAGTGACTCTTAATCTCACAAAACAAACTGAGGGTTGCTAGGGGGAGGGGTTTAAGAGGGGGGGTGGGGTTATGGACACTGGGGAGGGTATGTGCTATGGTGAGTGCTGTGAAGTATGTAAACCTATATGTTTTTAAAAAAATAAAAAATAATATTTCAAAAAAAAAACCCCAAAACAAAAAGCACCACAGCAAAATACCACTTCATACCCACTGGGATGGATGGTTATTATTAAAACAAACAAAAAAACAGGAAAATAAGTTTTGTTGAGTCTGTGCAGTAATTGGAAATCTTGCCTACAGCTGGTAGGAATGTAAAATAGTGCAGGTGCTATGGAAAACTGTGTTGTGGTTTTTCATAAAATTAAACATATAATTAACATGTTACCCAGTAATTTTATTTGGGGGCATATACCTAAAATAGTTAAGAGTATGGTTTCAAAGTGATAGCTATACACTCACATTTACAGCAGCATTATTCTCAATAGCCAAAAGATAGAAGCAACCCAGGTATCCATCATCATACAAATGGATAAACAAAATGTGGTATATAAAACTATGGCATTTAATTTATCCTTAAAATGTTACCAAAAAAAAAAAAAAACTTTCTACAACAACAATGAACCTTAAGGATATCATGCTAATTGAAATATATCAACCACAATGGTAAAATAATTCCTCTTATTTGAGATATCTAAAATAATAAAAACCATATAGAAAGTAGAATGATGGTTGCCTGAGGCAAGAAAAAGGAGCAATGAATTGTTAGTGTTTAATGGATACAGAATTTCAGTTTGAGAAGATTAAAAAAAAAATTCTAGAGATGGATGGTGGTGATGGTTGCACAACAATGGGAATGTACTTAATGCCTGTGAAGATTTAAAAGCAGAAAATCTAAAATCACAGTCCAAAAAAGTAACTCCTATAAAGGAGCTTACAATCTGTTGGGAATTGCAAACTCACACACTTTTAGCATTGGATGATGGAAAACAATAGAATAATAAGGATGGTGTTATAAGGAAAGAATGGGTTTCCCACTTTATAGCATTCAAATTTTAACAAGGAAACATAAACAAAATAAATCCGTAGATTATATTTAACTTACAAGCCTTAAATTTAAGCCTTCTAGTCTAGACTTACATTTTTAAAAAAGACACACACACACACACACACACACACACACACACACACACACACGAGTTGTGTGTTTCAGAAGAAAAAACTGCAGTGATACAGTGCTGAATGCATTCTGAGGGAGCTCCCTCCAGGGGTGGGGAGCCAGGTTTTCCAGCCAGGCTGGACTATGACTCTGTGTCCTACTGGATTGTCCAATCCTGCTCCCCTCTGTATCTTGTGTAGTGCAGATTCATCTTTTGCTAGATGGTCAAGTAATATGTATTAGATTGTATATATTGAATTCCATCTGTACAATCATTCTTGGTTTTCATCCCTGACTCAATTCCTTGACAACTCATCCTGCTTCTCAGCAGCTATAGACCTAAGCCCTAAATTGACAATTCCTCAAATTGGCCTGAAATCTTTTAATGTGAAAAAATTGCAACATAAATGCTGCTCTTTTGTGCTCCATTCGGACTCATATGGGCAGTTCTCTGGGGTTAATAATGTGACATAAAGAGACATTTTTTTTCAATGTTTATAGTTTAAAGGGTCACTGGGTAAAAACAGTAAAATTAAACTCCCAGGGGTACAATTCAGGCATGAACAGAGCTATGCCATTATTCATTCAGTGCTACCATCCTTTAAGCAGAGATTTTAACCTTACCCTTCCTATTTCTGTGTCTGTTAATAAAGAAAATTCTAGAATTCCCTCTACAGTTGATTTTTCACCATAATGACACTTGAATGCACTGATTAGGCCATTATAGAAAGGACCTTAGCAATCTTGCCTCCTGTCTGCTTCAGGAAAAAAAAGAAAAAAAGAAAAAGAAAAGTTAAAATTATCAATGTGACTTAGAAATGATGTCCAAGAGGTACACATAAGAACTTTCTGCCTTTTACTCCTTATCTTCATCTGAGGAAAACACCTTTAGAGGAACAGCATGCCATGAATCCTTCCCACTGCACCTTGTCCATCAGAATTGCTACTAAAGTGTATTTTTTGATTAGACACAATTCTCCTTGGGGTTTTTTGCATGACTCATTCCTAGAGAGATTCCCTCCTCACTCAACCCTGCACTTGCTTACTCCCATCATATCTATCAACACTCTAATGCAAATAAGAGGAGGTGTGAGCTTGTAGACCCTGTCTTGCACTGAGTTCTTTGACAAGGTTTATACTATCATGTGTCATCCTATCTGTGTTCTTGGGATCTAATCTGCTACTTCATAGAAATATACTTTTGACCAATACATAGCTCTTGAAAATATGCTTAAATTTAAGAAGAGAAAGAGCATAAGAATCTAATCACTGAGTCTTTAGGATTATAGGCAACATATATTTGGAGAGATATAGGGGAAAAGAAGCCTTCACATAGTGACAGACTAAAGCTAGACTCTTCCCCAGAAGTCAATGTGGCCTTAATATTAGTTTTGGAGTGAGATTGATTGGGATTAACTCCCTGAGTTAACATATCTAACTTGGTGACCTTAGAAATGTTGCTTGCCTTCTCCAGTGTCTTATTTTCTTCATCTACAAATTAAACTGCAATAATAGTAATTAGATCAAATGTTTTGTTACAAAGACCAATGAGTAATCCATATAAAATACTTAAAAAGAGGATGCTTGACAGAAAATAAGTGCTCAGTAAATTGCTAACTGTAGGAATCCTACTCATTCTGGTATCAGGCTGACTTGGTTCAAATTCTAAACCTACTTCCTAATTCAACTGCAGAGAACTTTAGCTTACTTATCTACAAAACACGGATAAACAGATATATAAGCAGTCAATGAGAAAACATGCATAAAAATCTTATTGAAATCCTAGAAACCCAGTAATAACTTGATAAACATAACGATGATGTATTTAAAATTAGAGATTGGTATGAAGTCAGTAAGGAATAAATATTAGTTTTCTATCTCTTATATTCTAAACCCCCACTTTGTCAATGCCTTCAGTCTGTGTGAAAATGTGGCAGGTAGAAGGAAAAACAAATCATTTGACCTGAATTAGCTAAGATATTTCATACTCTAAAATCAAATCATGTTTGAAATTAATCATTATAATAATCATCATTTACTGATCATCCTCTTACTGCTTCACACATCATCTTAGTGCTCTGTAGAGCACTAAAGAAGCCCATTATTATATAATTTTTACTCTTATTTCCCTGATAGATAAACCATGGTTCACACAATGAACCAAGCCATGCACTGGCATTACAGATAATACAAGGCAGAAATTGACTTTGAAAGCAACAGTGTCCACGCTCTTTTTGTGACACCTGTCTTAAAATGAAAGTAAGTGGCCTCTTTAAATATTATAGGTTTAAGTTTTATGAATTCAGTATTCATTCCCAGGGCTCTTTCTATAAATTGTTCCTAAATATTGAGACTATTAAAAATAAAAATAGAAAACTAATTCCATTCTGAAACACAAACAGAGTATCTAGGAAGCAAATGAGTCTATTTAAAGAAATGATGACTAAGAAAGGATTATAGAACCACCCTAGGATGGTAATTATCTCTGGAACCGCCAGCTTTCTTTAAGCAAACAGACTGGGTGGAGATTGTACAGTGAAGTCCAGCTCAAAAAAACTACACCTGTTGAACACTTAAAAGACATTCCTGGAGTGCACCTCTCCACAGTGTGAAATGTTTAGGGTATAGAGAACATAGTGCCATGCATTTAGTGTCTGTTCCTTTTTAATGCTGAGACTTATGATGGAGTGAATCATATATAAAATATTGTCAGGGGCGCCTGGGTGGCTCAGTGGGTTAAGCCTCTGCCTTCGGCTGGGGTCATGATCTCAGGGTCCTGGGATCGAGTCCCTCATCGGGCTCTCTGCTCAGCAGGGAGCCTGCTTCCCTTCCTCTCTCTCTGCCTACTTGTTATCTCTCTCTGTCAAATAAATAAATAAAATCTTTAAAAAAAATATTGACAATCCTACTTCATACACTAAAGAGGACTAGGTTGTAAAATTTTAAAATTGCAGTCATAAGTGATATTTGGTAATAATTGTAATGGTTTATTTTAATTAAATTAAACTAAAAAATAAAGCTTCAAGAAACAGAGAGTCTGGTCTGTTTTGTTATTTATTTACTTATTTATTTGTTTGTTTGTTTATTTAATTTGGGGTGGGCAGAAAGAAAGGGAGAGAGAATCTCAGCAGACTCCCCCAATGAGCATGGACCCAGCCATGGGGCTTGATCTCATCACCCTGAGATCATGACCTGAACTGAAACCTAGAGTCAGATGTTTAACCAACTGAGCCAACTCAGGCACCCCTGGCTTGTTTTAGAATAAACTTCAAAGTGGTCATTTGAATAAGAAGTTCCACAGAATAAGAACAAGTGTTGGGTGTTTATACTTAGCTAATTCACAAATAATTTAATTCTGGGGCTCCTGGGTGGCCCAGTGTGTTAAAACCTCTGCCTTCAGCTCAGGCTATAATCCCAGGGTCCTGGGATCGAGTCCAGCATCAGGGTCTCTGCTCAGCAGGGAGCCTGCTTCCCCACCCCTCTCTCTCTCTCTCTCTCTGCCAGCCTCTCTGCCTACTTATGATCTGTCTGTCAAATAAATAAATAAAATCTTAAAAAAATAATTTAATTCTACCTCTGACAACCCCCTTTAATTTGGTCACTTTGTCAAGTCAACCCAACCCCAACATAATTTAGTTCAATCACCATCTGGCCTTGGCTCTTTTGCCTGGCATCTGCCATTCTGCTTGGCAGTGAGGATATAACAATGACCACACAAACAACCTGCTCTGACAGACCTTCTAGTCTGGTAGAGATATGCATGAAGATTTTCCTTGCAATTTATATTTGCTTTAGTGTAGAAGGATAAAGATACTTGCAGATCAGTGCTGGAACCAGGATGGGCTGCAGAGATTATGTAGAATTCCATATTGTAGTCTGAATATTTCCTTTTATCTAATGTTTAGGTATTATAGAAACTTGACAGGGCAGAACACTGAAGAACTGAAGAACTTAATTTACCTGAAAGACACTCAAAATCCATTATAGGATTTGTGGAACATATTGCTAAGGTTATAGTGAAATAGGTTTAATCAGATATCAATTTCCCCATCATTATAGCTTATAGAACATTCTTCACACTCCCATTTCATCCCCTGTAGAAATGTTCCTAATTTCTATGTATTCCCAGCAATGTTATAGTTTTATGTTTATTCTGGTTCTGAGGTGTATTTTTACTTTTGTTTTCTGCTGAATCCATTACAAATGTGTCAGCTCAAGGTTATATTCCCAGTGGCACCCTTTCAATCAGCCCTGCTGATAGACTCTTTCTTTTGACTGCCACTGAATTACTCAAAATTTAGTGATGTGAAGATATTATATTGCAGGAATATATACAACTTTCAATTCAGTATAAGACATTTCTTAGAGGTGGTTTAAGATGGTGGGGTAGGAGAATGCTGAACTCAACTCCTCCAGTGGACATAACAAATACACAGCTATATATAGAATAATCCACTCCAAAAAGAACTTGAGAATTTGCTGAACACGTCTTCTACAGCAAAATATGGAAGGACCACACTGAGATAGGTAAAAGAAGCAGAGCAACATTTGTGCCCCAAACTCCACCCCTTGGATAGCAACCTACAATTTGTAGGAATCTCAAAAACAAACAGAAATATAAATGAAGTTTCTTCTACAGAATAACACCACCACCAGGCACTCCAACCTTCAATTCTTATATGAGAGACAAGCCCCCAAAATATTTGGCTTTGAAAAGCTATGAAGATTACATTCAAGGTAAATATAGAGCTACAGAGAATGAAGTTTCTACTCTTTAAGCTTTGGTGTGTAGAACCATTTCCCTCAGGACCCAACACAAAAAACAGCAGTTTGAAAAGAGTATGGACTATAAGTAAAGAAGTTTCACTTGCTAAACTTAAAGCATCTGCCAAAGGGACAAAGTCTGCCAGGACTCTCTCCAGGAACAGAATGATAGTAGATGACATTTTCCTAGGCCCTACCTCTACATTACCAGCAAGAAGGCTACTGGACACCATTTTAAACCTTCATTCTAAATACCTAACAGCAGCAGGTGAATCCCCCTCCTCTCACCATTCATGCAGTACTGCCAGGCATAGAAAATGAGCAAATCTACACCCCTCTGCTGCTTACTGTGCTCCAACAGGCACAGCAGGAGACATGTGCCTCCTCACACCACTCATGCAGCCCCAATAAATAGATGTAGCAGGTGAGAAGTCCTGCATACCCATGCTGTTCATGCAGTCTCAACAGAAACACAGAGAATCAAGCAAAATGAAGAAATAGAGAACCATGTTCCAAATAGCATTTAAATGATACAATAGAATCACTGAGTGACTTAGAAGGCAGGGTAATGGAAATCACCCAGAGCCAGAAAAAGAAATTAATAATAAATAATAAATAATAATAATAATAGTAATAATGTCTTAAGGGATTGGTGAGACATCATCAAATGTATTAACATTTGCTTAATAGGAGTCTCAGAAGGAGAAGAGAGAGAAAAATAGGCAGAAATCTTTTTTGAAGAAATAATGCTATGTGTATATATGTATATGTATGTGTATATATGTGTGTACATATATATATAATGTTTTCCTAGCTCAAGGAAGGAAACAGACATCTAGCTTTAGAAAGCACAGACAGAAGACTAAGAAAGATGAACACAAAGAGATCCACACCAAGACATATTATAATTAAAATGTCAAAAGACAAAGATAAAGGCCCATAAAAGCAAGAGAAAAAAACTAATACAAGCGAAACCCTTTAAAACTATCAGCAGATTTTTCAGTAGTGACTTTTCAGGCCAGAAGAGAATGGCATGATATATTTGAAGTGCTGAAAGGAAAAAAAAAAAATCCAACCAAAAATACTATATCCGGCAATATTATCATTCAGTATTGAAGGAAAGATAAAGAGTTTCCCAGACAAGCAAAGGGATTTCATTACTATTAAACCAGACTTGCAAGAATTGTTAATGGAAACTAAGCTAGAAAGAAAAGGCTATAACCAAAAATAAGAAAATATATGAAAGAAAAGGATCTAACTGGTAAAGCAAATATATAGTAAATGTATTGGATCAACCACTTATATAGCTAGCATGAAGACTAAAGGCCAATATTGTGAAATCAACTATAACTATGATAATTAAGGAAGACAAAAAATAAAGATATGTAAAATATGACATCAAAAGCATGAAATACGGATAGAGGTCAAAAAGTAATATTTCTGGGGAGGAGTCAAGATGGCGGAGAAGTAGCAAGCTGAGACTGCTTCAGCTAGCCGGAGATCAGCTAGATAGCTTATCTAAAGATTGCAAACACCTGAAAATCCATCGGCAGACCGAAGAGAAGAAGAACAGCAATTCTGGAAACAGAAAAACAACCGCTTTCTGAAAGGTAGGACCGGCGGAGAAGTGAATCCAAAGCGACGGGAAGATAGACCCCGGGGGGAGGGGCCGGCTCCCGGCAAGCGGCAGAGCAACCGCGGACAAAATCAGGACTTTTAAAAGTCTGTTCCGCTGAGTGACATCGCTCCAGAGGCTAAACGGGGGCGAAGCCCACGCGGGGTCAGCGTGGCCTCAGGTCCCGCAGGGTCACAGAAGGATCGGGGGTGTCTGAGTGTCGCAGAGCTTGCGGGTATTGGAACGGGAAAGCCGGCTACAGAAACAGAGCCGACAGTAAGCTCGCAGCTCGGGGTTACCTTGAACCGATCGAAGGCTCGGTGAGCTCGGAGCGCGGCCGGAGGTCAGGCAGACGGGAATAACTGGGCGCTGTTCTCTGAGGGCGCACTAAGGAGTGGGGCCCTGGGCTCTCGGCTCCTCCGGGCCGGAGACCAGGAGGCCGCCATTTGTGTTCCCGTCCTCCGGAACTCTACGGAAAGCGCTCAGGGAACAAAAGCTCCTGAAAGCAAACCCGAGCGGATTACTCACGCCGGCCCCGGGTAAGGGAGGTGTAATTCCGCCTGGGGCAAAGACACTTGAGAATCACTACAAGAGGCCCCTCCCCCAGAAGATCAACAAGAAATCCAGCGGAGACCAAGTTCACCTACCAAGGAGTGCGGTTTCAATACCAAGGAGAGCAGCAGAATTCCAGAGGAGGAGAAAGCCAAGCACGGAACTCATGGCTTTTTTCCTGTGATTTTTTTTTTTAGACTTGCAGTTAATTTAATTTTTTCTTTTTCATTTTTTTTTTTTCTTTTTCTTCTCGCCTTCGGGTAAAATTTTTTTTTTTTTTAACTGTTACCTTTTTCTTTTTTAACGATTTTTTACTAGTTTATCTAATATATATATTTTTTCTTTTTTACATTTTTCTCAGGTGTTTTATTTTTTTTAAAAAAAAAAATTTTTTTTTCATTTCTTTTTTTTTCTTTCTTTCTTTTTGAACCTCTTTTTAACACCTTTCTCCCCACTCACGATTTTGGATCTCTTCTAATTTAGTTAAAGCATATTTTTCTGGGGTTGTTGCCACCCTTTTAGTATTTTACTTGCCCCTTCATTTACTCTTATCTGGCCAAAATGACAAGACGTAAAAATTCAACGCAAAAAAAAGAACAAGAGGCAGTACCGAAGGCTAGGGACCTAATCAATACAGACATCGGTAATATGTCAGATCTAGAGTTCAGAATGACAATTCTCAAGGTTCTAGACGGGCTCGAAAAAGGCATGGAAGATATTAGAGAAACCCTCTCGAGAGTTATAAAAGCCCTTTCTGGAGAAATAAAAGAACTAAAATCTAACCAAGTTGAAATCAAAAAAGCTATTAATGAGGTGCAATCAAAAATGGAGGCTCTAACTGCTAGGATAAATGAGGCAGAAGAAAGAATTAGTGATATAGAAGACCAAATGACAGAGAATAAAGAAGCTGAGCAAAAGAGGGACAAACAGCTACTGGACCACGAGGGGAGAATTCGAGAATTAAGTGACACCATAAGACGAAACAACATTAGAATAATTGGGATTCCAGAAGAAGAAGAAAGAGAGAGGGGAGCAGAAGGTATACTGGAGAGAATTATTGGGGAGAATTTCCCCAATATGGCAAAGGGAACGAGCATCAAAATTCAGGAGGTTCAGAGAATGCCCCTCAAAATCAATAAGAATAGGCCCACACCCCGTCACCTAATAGTAAAATTTACAAGTCTCAGTGACAAAGAGAAAATCCTGAAAGCAGCCCGGGAAAAGAAGTCTGTAACATACAATGGTAAAAATATTAGATTGGCAGCTGACTTATCCACAGAGACCTGGCAGGCCAGAAAGAGCTGGCATGATATTTTTAGAGCACTAAACGAGAAAAACATGCAGCCCAGAATACTTTATCCAGCTAGGCTATCATTGAAAATAGAAGGAGAGATTAAAAGCTTCCAGGACAAACAACAACTGAAAGAATTTGCAAATACCAAACCAGCTCTACAGGAAATATTGAAAGGGGTCCTCTAAGCAAAGAGAGAGCCTACAAGTGGTAGATCAGAAAGGAACAGAGACCATATACAATAACAGTCACCTTACAGGCAATACAATGGCACTAAATTTATATCTCTCAATAGTTACCCTGAATGTGAATGGGCTAAATGCCCCTGTCAAAAGACACAGGGTATCAGAATGGATAAAAAAACAAAACCCATCTATATGTTGCCTCCAAGAAACTCATTTTAAGCCCGAAGACACCTCCAGATTTAAAGTGAGGGGGTGGAAAAGAATTTACCATGCTAATGGACATCAGAAGAAAGCAGGAGTGGCAATCCTTATATCAGATCAATTAGATTTTAAGCCAAAGACTATAATAAGAGATGAGGAAGGACACTATATCATACTCAAAGGGTCTGTCCAACAAGAAGATTTAACAATTTTAAATAGGTATGCCCCCAACGTGGGAGCAGCCAACTATATAAACCAATTAATAACAAAATCAAAGAAACACATCAACAACAATACAATAATAGTAGGGGACTTTAACACTCCCCTCACTGAAATGGACAGGTCATCCAAGCAAAAGATCAGCAAGGAAATAAAGGCCTTAAACGACACACTGGACCAGATGGACATCACAGATATATTCAGAACATTTCATCCCAAAGCAACAGAATACACATTCTTCTCTAGTGCACATGGAACATTCTCCAGAATAGATCACATCCTCGGTCCTAAATCAGGACTCAACCGGTATCAAAAGATTGGGATCATTCCCTGCATATTTTCAGACCACAATGCTCTAAAGCTAGAACTCAACCACAAAAGGAAGTTTGGAAAGAACAAAAATACATGGAGACTAAACAGCATCCTTCTGAAGAATGAATGGGTCAACCGGGAAATTAAAGAAGAATTGAAAAAAATCATGGAAACAAATGATAATGAAAATACAACGGTTCAAAATCTGTGGGACACAATAAAGGCAGTCCTGAGAGGAAAATATATAGCGGTACAAGCCTTTCTCAAGAAACAAGAAAGGTCTCAGGTACACAACCTAACCCTACACCTAAAGGAGCTGGAGAAAGAAGAAGAAAGAAACCCTAAGCCCAGCAGGAGAAGAGAAATCATAAAGATCAGAGCAGAAATCAATGAAATAGAAACCAAAAAAACAATAGAAAAAATCAACGAAAGTAGGAGCTGGTTCTTTGAAAGAATTAATAAAATTGATAAACCCCTGGCCCGACTTATCAAAAAGAAAAGAGAAAGGACCCAAATAAATAAAATCATGAATGAAAGAGGAGAGATCACAACTAACACCAAAGAAATACAAACTATTATAAGAACATACTATGAGCAACTATACGCCAACAAATTTGACAATCTGGAAGAAATGGATGCATTCCTAGAAACATATAAACTACCACAACTGAACCAGGAAGAAATAGAAAGCCTGAACAGACCCATAACCAGTAAGGAGATTGAAACAGTCATTAAAAATCTCCAAACAAACAAAAGCCCAGGGCCAGATGGCTTCCCGGGGGAATTCTACCAAACATTTAAAGAAGAACTAATTCCTATTCTCCTGAAACTGTTCCAAAAAATAGAAATGGAAGGAAAACTTCCAAACTCATTTTATGAGGCCAGCATCACCTTGATCCCAAAACCAGACAAGGATCCCACCAAAAAAGAGAGCTATAGACCGATATCCTTGATGAACACAGATGCGAAAATACTCAACAAAATACAAGCCAATAGGATTCAACAGTACATTAAAAAGATTATTCACCACGACCAAGTGGGATTTATTCCAGGGCTGCAAGGTTGGTTCAACATCCGCAAATCAGTCAATGTGATACAACACATCAATAAAAGAAAGAACAAGAACCATATGATACTTTCAATAGATGCTGAAAAAGCATTTGACAAAGTACAGCATCCCTTCCTGATCAAAACTCTTCAAAGTGTAGGGATAGAGGGCACATACCTCAATATCATCAAAGCCATCTATGAAAAACCCACCGCAAATGTCATTCTCAATGGAGAAAAACTGAAAGCTTTTCCGCTAAGGTCAGGAACACGGCAGGGATGTCCATTATCACCACTGCTATTCAACATAGTACTAGAGGTCCTAGCCTCAGCAATCAGACAACAAAAGGAAATTAAAGGCATCCAAATCGGCAAAGAAGAAGTCAAATTATCACTCTTCGCAGATGATATGATACTATATGTGGAAAACCCAAAAGACTCCACTCCAAAACTGCTAGAACTTATACAGGAATTCAGTAAAGTGTCAGGATATAAAATCAATGCACAGAAATCAGTTGCATTTCTCTACACCAACAGCAAGACAGAAGAAAGAGATATTCAGGAGTCAATCCCATTTACAATTGCATCCAAAACCATAAGATACCTAGGAATAAACCTAACCAAAGAGACACAGAATCTATACTCAGAAAACTATAAAGTACTCATGAAAGAAATTGAGGAAGACACAAAGAAATGGAAAAATGTTCCATGCTCCTGGATTGGAAGAATAAATATTGTGAAAATGTCTATGGTACCTAAAGCAATCTACACATTTAATGCAATTCCTATCAAAGTACCATCCATCTTTTTCAAAGAAATGGAACAAATAATGCTAAAATATATATGGAACCAGAAAAGACCTCGAATAGCCAAAGGGATATTGAAAAAGAAAGCCAACGTTGGTGGCATCACAATTCCGGACTTCAGCTCTATTACAAAGCTGTCATCATCAAGACAGCATGGTACTGGCACAAAAACAGACACATAGATCAATGGAACAGAATAGAGAGCCCAGAAATAGACCTTCAAATCTATGGTCAACTCATCTTCGACAAAGCAGGAAAGAATGTCCAATGGAAAAAAGACAGCCTCTTCAATAAATGGTGCTGGGAAAATTGGACAGCCACATGTAGAAAAATGAAATTGGACCATTTCCTTACACCACACACAAAAATAGACTCAAAATGGATGAAGGACCTCAATGTGCGAAAGGAATCCATCAAAATCCTTGAGGAGAACACAGGCAGCAACCTCTTCGACCTCTGCCGCAGCAACATCTTCCTAGGAACAACGCAAAAGGCAAGGGAAGCAAGGGAAAAAATGAACTATTGGGATTTCATCAAGATCAAAAGCTTTTGCACAGCAAAGGAAACAGTTAACAAAATCAAAAGACAACTGACAGAATGGGAGAAGATATTTGCAAACGACATATCAGATAAAGGACTAGTGTCCAGAATCTATAAAGAACTTAGCAAACTCAACACCCAAAGAACAAATAATCCAATCAAGAAATGGGCAGAGGACATGAACAGACATTTCTGCAAAGAAGACATCCAGATGGCCAACAGACACATGAAAAAGTGCTCCATATCACTCGGCATCAGGGAAATACAAATCAAAACCACAATGAGATATCACCTCACACCAGTCAGAATGGCTAAAATCAACAAGTCAGGAAATGACAGATGCTGGCGAGGATGCTGAGAAAGGGGAACCCTCCTACACTGTTGGTGGGAATGCAAGCTGGTGCAGCCACTCTGGAAAACAGCATGGAGGTTCCTCAAAATGTTGAAAATAGAACTGCCCTATGACCCAGCAATTGCACTATTGGGTATTTACCCTAAAGATACAAATGTAGTGATCCAAAGGGGCACATGCACCCGAATGTTTATAGCAGCAATGTCCACAATAGCCAAACTATGGAAAGAACCTAGATGTCCATCAACAGATGAATGGATCAAGAAGATGTGGTATATATACACAATGGAATACTATGCAGCCATCAAAAGAAATGAAATCTTGCCATTTGCGACAACATGGATGGAACTAGAGCGTATCATGCTTAGCGAAATAAGTCAAGCAGAGAAAGACAACTATCATATGATCTCCCTGATATGAGGAAGTGGTGATGCAACATGGAGGCTTAAGTGGGTAGAAGAATAAATGAAACAAGATGGGATTGGGAGGGAGACAAACCATAAGTGACTCTTAATCTCACAAAACAAACTGAGGGTTGCTGGGGGGAGGGGGTTTGGGAGAAGGGGGTGGGATTATGGACATTGGGGAGGGTATGTGCTTTGGTGAGTGCTGTGAAGTGTGTAAACCTGGTGATTCACAGACCTGTACCCATGGGGATAAAAATACATGTTTATAAAAAATAAAAAGTTTAAAAAAAAAAATAAATAAATAAAAAATAAAAAAAATAAAACAATCTTTATGTAAATGCTAAAAAAAAAAAAAAAGTAATATTTCTGTAATGTGGTCAAACTTAAAATAGACTGATTGTATTTTACATATATATATAATTCATATATAATGACATGATTATTAATATATATTAATAATTCATTATATAATATATTGCATTGTATATATAATGTATGTGTATATATGTATATGTATGTGTATATATGTGTGTACATATATATAATGTAATATATAATCTATTATACATATTACATATACTTATAATTCATAATAATTCAATATAATGGCATATATCATATATGCACATATTAAATATGTCTAAATATACCATATTATGGTCCATATTATGCATATTTATATATTATAGATGTATATTTATATATGCATGTATATGTATTATATATAATATATATATGGTATATACATCCCATTACATATGAACTTCATGGAAATTACAAACCAAAAACCTATAATAGATACACAAAAATAGATACAATAGATACACAAAATAACAAAGAAATTAAAAAAAAACACCAAAGAAAATCATTAAACTGCAAAGAAGAGAGCAAGAGAAGGGAACAAAGAACTACAGAAAAACAAGAAAACGATGAAAAAATATATATATACACATATATATTTAATTTATATATATGGGATATTATATTACTCAGCCACACAAAAGAATGAATTCTTGCCAATTGTGACAATATGGAGGGACTTGGAGTGTATTGTGCTAAATGAAATAAGTCACAAAAAGAACGGCAAATGCCACATGATTTTATTTATATATGGAATATATAAAACAAAACAAACAAGCAAAACAAAACAAGAACAGAAACACTGACAGAGAGAACAAACTGATAGTTTCTTGAGAAGAGGCTGGTGGGTGGGCAAAATGAAGAGGTTCAAGAGGTACAAACTTGTGGTTATAAAATAAATTAGTCATGAGGATGTAATATGTAGCATGGGGAATATAGACGATAATTTTGTATTAATTTTGTGTGTTACAGAGGGTAACTAGACTTATATGGGTGGTCATTTTTAAATGTAGCTGTGAAACCACTATGTTATATACCTAAAACTAATATAATACTGCATGTCGGTTATATTTCAATGCAAATTTCACTGTCATTTCCCAAATTCAGAGTATAATTTTTCATGTCCTCTCCTCCCGTGTTTTAATCCTCTCTTCTAATCCCCAGGCTCCAGTATCCATTTCTAGTCAGATGATTTGTTCAAAAATGAATCTTTGTTCCTTTGTCTAGACAAGAGATAACTGGGGCTCCTAGAGTTTTATCAGCTTCCCCAAGCATCATTTAAAAATGTCTCTAAAAGAAAGAAATTCTGGGCACTAACTTCAAGATGATATACAGTTTTACTTTTCCACAGTATGTAAATAAATAGATGATTTAACAATAAAAGTCATATATATACCTTGTCTCCCAGATGGACTCTATATTCTTCGTGAATGGTATTCATATTTTAAACTCCTTTGAATCCTGTATTTCATTTAAAATAGCACTCTAAACACACTACTCATGGAAGGCAGAGAATGTTCTGCATGCTAAGAGAACATATGTTGTCCTTTTGGTTGTGACAGCAGAGGTAGGCAGTAGAATGCTATGGAAAACAAGCTCTTGAGCTCGGTTTTATTAGTTGCTTATTGTATGAATTTGGTGTAAGTCATTTAATTATTCTGCCCTTTAGTGTCTTCATTGGCCAAATTTATTCTGTCTGTCTCAGTAACGGGAGAATTAAATAAGGGTGGAAATCAAAACACAATTATGTTTCTTTTTCTTCACTGTATATAGTTTGGTGAATTAAAAAAAACTATAAAATGAAAAGTTTTAGGTGTTCATGATGGCCATCAAGCCAATGTAAAGGGAAACTTTTGTTTGATTAAGAGTCTGGGTATCATGTCTTTGTTGCCCTTCAGCCAACTTGCATTTGATTCTAGTGGAAAACAGTGTGTTGATCATGTTTCTAGCTTCTGTAAAGATGGTGCTTTAACATCTGCCATACATGGATATGCTGGACACACTTGGTCTGGGACAACATGATAACTTGCCTCCCGGATACCAGCCCTTGACCTCCTGTCTCCACTATGGCTCCCTTCGTCCTCAGGAGAATTCCGCCTCTCAAGGGCATAATTTCCAAATACAAAATTGACCAATCTAAAGTTCATACCCCAACCAACTCCAGCTACTATACACCTGTGCTAGGTACCTAACAACAAAGGACAGCTGCCGAGCTTCAGAGTCTGTTGAATTCATTCAAATTAGGGACACCTGGGTGGCTCAGTCATTAAGTGGCTGCCTTTGGCTCAGGTCATGATCCCAGGGTCCTGGGACTGAGCCCTTCATCGGACTCCCGGCTCCATGGGGAGTCTGCTTCTCTCTATCCCACTGCCTCTACCCCTGTTTGTGCTCTCTCTTTCCCTCTCTCTCAAATAAATAAATAAATACTAAAAAATAAAAGAAGAAATTATTCAAATTAGCCAATTTTAGACAGCTTACCCTGCTTTACCTGTTTTTTTCTGAATAAGTCACAACTAAGGCTGTTACAGTTCTCCCCTTTCATTCTGCTTTATAACCAGTCCTGGTAATTGGTTATAATCCTGGGAATTCCCCTTTGATCCATGACCCTCTCCCATCCCTGAAGCTTGATATGTACTCCACCTCTTGGGATCTGTGAGGAAGCAAACTGTCTTTTTAATGGCAATCTTTTCCCCATCTATTGTTCTTACTATAACTCAATTTTCCAGTAATACACTTTATTTTAAAACATACCATCAGCATAAATCAGTGAAGTAGCAATAGGAGCCTCTGATTCCTCTTGTGCCATTAAGCCACTTAATTCAAATTCACTCTTTCTCTTAACTAGATTTCTGAAAATGAATTAGAGTGGACTATAATTATGTAATTTATTTCATTTATGAAGAACATTCAGTATTTGGTTTCTTGTTGTACCTTAATATTGTTATTTTTATTATTTTTAAGTATATGATTAACACACAGGTTCTAATGGAACTCAAACACCAGTAGGAGAGACACACACACAAAACAGACAAAGATGTGGGTATATGACGTACAAGAGATTTGGTTAAAGAAGAGCTTTGCTGCTTTTTTTCTTATCAACCATAGAATCTTCTGGAAAAAAAAAAGAATAGAAAACAATATAACATGTGTATTCTTTAAAAACCCACAGAACTTGGCTCAACTGGCATAATTTGACATAAATTTTGATAATAGACATATTTATACTGATTAATAAGCAATCGCCCAAGTTAAACATATTTGGAATGAAAAAATGTTTAAGTATCTAACTCAGCAATAATACAATATTAGGATACTGAAGTTGAAAATGAAGCTGATTGGAAATGTAATAAAATATTTCTTCTTTAATGTATTAAAGAGATAGTACAGTGCATATAATACTTGTTCAATGTGTAGGAAGCACCATATAATAAGTTTATTCATCATGAGATATTTACTAAGAAGTTACTGTGTTATACATATACAGGATGTGATGAAAAGTCAGAGTTCCCATGTGAAGGCTTTTACAACAGAGGTGAGGGTACCATATGGAGACAGACACATCATTACAACACAAGGATAGCCACACATAAAACATCCTTCAGGAGACACAAAGGAGGGAAATTAAATGAAGCAGAGTCCAGAAGGCTTTCCAAAGGAAAAGACACTTGAAAGGAGTCTGAAAGAAGCAAATGGCATTATTCTCACTGAGATTCTTACCACACCTAACACCGAAGCAAAAGAGGTTAAGAACACAAGGAAATGAAAAGATTAGGAATATCTTCTAAAGAAATTTTTATATAATTTCATAATCAGAATCTCAGCAACGTATTCTTCATTTTATAGATAAAGATTTGCTGAGACCTGGGGAGGTCAAGTGACTTGCTAAGGGCTACACAACTAATTAGCTCCTTAGCCAGAACCAGACTTTATGCCTCCTAACTCCCCAGCATGTGGCAGGAACTGAAGCCATACAGAAAAAAGTAAAAGGACTATAACATAATGGTGAGGTATTTTAGGGACATGTTCTTATCCTGGAGTCTTTTTTAAGGCTTTGTGCTGCCAAATGTGTTTGGGAATAGATTCATTTCCCTGTCCCCATGTATCCTCAGAAGGTTACCCTGCAATTGACCCTACTAGGAAAAACCCACAGGTGACAGGAAAGCATCATTGCAAAGAAATCAGCTCACATATGGGGTGAATAAATAGAGAAAACAAAACTTTAAATCGAAGTAAGAAGAATTCTTTAAATAGTCAGAAACTTAGATAACAAATATCATATTGACTTATTAGTTTCCTCTCTCATTTTTTTCAGAATATACATTAGCACAATGGAAGAACAGAAATTTTTCTTTCTGCCTAAGGAAAACACATAGAGACTGGAAGGATATCTTTAATTTTGTTAGTTCTGTCTTCAAAAAACTAAGGCTAGGACATAGTTTTCCCTTACCTAAATAATACTTTTATTAATCAGTTAAAGCAGTCACTCAGAAAATAGTAAAAGACTTATATTGTGCTACCATTTGAGATGACCATTATTAAACTCTCTCTTCATTGAGAGCTTAATATCTCTTAAGGTTTGGGGACGGCCTAAAAACCAAAGACCAGCCTATCTCTCAACCTGCAAAATATCCCACCTTTAGCAGTCTTAGTTGGGCTTACTCTTATGATTGCTTTAAAATTCAACTCAGGTGTCACCTTCTGTTCCTTTTCTTGGCCTACCCTTCCCCAAATGGGTCATGTGTTCTTCCTCTGTGTTCTTGACATCACTCTTACATATTTCAATAATACTGGCTGCATCAGACTGTGATCATAAATGTCTTTCTTTCTCATTAGACTGTGAACTCCTGAAGGTCAAAGAATATATTTTATTTTACTTATACACTTTATATTCTGAATAAAATAATATGGAGTGTTGCAGATGTCAAAACAATAATTAACTGAAGAAAACGAAAATACTTGCCTAACAGTTGTACAGTTTATATAGGTGAGGGTTGTGTCATATTCCTGTTGGCATTTGAGAAAATTCTGAGTTTCATACAGAGTAGGAACTCAATAATTTTGATAAATAAATGTGATTGAATGGAAGGCAAACTAAAGGAGAAAGCATTATATGTAACTGATAATAAAGAAGATACTAATGTTAACTAAAACAACAACAACAAAGGAAGTTTATAGATAATGAGAAAGTGTTAAATGGACCTTGGAAGATTCTTCATTTGCATGGACATTCAGGGAAAGGGGAGGAACTTCAAATGGGAGATAACTAATACAAATAGATATTAGTGAGAATGAACTCAGAGTATCTGAAGACAAGTCAGTTGGCATATGGGTTAGGCAAGTATGAAAGGCATATCTACACAAGATCCACATGCCATCCCTTACAGGTCCTTAATGGTATGTTATGAGAAACATTAAATAGATACAGATTAATACTACCATTTTAATCAATCAAGCACAGTTATTGCCTAGTGACGCAATGACAAGTTTCTATAATAGTCTCTACATGAGGGTAATCTCTACTCTTCTAATTAATGTTAAAGGGAGATATAGATTTGTTAGACTTTTCACACTCCACAAGATGTAGCAATGTGGAAAATTAGCAGTTAATAAAATTTCTTTGGCAATATTATCTGACAATACATAAATTTTCATAAACATGACTTAGATGCTGTTATTTTGGTTTAACCATGTTAACTTCTGTTAGTCAATTAAAGAAATTTACCAAACCAGAAGATTTAGACCTTGCCTATTCTTGGAAATGTGAGCTGAGTAGGATACTTCCAAGAATATTAGAAATAACTTCCTCCAGAAAACCTAGCATATACATTAGAACCAGATGGGTCTTCTTTCCAATACCTCCTTCACTACCTAATGTATCTGAGCCTGATTCTCATCTGCAAATGCCTAGCTTGTGATACTCATCTCCAAGGATTATTGTCAAGATTAAAGAAATAATGTATATAAGTGGTCAAGTAAAGTATCTGGAATATATTGGGCACCAATAAATGCAATTGTTTTTCATAATTCATTTCTTTTATTTATTATAATTCACTTATTTATTGACATTCATGGATTTCTCCATTTATATATTTACTGTATGATAACTCTGTGTGTTTAGTTCTATTGTTATGTGCTAGTGATTCATCAGTAAATTTTTTTGTCAACAGACAAAATTTTTTTTTTTTTGTCAACAGACAAAATCATCCCTACTCTCATTTGCTTATATTCTGTTGGAAACAGGGAGAGGAAATAACAACCCCAGTGAAATAAAGTAAACCATATAGTATCTAATATAAATTCAGACTATTTATATAATTATAAATAATATAATTATTGGGGAAGGGAGATAAAGCAGGGGGAAAGACAGGGAGTGTCAGAAGCAGAGGGTTTACAATTTTTTGAAAAGGTTTTATTTATTTATTTGACAGAAAGATCACAAATAGGCAGAGAGGCAGGCAAGGAGAGGGGAGGAAGCAGGCTCCCCGCCGAGCAGAGAGTCCAATGCAGGACCCTGGGATCATGACCTGAGCCAAAGGCAGAGGCTTTAATCCCCTGAGCCACCCAGGTGTCCTGGGTTTGCAATTTTAAATAAGGTAGTCAGGAAGTGACTCCCTAAAAACTGATAGTGAGCCCACACTTTTTAAGAGGAGGAAAGAATGAACCATTCAGATGTCAGAGAGAACATTCCAGTCAGAAAAAAGAGAGTGCCAAAGCTTGAGGTGGGGTTGGCCAGACTTCATCTAAAGACAGCAAAGAAAATGGCATGTTTGGAGCACAGGGATCTGGGAAAAGGTGAAGATGACTTGAGAGAGAGATTGGAGCCAGCCAATTAAAAACTTAATGGCTTTGGCTTTATTTCTGAGTGACATAGGAAGAGTGGAGGGAACTGAGCAGAGAGGTGGTATCACCTGACAGCTGACCAGTTTTAATAGGGTCGTTCTGGTTGCTTTGTGAGAGCAGACTACAAGGAGCAAAAACACTAGTTATGATCAGGGTGGGCATAGTAGAAGGACTAAAATGGGTCAGACTCTGGATGTAGTGCAGATATACTAGACACAGAATGAAAAAAAGAACAGTGTCAAGCATGACAGTAAGGCGTGTTTGTCAGGGCAATCGGTGGTTCAGTTGGTTGAGCATCTGACTCTTGGTGGTGGCTCAGGTCATGATCCCAGGATTCTGAGATCAGCCCAGGCTTGGGGCTCCACACTCAGTGCAGAGCCTGTTTGAGATTCTCTCTCCATAGCCCCTCCTCCCACTCTCATGCTCTCTCTAAAATAAATAAATAAATCTTCATTAAAAAAAAAAAAAAAAAAAAAAAAAAAAAAGAGTGACAGCACGGCCTTTGGTCAAAACCACTAGAAGAAAGTAATTGTTTTAAGAGGCATACAGAAAACAGTGGAGGAAATAATCACATCATTCAGCAGCTCTCATGCCCCCTTCCAAAATTGCAAATCCTGCAAAGGTCATATTATGTCTATATTCCACTTGTATCTGTAAGAGGTCCAGAAAAAAAATACTGATCTCTTATAGCCAGTGGTCAATAAATACTTAAACAGAAAAAAACTAACTTTGGGCACCATACTATGTTAAACACCTCATATACATTATTTAATTTAATGTTTGAAGGGTTTTGTAACACTGTTTTATTACTAAGTAAAACAATTCCAGATTGTCTGTCAATATATGCCATTAATATTGTCAGTGACTTTTGACATCTGAAGCATATGAAGTTATTACTGAAATGTTTCCCAAACCCATACAGCCAGAATTTTTTTTGTTTCTGAACCCTAGGAATCTGAATTTTTAACAAGGGCATATGATGATTTTACTATATTCCCAAATTTTAGAATCACTTTTCCAAAGCATAGCTGACTGAATAATGGGTTTCTGTAAAGGAATATAGGGGAACAGAATAGATAATCCTCCCTGGTAACTATTTGCACTCCATTATTGGCTATGGTTCTAGCCATCCCTTTATTTTTATTCCCAATGTTTGAATATGGATGTCTATACAACATATCTGCATATAGCTTATTACTTCACCACTGAAAAGTTGTGTCAATGTAGGGAAGTCAGTCTCCAAATAAGCAAGAATAATGCATACTAGATTTAATAAGAAGATTATATGCAAAGTGTCCAAACCACACCTCTATTTGCAGGTGAGCAAAAGTAATTGACTTACCAGGTAAGATATTGTTCTTTTAGAGGAAAAACACTTAAACCCACAAAAGATATCTGTTTTTGATATCATTCTATAATAATCAGTGTTTAATAGATAACATTGGTAGTTTTTTTTTTTTTTTAAGATTTTATTTACTTGATAGAAAGAGACACAGCGAGAGAGTCAGATGCTCAACCAACTGAACCACCGGTTCTCCTAACAAATATGCCTTACTGTCACTCTTGACACTGTTCTTTTTTTCACATTCTGTGTGATCCCAGAACCCTGGGATTGTGCCCGAGCCGAAGGCCGACACCCAACAACTGAGCCACCCAGGCACCCCTACATTTTTTCTTTAATAACAATAACTTTTGGAAAATTTAAACCAGAGAGAAGGCATATATTTTCATTTTAAAAACATCAGAATTAAGGATTAACTTTTGAGGAAAAAAGAATTAATTCATGATAAAGAAACAGAGGGGATTATTACTTAAATAAAATAAAAAATAGGAACTATATTTAGTTTTGTTATTCAAACTGCTTTGTTAATCACTCCCTGTCTACCACCCGCCATGCTCACTCATTGTTGATTTAGAAAACCATAGGCGTATCCTGGTTGCAGATTTAGCTTTGCAAACAATCCAGATAATTTTGATAAAGTTAGGAATTTAATGAAAGTAATTCTATTATGCTCACTGATGGCAGTCTAATATTGGAAGATTGAGTAAAGTTTGTGCCTGTGGCATCATTTTCTAGAGTTAGATCAACTTCAGCAATGATTTAAGTCCTTTCTTGTACATTATAGTCTCCACTGAACTAGATCTTTATATATTCACTAAAGCACAGTTTTCTAATTTGTGTCCTAAGGGACACTAGTTCCAGATAATGTCCTGAGGTAAAGAGAATATAAGAATATGTTGTCTCTTAAGTATATTATATAGTCTAGCAAAATAGCTAGAGACATCCTGCAATAAATGAATATGTGTGATTTTGTTTAACTTGGTGTTACCCAATCTTACTGTGTCATGGAACCATTTGCCACCCAACATGGCAGCAAAATGGAGTATCATGAAATCCACTTGGGAAGCACTATTCTTAGCTTAATTTATAGGTAGCTTTGACTGTTAAATATCAGAAGATGCTAGAGTATATATGGTTGCCATGTCATTTAACAACTCCAGGAATTTACCAAGTATTAATTCTCAAGACTATGTTCTATAAACTTATCATACTTCCATAGTCACTGATCCTACTATGTTCAAGGTACTTTGGTAGGCACTGGGATTGCAGTAGAGAATATAATCTCTCAGCAAGTCATAACAATCGGGGAAAGGGTGACAAAGAGTTAACAACTAGAGTTTTGATAAGGTTTAAAACAAATAATGCATGTACCAGTGCCTGGCAGTTGCTATATGCCCTGCTGTTATTTTCTCTCCTTTCTCCTTCCCTCACTATTGAGAATAGCACTGCATGAAGAGGTGAGCAGTAGACATTAAGAGCAGGTCTTGGTAAGAATTTAGCACCAACTCTCAGAAGTCTGTCTATGGAAAATAAGCAAAGAGCTCAAATCCGGAGGTTGACATAACGTGGATGCTTAGTAGACAGGAGCAAAGATATGTGCATGACAATGCTGTCCCAACAAGGACTGGGAGTAGCAGTTTCATGGCATGAAGGAAGCCCTGTCATCCACATTCCCTGTCCCCCAGTACTAAAAAAAACATTTCTAGTCAAGGATATTAATAAGTGAAAAGAGAGAACTAATTTTGTGAAAATGTAGCAGCAAAGCAAGGAAAGGTAATCTTTCATTTACTGAAGGAAGAGATGATCAGTGTATGATTCACATGGGCTGACCTGATATGGAGACCCTGGATACTGACTTGACACTTCATAAGAGGACTCCTATCCAAAGGCAATCAAACTCATGCTTGGTGCAGAACTCCAGGTAGGGGACCAAAGAACATCCAGAAAACTCTTAAAATCTCCAAGCCATTTTGCTGATATTGATTTGTTAAAGCATATCTACTGGCTCTAAGATCTGTTGACTGTCAACTTGTCAGGAGAAAAGGGAAGTCAAACTGAGTCTCTAATGTGCTCTTTTAGACTGTAAGCCTGAAGTGAGAGTGGGTTAAGGTTATAAAAGAAAGAGAGGAATAAAACCAAAACATTTTAGCCCCCCCAAAACAGACTCTTGGGGCTGATTTCTGCTTTTTCTCCCTGGGTGTCCTGGGTGTGCACCTTCATGCGTGCACACATGCATGTGGGAGCATCACACACACATTATGAAACCATAGGAGCTGCTGCTTCTCCTTTAGCTACATCCCCATGGAAAAATTCAGGCCAGTTATCCTAACTGCCCTAGATAACAGTGTCCCATGAATGGGTTATATGATGACTTAGTCATGTGGAGAATTATTTTTTAACCTATAGATTGTTGGTAAATTATTCTTCTTCTAATAAAGTAGGGGACAAGGCAGATCTTCCCACATACCTACCATATTTTCTTTTCTTTAAGACATACTGTAGCAAACAAAAGAGGTCAGCAAAAACTCTTTTGCTTTCTAGGTTTGCAAAAGAAATATGATATGACATGGATACATTTATATTATTCTTTCTCTCTCTTCTAGTTGCTGTATGTCTAGCTTAGGTTAGGGATAGGGGGTCTAGTTGCTACCGCCAACTCCCTAAATCCCTCTGCTTTGAGTGTCTACTCAGGCATCGCCTCTTCACTAATGCATCTATTTTAAAAATTCTCTTCCCCTTTTCCTTACTCTCAAATGCTCGTTTCTTTGGTACGGTGTTATAGAGAAATATGGTTTATTAAAATAGTTTGTGTTAAGGTGTGAATGACTCATAACTCACTTGATGCACCAATGGCTGTTGCATCTTAATGAACACCTTTCTGGCAATGATAGTGGAAGTAAAGTACTTCATATGAGAAAGAAGAAAGACCCTGCCTTGGATTTTCTAAACTTCATTATTTAATCAAAGAGTTCATTTTTAGTCTAGGTCTTCATGGCTGTTATGAAATTTGAGGTAACTTTAAAGGAAAGGAGAGAAGGACAAAATTTTGGTCTAGAATGATCTATATAATTGCTTCATGTCTGTTTTATTTGGGCTTCTCATAACTGGCTTTACCAAGAAAAACTTCTGCAAGAAGCAAACATTAACAATTCCAACAGAGCAGTGAAACTCTAAGAAGTATAGCTAATGGAGAAGCCATACAGAAATAATGAGCTATGAGTTTCAATTGTTGTCAAGCTAATGCTGCATCCTTATGACAGAAACACTAATCAAGTTTAGAACATCCGGTTCATTTCCAATTTTTTTCTTAAGTAACCAAATTAGTCACCCATACAATATTAAATCTCTTGTTCATTATCCATAAAATGTTTTGCTTTATTTTTGGATAGAAGTTGCTGAAATTAAACAGAGAGTGACACATAAAGCTATAACTAGTTTTCCTGTGAATGGTTGCCTCAGTATGGCATATATTTTTTCCTTTCTGAAATGCAGTTGGCTTCACACACATCATAATTCCTGCAGGGAATTCAATTTTTATACTCAAAACAGAAACATTCCTGCAAGTTTCATTGTCCTGTATTATCTAGAGTAATTCTCATTTTCCCAAAAGTTCAGCCACTTCGCTAGAAAAGGGGCCAATCCCCTTGAATTGGTTATCCCTCCATTAATTTAACCATGAGTGTGCATGTGTGGGTTGGTTATTTAATAGAGGATCAAACATAGAGCTGGGTCAGAGTCAGGACTGTGACTCCACATCACTGAAGCTAAATCAGGATCTGATTCTTTGGGATATCACAGAGCATAGTGGAGATTAAAGGAAAGGAGAGGTGAAGTGGATGGCAGAGTAGGAAACTGTTTTTGTAATAGGCTTGAGATAGATGAAGAAAGCTTACAAATCAACCTGTGCTGCAAATAGAGGGCAGGAGGCTGACCTGGTTAGTGCAAGGGATATAGTCAAGAAAGGGTGCTTTTCTGCAAAGCTGTGTGCTGGTGAGGCCATCTTGGAGAAAGGGCCAGGAAACCCTGCACATCTGACAGTGAGGCAAGATTGCTGCTCAGAGTTGGTGCTTATTGCTCCTTTGCAAGTAATATAAGCCAATGAAAGGTATTAACTTCCATTGTGCATCTATGATGGTTTTCCAAATGACTTTCTCTCTCTGAGGCTGTGCTTCCTGAGAAAAGGAATGGTTAGTCAGCAAGAGAATTTCATACAAGCTGTTGTCCCAAGTAGCATATCAACTACTTGGAGAAGAGCTGTTTGTTGACTTGAATGCTCATATCTGCCATATTTAGTGTCTCTCTTCGCAGCATAGGATACTGTGCTGCTCTTGTCCTCCTTGTTTGTTCTTCATGTTTCATGTCCCTACCAGATACAGACTTTCTTAGTTACATTAAACTTACCACTTAAGCTATAGCTGAGTAGCTGTGTCTATCCATTTAGGAAATGCTATGACTCTTCCCAGGTATTAGGAATTTACTTTGGAGAAATGACAACAATATTTAATTTATCTCCAAGGGTTTGAAAAGCACCTACTTTTATTACCAGATGTTGCTTTCAGCAGCCCACATCCTCTAGTTGCTAAACAATGTTATAGACACTCAGATTTCCAGTACACTCAGAGTGGCCAAATCTATTGACAGACTTCAGAGTGCTCCATTCTGGACACAGAAGTTTAATGAGCAACACCACACACTGCCCACTGACCTAATAAAAGCATCCAATATCATTAGGCTTTCCTTTGGCAGCCCCTCCACAGGGCTGATTGCCATGAGAAGTTCAGAGAGAACCTCAGGCTGTTTGATTATGCTGGAAAATGTCATCCACAACTGGTAACACCATCAAATTGTGCTAACCACAGCTGGGCCCCACTGAACTTTAGTATCCTTTTTATTCATCTCCAGTTGGCTTCTCAACATACCTTTGGCAAAGGGGCCTCACTATTTCCAATGCTAAAATCCTCTCAATCACCACAGATGAAAATTTACTGGTGCTTCCAGAAGACCTTGGTAGGCCTTTCTATATACCTTTTCTACTTCAAAATTATCTTCTTGTCAATTTTATCTATCCTTCCTGCAATCCTTCTTTTCTCTACCCTCCTTGGGAGTTTTTGCTCTTTCCTTCCATTTTTATGTAAATTTAATAAGCACCTACTCTGTGGTTTATTAATTCAGGGTTTATAATCTAATGCAGAGATCCCCTTCTGTCTCAAAGTAAATGTCCCCCTTCCTAAAATGACAATAAAGAACTAAATCAGGTGTAATTTCTTCGAGAAGTGTTCTCTGAACTTTCTAGGCTGACTCTCATTCTCCCTTTCTGTGCACTCAGAGACCACATGCTGACTTTAAGCAAACTCAACTGTAATTACCACTCACTGTTACACTGTTGGCTCCACTCACCTGTGATCTCTTTGAAGAGACTAGCTGGCTGACTTTGGTTATTATTATGCTTTTTATAGCATCAGGCACAGAGCAAGTTCTCAATAAGAATGTGTCGGATCACTAAAACATACACACAAGCAAGCAAAAATTATTTCTGATCCTTCTGTATGCTTTGTTCATGAGCAAATTATTCCCTTTCTTTACCTGGAACACACACCATCTTCCTACCATCTTTTTTTTTTTTTTTAAAGCTTAATATGTGTGTAATCTTCCCCTCAATTAAAAAAAAAGACATCTTCTCAATCTTCCTAATAACTGAAAATATCCTTCATCACTTGGGAGAATAGTTCCTGTTTATTCTCCCCACTTTATCACCTCTAATTCATCATTCCACTCCAGTGTCTTCTCAAACTTGAATTCCCAGTTAGGTATCATTGACATCTCCTGTAAACATGTTACACATGCAAATTCTTGATCTCTATCTAGAAGCTAGCAGATCAGAAACTGTAGGGTAGGGTCCAACCATCTATATATTTTTTAAAGATTTTATTTTTTTATTTTATTTTATTTTTTGGATTTCCTTTTTTTGTACTTTTTATTTATTTTTTATTTTTTATAAATATATAATATATTTTTATCCCCAGAGGTATAGGTGTGTGAATCGCCAGGTTTACACACTTCACAGCACTCACCATAGCACATACCCTCCCCAGTGTCCAGAACCCCACCCCCCTTCTCCACCCACCCTCCCCCCAGCAACCCTCAATTTGTTTTGTGAGATTAAGAGTCACTTAAGGTTTGTCTCCCTCCCAATCCCATCTTGTTTCATTAATTCTTCTCCTACCTCCTTAACCCTCCATGTTGCATCTCCACTTCCTCATATCAGGGAGATCATATGATAGTTGTCTTTCTCCGTCATGCTTTGCGAAATAAGTCAGTCAGAGAAAGATTTTATTTATTTATTTGACGGCTGGAGAAGGAACACAGGCAGGGTGAGTGGGAGAGGGGGAAGGGAGGCTTCCCACTGAACGGGAAGCCTGATGTGGGGCTCAATCCCAGGACTCTGGGATCATGACCTGAGCTGAAGACAGACACTTAACGACTGAGCCACCCAGACGCCCCCAACTATCCATATTTTAATAAGTTCTCATATAGGTATTGGTATCTCATATTGGTATCTCGTGATACCAAAGCATGCTAATGTTTGAGAACCACTGTTTATTATTTTTCCCCCATATGATTGAAGACTTTGATTTTGTTGTCAAATTAAATGCAACACTTTAGTTTCTTTCCTAATGGTTATTTACAAAACATTTATAGAGTTCAATAATACATCATACACTATAAACAATGCCATCCACCTAAAATAATACTTAGAAGAAAATTTATACCATTATTTGAAATTATTAAAAGATTGCTTCTTATTTTTCTCTGTATTTGGAGTGTCTTTGTTTCTAAATATTTGAAGGAAGTTTTTATTGGTTTCTGATTTTATATCATTGTGATCAGAAAACAACATCTATATGAATATCCTTTGTTATTTTTTGGTTATTTTCTTTGTGACCTAGTAAATGATCATTTTTCTTTTTGTGCTTGAAAAGAATATGTATTCTATAAATTGTTGGTTGTAGTTATCTATCTATGCTGCATTAGCATTGATGATAGGGTTTTTAAATATTCTATAGCCCTACTAGATTGCTAGGTTGTTGTCACATGGAAATTGTGTTTGTTAATTTCTATTTCAAAATATGTTACCATTTACTTTGTATAGTTTGATACTATGTTATTATATACATGATGTTTTAGACTTCTTTATATTTTATTGCTACATTATTTTTAGTATTTAGTCCCCCTCTTTATCTGTAAATAGTGTTTGTCTTACTATTATTAATAGAGCTATACAAATATCTTAATCAGTATTGACTTGTTAGATCTTTTTTCCACCTTTTATTGTGTGTGTATGCTTTAGAAGAAATTAGTAGTGTGAATTCAGTCAAGTGCTTAACATTAAAAAAAAGCATTCTAATTTTAAAAAGGATCCCCTCCCCCTCTGAGATCATGTGTGTGCATGTTTTCTTTCTCTTAAAAAAAAAAAAAAAACAAGTAAGGGAAGAGATGGGTATACTAAAAATCAAAGTACTAAAATAGAAAAGAGCCTTGAAATGATTAAAGTAAAGGCAGAGGAAAAACACAAAGAGATTAATAGAAATAGACGGTAAGAACTGTCAGGACAAAAAACTGTATCCCTAGCTCCTGGCATTTTAACTACAAAGAGCATTGAAGATTGCCCCTTAGATGTGATGAGGGGATCACCAGTGACTGGAGCTGTTCCTCTGGAGCAGGTTAGGGTGGACCCCAGAATGGACAAAAGTCACAGAATGAGCAAAGTAAAGACAAGTACAGGCAACTTTCAAGAGCTGTTGCACTTCCAAAATAATAAAGATCAAAAAAATGTTTAAATCAGTCAGTCATAAAAATTAACTCACTTTAAGGCAAAGCACAAGTGTAGTTTGCAGGAAGAAAGTGGAATGACATAGGAGGAGAGAACATCGAGAGCAAGTATTACTTCTAGTCAATCTTTTATTGATTGAAAGAGGATATGGAAAGTTATAATCAATGTATAAGAACTTGGAAATGTAGACAGTATGCATGTAAGTTTCTTTAAGAGAAAAATTGACAAAATTCAAGCAACTTAAATGACCATGGTAAAAGTGCTGTCTTAACTACTGAAGATAAGAAGCCACACCTTCAAGTATCCAAACAATTTTAAATGGTCAAATAAATTTTTATATTTAGCAAGGTTTTCCTTAAATATATAAAAACAACACACAGACAAGGCCAATAACACAAAAATCAGAGTATTTCTATAATGTCTATATTATAGTGAACCGGGAAAAATGTAAGCCAAAGTAAATGACTGAGGAATGAAAAAGCTATGGCAAACAAACAGGCAGTGAGTATTTCCTCCCCTGAGATACTAAAATAAGATTAAATCCATCTGGTAATTATACTTACAGGGAAGAAAGCAAATGTTTTGAACTCTAACAAGGTTAATTTTTTTTTCTTTTTACTTAACTAAAAAAACATGGATCTCAGAGGATGAAAGAGGTGAAAAATCTTATGGTGACTATTTTTTCAAGTTCTGAGTTAGGTAGAAATTTGCTGTATGTAAAGTTTAAATATGTAGTTAATGTGAAATCATTGTAAATGGAAACTACCAATACTTTATAATATTTTTCTAATCATAGAGGTATTTTATAAATCAATATTTCTTGATTAAATGTTTATCTTATGTTTATCCATTTTTTAAAATTCACTTTTTTTATTTTCAAATTTGATGATATATATGAAGTGATATAGTTTTATTGGTTTATAAAATTATCTCTAAATACCTATTAAGCTACTTATGAACACTTATAAATCTTTCTGTATATACCCATAACAAGACTTTTGAAATGTTAATAATAATTTGTGCTAGATGATAGTATTTTTACCCTCTCTTTTTCTTTTTCTGTACCTTTCAATATTGTTGAGATTTTGTTGTTGTTGTTAATAAGGAACAGGAGTCATCTCTATAAATTACAATACCTTAATTTTTGCAAAATATAATACATTTGTTACAAAATAAATTTTGAAAACACAAAGAAAAGAATACAGGTCTTTCGTATTCATCCTACCTGTACCCAATTTACTGCCAGGTGACTCCCAAAGTCACAGGCAAGTCTGTCAAATGCATTTCATCTCTCCTGGTACTAAAGTGTGTCAGTTGGCTTTGAGTTGGTAAAATTAGAATATACATACTGAAGTGACTGCACAGCTACAAACTCTATTCAATGCATTTCTTTAAAACAAAATGAGGCTGTCATTGACACAAGTCAGTTATTCACAAGATGAGCTCACCCTGGCAGAGAAGATAGAAGATGATGTAAGTTTCTGATCCAGTGCACTTGGGGTGATGGTAAGGAAGTCAGTGGGTGTCATTAAGCAATAGAAAATGCAGGATTGAATGGGAGCTTGGGGCTGGCACTATTTAGGGAATGTGAGAGCAGCATACTTACCGCTAAGTAAGACTAAGCTGCACAGGTGGTTCGTGGGAGTCAAGCCAGATGCAGAGAGTTTCCAGGAGCCACCAGCATGGGCAGGTATCACAGGAATATCATTATTTCCTGTTTGCAGCTTCTCTTCCAGTCACTGAAGGGTAGCACTGTATATACACACTTGATGTATATCACATCAAGACTGTCATTTGCAGTCTTTCAGATGACATTGAATACTGTGTATAATTAACACATATAAATTAACACCAGTGGAAAGCAACTGTATTTCTACCAGAAATTTTAAATGTTAGGTTATTCTTTCACTTGCTGCGGTATATATACTGGCTTTAATGCTTCTTTCAAGCTCTGTAAATCTGTTTGAGGATAATCAAAGAAGAAAGCACGAGTGTATATTTCATTCCATTGAATACTTGTATATAAAGGTCTCAGGCATTCTTGGTGTTGACTAAAAGTTGCATATTTACTAGGAAATCAGAATGATAGAACCAGAAATGGTGAAGCAAAACGTTTTCCAGATGATCCTCTGATCGACCAGAATGTTATTAAAAAAATAATTACTAAATAATTCAGTGGTATCTGTTTGCATTTTTTTTCTTTCATCACTTCAACTCACATTTAGCAGTACTTCATAGTACTCAGTAATTTGGGTTCCAAAAATAATAGCAGAAAATGGCACTACCATTTGGTGGAGCAAACATGGACATTAAGACAAAAATAAATAAAATCGAATGAGATTCAAATACCAGGTCTGCTATTTAATGGCTGTGTGACCTTAGGAAAGAAGCTCACCTTTCCCATTATAGTTTCCTATGTTGCAACTTGGGATCATGCCTGTCACACACAGGGGTCATGAGGATGGTATGTGTGCAGAGACCTTTGAATATAGTAAGGGCTTAAAAAACGACAGCTACAGTTGCAATCAGTGGCAGAAAAATTACATTTTGAAAGTTTTGCCCCTTGAAGGCATACACAATTTGACATTCCAAAATCCTTATAAATGTTAGCATCTTTTTATTATCATCCTCATTTCATTAGCAGATGTGCTATCATTGGCACATGCTGCTATTTCTTAGGTAGGAACATTTGCTTTCAGCTTATTTGGCTGACATTCTCAGTTATATCCTAACTAACTATGATCTCACATTCTGTCCCTGAAGTACCGAGCACTCAAAAGCACACTCATTTTTTTTTTTTTGCATGAAACAGACATGAGTATGGTTGCACAGTTGTTGATGACATAAAACAGTCATCAATATGGTTTACTCATCTAATCCAAATAAGTTATGTATCCTGGATCAGATTCAATTAGATAAATCTTTCTTTCAAGCCCAAATCCTTACAACAATTTGGAAAAATCCTTAAAACGGATTGGACCGTGTGTTCTTCCTGCTTGCGATTTCTCCTCCACTATAACTCGGATTATACCTTGAACACCATTGCTTCCATTCCATATCTTAAAAAATTTAAAAATACCCATGTGTGAAGCAATGTGTTAAATGATTTATATACATTAACATATTCAATCCTCACAACAATCTTGCAAGGTTAGTATGTCTATTTTCAAGTGAAAAAAATGAGGTTCAAAAGGTTTATATGATTTGTCAGATATACACAGCCAGAAACCAGCAGAGATAGACTTTAAGTTCATGTTTTCTGACCCCTAGGCCCAGAGATTTTATAATACACAACACAGCAAAATTATGGTCACTAAAACATTTTTTTTCCCCCACATAATTTTCCAATCAAATACCCATACTCATTGCCTAAGAGGAAAATGTCACATGTTTAGATTGTTTATGATCTTAGCTCAAACTTTGGTTCAGTTTAATTAAATTACCTACGAAGTCAAAGAAGGCAACCTGCCTTCTGGCAAGCCTGTGTCCCTCACTCTAGTTAAGCACCTGGGGTTCTGAACCCACTCTGGAAAGAAATATGGAAATCAAATCTATCTCAAGCCAAGATCACTCAGATGATTTCACAGGGAGAAGTAAAGACCTATAGATAATGTTAGTGGACAATTAAGGATATCTTTAGAACACTCTATAGTTCCTTATTTTATTTCCTCATTTTTCTTCTTTTTTTTTAAATTTTTTATTTTTCATAAACATATATTTTTATCCCCAAGGGTACAGGTCTGTGAATCACCAGGTTTACACACTTCACAGCACTCACCAAAGCACATACCCTCCCCAATGTCCATAACCCCACCTCCCTTCTCCCAACCCCTCTTCCCCCAGCAACCCTCAGTTTGTTTTGTGAGATTAAGAGTCACTTATGGTTTGTCTCCCTCCCAATCCCATCTTGTTTCATGGATTCTTCTCCTACCCACTTAAGCCCCCATGTTGCATCACCACTTCCTCATATCAGGGAGACCATATGATAGTTGAGGAGAACACAGGCAGCAACCTCTTCGACCTCAGCTGCAGCAACATCTTCCTAGGAACATCACCCTTTCAAGGGAAGCAAGGGCAAAAATGAACTATTGGGATTTCATCAAGATCAAAAGCTTTTGCACAGCAAAGGAAACAGTTAACAAAATCAAAAGACAACTGACAGAATGGGAGAAGATATTTGCAAACGACATATCAGATAAAGGACTAGTTTCCAAAATCTATAAAGAACTTAGCAAACTTAACACCCAAAGAACAAATAATCCAATCAAGAAATGGGCAGAGGACATGAACAGACATTTCTGCAAAGAAGACATCCAGATGGCCAACAGACACATGAAAAAGTGCTTCATATCACTCGGCATCAGGGAAATACAAATCAAAACCACCATGAGATATCACCTCACACCAGTCAGAATGGCTAAAATCAACAGGTCAGGAAATGACAGATGCTGGCGCGGATGCGGAGAAAGGGGAACCCTCCTACACTGTTGGTGGGAATGCAAGGTGGTGCAACCACTCTGGAAAACAGCATGGAGGTTCCTCAAAATGTTGAAAATAGAACTGCCCTATGACCCAGCAATTGCACTATTGGGTATTTACCCTAAAGATACAAACGTAGTGATCCAAAGGGGCTAGTACACCCGGATGTTTATAGCAGCAATGTCCACAATAGCCAAACTATGGAAAGAACCTAGATGTCCATCCACAGATAAATGGATCAAGAAGATGTGGTATATATACACAATGGAATACTATGCAGCCATCAAAAGAAATGAAATCTTGCCATTTGCGACAACGTGGATGGAACTAGAGCGTATCATGCTTAGCGAAATAAGTCAAGCGGAGAAAGACAACTATCCTCGTTTTTCTTCTTAAGGTGAGTACTTCCAATGTTCTTTTAATCTTCAATAGCTAGGTCATTTTCTTGATATGGAACATGATGCAAAATAGAAAACACAATCTTTGGGTCTGATAACTTTTGATTCATTTCAAATTTTCATTGTACTTACATAGTGGAGGCGTATGCTATGTTTGGTGGAGTGTGTGGTTAAATTAAATAGTTTCTTTTATTTAAAGAGTGAGATCCAAAGACAATGCCATTATTTAGACAAACAGTTTTCAACTATGGACATGCTTGCTTGGTGCTAGATGCTGCTTTAAGCCACAGTGAAACAGCTGAAAATGAGAGATGGCATCCAAAAGTGAACTGAACATACAGATATAGACTCACTTCTCATCAACCCCCAACTGGGTACCACCTTCATTCAATTATGAATTTCAATTTTGGAATTTCATAAGTTGATTTCATCAGAGCAATTGATGGATTGGATTCAAGTGTACTTATGTAAACGGAATTTACTTGACTCACATGTCTACACTTCCGGGTGACTTTTATAATTGAGATGTTTTTTTTTTTCCTTTGCTATGACTGAAATATTTGTCCCACATTCAAGGCCCTTCCCTTTTGAAGTCAGAGCCTCTGAAAATTGAATTCATAATCAAAATTTTGAAGCATCAGAAAAGGGATAGTCTCTGGGTTATATTTATTGGATCTATGGTAAACTTTGTTGAAAAAGTTTGCTCCACAAAAAGATATACCACCATAGGGCTCAGAATATGTAGGCCAGGAAAATGCCCTGTATTATATCTGTAATGATAATACTGCTTAAGAACCACTTTACTCATTTTCTTTTTCCTTTTTTTTTTTTTCTTTGCAGGTGATTTCTGCAACTGACTGGCTCTCACTCCCCGTGTGGGGAGTCTGTGGGCGTTCACACAGTTGCCCTGATGGAAAGGGGTGTCAGTATGGGTGGGTGTTCACAGGGAGGCTGCCTCTGGCTCTCTCTTGTTCCCACTGAGAGATCCCAGCTTGTTCTACAGCAGGTCCTCTCATTCTCCATCCTCCAAGGGAGTTCTTACTTTGTGACATTGACTCTTGAAATTTTGCCACGAAAAATAGAGTGAAAATATGAAAGGAAGAAGATTCCTAAAAGTGCAGGAGAGCCAGGGCTGGGGGAAGTTTTTCAGGAACACTGAGGAAAGCGGCCTAGGTGAAACCATTCTCCCGGTAAGAACTTTTTACTTGGCAGGTAGCATGTATTGGCTTTATTTGAAGGCAAAAGCAATTGGATTTTTAAAAGTCTACCAAACAGGACTATTTTTGTTATTATGAAATTATGCATCTTTTTTATGAAGAAACACAAACAGAGCACATACATTTGAAATTCCATTTGATTTCATAGATTTAACAAAATTAAATCCTTTTTATCTTGAAACTACCTTATCATTGCACTTGTCTGGTATAACCCACTTTTTCAGTGTACATAATACATAGTTTTGTTGTTATATATGATTGAAAAATGCATATGCTGTTTACATACTTTTTAATTTATATAATATTATATTTAGATAGCACATAATTTCTATTATGTTTTCATTAATCACTTAGATTTTAAGGTTCATCTATATCCCTATAATGCTTTCATTAGTGACACTAATGTAAAGCTGTAAAACAAAACAAAACAACAACTTCCAAATGTTTACTTGCCTACTCTCCTGGTTCTAGCCACACAAGTGCTCCCAATTCTCTGACACTATACATAATACTGCAATTAATATTTTTGTATATATTCTTTTATGGACCTAGGTGAAAACTTCCTTGATGTATATATTCAAGGATATATTTGAGGTACATAACTAGAAGTGGAATTGGCAAATCAAAACATATACATATATTTAATGTAACTCTTAGTACCCACTGCAAACACTGGGCTTTCAACATCTTTATAATCTTTGTCAGATTAATGGGTTAGAACCTAGTGTGTCAATAGGTATTTTAATTCTAGATGGTGTTATTTTAACTATCGTGGGAATTTTTTAAAAAGATTTTATTTATTTGACAGACAGAGATCACAAGGAGGCAGAGAGACAGACAGAGAGAGAGAGGGAAGCAGGCTCCCTGCTGAGCAGAGAGCCCAATGCGGGGCTCAATTCCAGGACCCTGGGATCATGACCTGAGCTGAAGGCAGAGGCTTTAACCCACTGAGCCACCCAGGCGCCCCTATCGTGGGAATTTTTAACTGAACAATGCAGGTTAGGTTATGGTTTTATAAGGACCACAATTCTATGCCTCCAATTAAGGTAAAGCAAATAAAGACTATTCTAGTCAAGAGAAAGGTTGAAGTCTATTTAACTAGTTTTGGTTAGGAAGATAAAGAGGTGGCAAAAGTCAAAGAACTCGTGGAGGCAGTTGAGAGCTTAACATAGTGGCTCTCAAACGTCTAGTGACCAATACACTATCTTATAATAAATGTTTCATAGTGCCTCTTTACTATTTGTAAGTGGAACTTATAGATAATGTAACTTACTAACACAATAGTTTTAAACTATTGCTGTAAGACTACCATAAAAGAGAAACAAAAGGAAAGTAATTTATAATGAAATAGTATGCTTTCAACTTGCAAATGACCAGAAAGCCCTAGTAAAGAAGACATAAAGGAATAAATGGTCGCATCTGTACACAGAATGATAATGAAACGAATGCTGTAGAAGCTGCCTGAAACAGGTGTATTTTATTAGCAATTCAAATAGTACAGCTTTGCTCATGATGTGCTTTTCCAAAACAGTGAACAATTCCTGACAGCATTCTTAACAAAAAAAATATAAATAAATAAAAGGAAAATCTTGCCTCAATTTGCAGGTTAGTTGCATCCTTGAAAAAAATTAGAAATATTAAAGGCATGAAACCAAAACCCCATGTTTTCTAAATGTAAAATGGATTTAGCTTCTAGGCTCAAAACATTTTGAACGAGTTTTTCTTCCTGTATGAGCACCCATTCAGATATTTGAAAATGATGCAGAATGCAGGGTAATTCATTTTGGAGGATATTTCCATGTTCTACTAATGTTTGTCTTTGCCCATTAAACCACCAGCAACACCTCTCAATAAACCAAAACATCCCCCAGACATGGAAAACTATTGGCTTGGCTAAGTGATCCTTGAAATCAAATCTAAGCATATCATTACTGTTTTCCGTGTGGTTAAATCTTCTTAACCTTGGAAGTTACTAACCGGTTACGTTCAAGTTGAGCAACAGCTCAACCAATATTAATTGCTCAGTCTGAATAGCTCACATACAGAAAACTATGATGTGTGTATGAGAATAAACAACTAAACTTGATAAAATCAGGGTCAATATCTCTCTCATCATGTAGGTTAGAAGCAATATTCTCCAAGAATAAGGATATAACTTGCTGATCTTTTCAAGCTTGGTTTCTAATCTGATTCTCTCAGTAGGATATAAAATCAATCAAGTTACATATCCTCTGTAAGCCTCTGACCTAACTTGGTAGACCGGATTGTTGAGATTTGATACACTACATTGTTGTTTATACAAATAAAATAATATATGCATTACCATGCCCCAGAATAGACAGCCAATGAAGGTCACTGTACTTCCAATGATGGATAATTATTTCTGCAAATGGACTTCATGTCATTGACTGTAGGGATTGTGTCTGCATGGCTTCATTTCAGTACGCAATAAGTTCTGTGGATTGATCCACTTCTAACTAATTATAGACAGATTAATTTAAAATCTGTTTTAGAAGCTCTACTTTGCATTAATACAACAGAGAAAAGGATTATCGAGAGGAAATATTAGGAAGAAAGAGGGCCAGTGAAACTTTTTGAACACTGGGGTTAGGTCTTTGCTCCCTGATTCACTCTGCAGTGTTTCATGAGTCTTTGGAAGGCCGAGCAGCTTGAGTTTCACATCAGATGTCTAACACCTCTAGAAGCACTGCACTGCACAAGAAGGATGACATTCCGGCCGTTGCTCTTCATTCTCTAAATTGTCCACTGGTCTACGGCCATACCACCCTGAACGCGCCCGATCTCGTCTAAATTGTCCACTGTGTGTGTGTGTGTGTGCACGCACACGCGTGCATGTGTACATCTAAAGTGCATCTATCTACTTACCTTTATGATGAGCTTTAGATTTTTAATGTATTTGGTGTCTTAACTCCCTTTTGTGGATTCTGTTACAGTGTGCTATTTAAGAATTGATTTTTTTCAAGTAATCACTCCATCTGTCATATTTCATGTATCATATGGAGTTGGTCCTAAGGTTTCATCTTCCAAAACTCCTTTTGAGAGAACACTCTTACACAGGAACTACATTTTAATATTTATCTACAATGCCATTTAAACAATTCATACAATTTAGAGTAACAGGAACAGCTCCAGCAAGCACACAGACTCTTTCCATTAGTCTACAATCCATTGATGGAATGCAGTATCCTAAAGAGAGTGGCTTGCATCCAACTTCTCCTTTGGGAACTAAGGACAATAGCAAGTTTTGTAAAGCATTTAGGTAGTGGTTGGAGATCCAGAGATGAAAAATGTGGAAGAGAAAAGCATTGTAAGTAGAGTACGGTGGCTTTTATCTTTTAAAAGTACAGTACAACCTTTGCTTTCTGCATCTCTTCAGCCAGGCACAATGGATAGGGGAGGACTGTGGGAGTGCATGGGCACACACGTGTAAGGAAGGGAGATGGGCACAGGGAGATGAAAAGAGAAGTGGAGACTCAAAAGTGCCTTTCCAGACTACAAAATGAGAAGCTTCTTACCAGCACACAAATTTAAAAATGAATTTGATGCTATTTTATCTTGCTGTGGCTTTTCAACAGTGAAAGTGTTTAGGGGCAGACACAGCTATCTGCATTGAGACTGTTTGGTTTCACAGAACACTGCATTCAAAGCCTGCCCAAGAGCGGGACTTCAGATGATCTTCTGCCTTCACCTGGAGCAGAAAATAACCCAGTCTCACATCTACACTGCTGCAAAAGTGTGCAACTAATTATGGGACAGAGTTTCCGAGGTGAGGCCACATGTAGCTGAAAATGTAGAGAAACAGGATATTAAGAGCCTGAAATGTGGATAAAGATGCCAATATTACCAAAGAAATGCACTGCAATTAGACCAGATTGGTCATGAGGATAAAGAATAAAAATGGAATGTACTTCTGAACTGGTAAATGGAAATGTCAAATTTCGAGAAATCAAGGTAGGCAAATCTTGAGACAAGGAAGTTTCAACAGATCTACTGAAATCATAAAGACCAGGAGGATCAGTCAAAAGAGAACAAAAAGCGGAAAATCAGATTTTTACTCCCTGCACATGGCTAGACCCTGTGCTAAGGACTTTTTTTTTTTTTTTTTTTTTTTTTTTTTTTTTTAATGTTAGTGGTTTTCAAAACATGGCCACATGGGCATTGCCTGGGTTCTTTGAAAAAATGCAAATTCTCAGGTTTCACCCCACTCCTGGGCTCAGAACTTCTAGGGCAAGCCAAGAAATTTCTGCTTTAACAAATCTTCAGGAGATTCTGATGTGCCTCCAATGTGAGACAATCAGTGTTTTTTTTTTTTTTTTTTTTTTAAAGATTTTATTTATTTATTTGACAGAGAGAGATCACAAGTAGGCAGAGAGGCAGGCAGAGAGAGAGGAAGGGAAGCAGGCTCCCTGCCGAGCAGAGAGCCCGATGCGGGACTCGATCCCAGCACCCCGAGATCATGACCTGAGCCGAAGGCAGCGGCTTAACCCACTGAGCCACCCAGGTGCCCGAGACAATCAGTGTTAATTTATGTAATCTTCACAACAGCTATGCAGGCTGAGTATTGTTTAGATTGACTTTTAAGATAAGGAAGCAACTCAGTGAGACTAGGGAACATGTAAAATGTTAACATCAAGGCTAATATTCACCCCAAGATCTGTCTTACTTTAGAACCTGCTTCCTGTCTGATAATCTCCACGCTGCCTCCCAATAGGAACTAGAAATATCTGGTATGGATGTAAGAGGGGAAAGCTATTGTATAATCAACCAAGGCATGAGGGCTCAGTGAAGAGGTAGTAGGAGTTAAGCAAATAATTGAAAAGTTTGAGACTGCAAGGGTGGAATTTGTTACCCATAGCAAAAGATTAGAACACACTACTTGCAACAAACAGCTGAATACTGAACTCCAAACCCTTCCAAACCAGTATCCCTTTGGCCAAAGTACTAATTTTCAGTGTACCCTGGAGCAGCAATATCACTTAAGAACTTGTTACAAATTCAAACTCTGGTCCCAAGAAAGAGGATCAAATGGAGCCGAGCAGCCATTATCTTAGCAAACTCTCCAGGAGATCAAGATGCCTGCTGAAGTTAAACTACTGAACTGGAGATAAAATTGGGCTCTGAGGGAGGACAGGAGAGAGGTCATTAAGGAGGTAATTAGTAATTCAGTGGATTGGATGAGTGAGGAAAGTGCAGGGAGCAAGCCAGTCTAAAGCATGGGGATACAGAAAAGAAAAATGAGGTACCTACAGAAAAATAAGATAGGCCTAGGGAAAAGAGTTGGGGGCACATCAATTTTCTTTTCCTCTAGCATTTTCTTTCTGCTTGATTAATGCAAACTATGTGTCAAAGGGTAATTTATTCACTGTTAGTGAAGCAGTTAATGGTGTTGTAATTTTGTTCTGAATAAGATATTAAACACTTATTATTTTATGTATTTAACAGAGCTTGAAATTAACACTGTCATCAGACCGAGACTCACAGACGTTGCTCTGGTTCTGGGAGGAAGTGTCCTTTTGCAGAGGGAGTATCCTCATGCTCCTCTATCAGTGGGGATGCTCCCAAAGTAGCTGCACGATAGACTCAGAAACAATTAGGTTCCTAAAGTCATTATCATTTTTGTTATTAGTGCTTGTTGTCAAGTCTGTAATGATCATTTTTCAGTTTATTAGTTTATTTTAACGGTTAGTGAGGTTAGTTTTAGGAAAAGGAACACATCTGAATGACCCAGCTCATTATGGAGTAAAACAAGCATAAGTACTCCACCTTGAATCCTTTTCTATATACTCAAGTAGGACTACTTCCCCCCAACACAGACCCTAGCCACATTTCGTCATTTAAGAGTTGGTATTAAATCAAAAGCCAATAAGCTTTGGCACCAGGAGAATATAGATCTTTAGCACATTAAACAAGCTGACTGTCCTGAAGAAGTTTCCTGACCCTTGGAGACTCTCTTATCTCAGATGTACATCAGAAACAATGAACCCTAACATAACCATTTCTTGTGGGAGCCAAACCTGATGAAAAATATAAACAGAATGGAACAAAATAATAGCTGGCTTTTATGAAGCAACCTATTCTAATATACACTTGCTCAGTATTTTTTTTAATTTTTACCCTAGACCTTTTCATATTCACTATAATAACTTTAATATCAAAAGGGATAGAAATGATACCACAGCAATCCAGAGACAGAGCCCAATGTGGCCTACAGATAGCATTAAGTTTGTATGAATACATGCTTTATGTGTGTGTTAATTTTTATGTGAGTTATACATGTAAGTTTGAAATATAATTCTATTTGTTTTTATTAAAATACATTTTTAAATGACTTAATCTAAGTAAATAAGTAATTAGAGATATGCTACCTGTACCCCTGGCTTCAGTTACAATGAATGGTAACAAAAACTGATCAAGAAGTAGAGTGTGTCTTTTTTTCCAGGGTCTTGGTGAAAGGCTTCCCTTTCACTATCTTGTTCAATAGTCACAATGATCTTGTGGTGAATTCCACTGTTATTCCCACTTTACAGATAAAGGCAATGAACACTCAGAGGTTAAATAAACTTCCCCAGATTGCAAATGTTGAAAGAGGTCAGAATTTGAACCCAGATGGTCAGCCTACAGACATCAGGCTCACATCCTAAGGGAGGTTTTATCCTCCTTTGGTCAGCCTACAGACATCAGGCTCACATCCTAAGGGAGGTTTTATCCTCCTTTGGTCAGCCTACAGACATCAGGCTCACATCCTAAGGGAGGTTTTATCCTCCTTTGATTTCTCTCCTCATCTCTACACATTTCTGAGTTCTACTTAGAACTCATTTGTTTTTCTAGTCTCTATTTCATTTAGTTCTGTTCTATTTTTTGTCATTCCGTCCTTCTTCTACCTTTGGTCTTAGTTTGTTCTTTTTTTTCCCCCTTAAACTATTTCAGTCTTGCAAATATCAAGTTTCTTTTTTTTTTTCTATTATGTCATGTTACTCACCATACAAATACATCATTAGTTTTTGATGTAGTGTTCCATGAGTCATTGTTTGCATATAACACCCAGTGCTCCATGCAATACATGCCCTCCTTAATACCCATCACCAGGCTCACCCATCCTCCAAACCCCCCGCCTCCCTTCTAAAACCTTCAGTTTGTTTCCCAGAGTCTATAGTATCTCATGACTTGTATCCCCCTCCAATTCCCCTCCGTTCATTTTTCCCTTCTTTTTCCTAATGTCTTCCATGCTATTCCTTACGTTCCACAAGTAAGTGAAACCATATGATAATTGACTCCCTCTGCTTGACTTATTTCATTTAGAATAATCTCCTTCAGTTCCATCCATGTTGATGCCAAGGTTGGGGTATTCATCATTTCTGATGGCTGAGTAATATTCCATTGTATGTATGGACCACATCTTCTTTATCCATTCATCTGCTGAAGGGCATCTCAGCTCTTTCCAGTTTGGCTACAGTAGCCATTGCTGCTATGAACATTGGGGTGCATGTGACCCTTCTCTTCACTACCTCTGTATCTTTGGGGTAAATACCCAGTAGTGCAATTCCTGGGTCATAGGGCAGTTCTATTTTTAATTTGTTGAGGAACCTACACACTCTTTTCCAAAGTGGCTGCACCAACTTGCATTCCCACCAAAAGTGTAACATAATGCCCCTTTCTCCACAACTTCTCTCCAACAGTTGTTGATTCTTGTCTTGTCAATTTTTGCCATTCTGACTGGTGTAAGGTGATATCTCAATGTGGTTTTGATTTGAATTTCCCTGATGGCTAATGATAATGAACATTTTTTCATGTGTCTGTTAGCCATATGTATGTCTACTTTGAAGAAGTGTCTGTTCATGTTTTCTGCCAATTTTTTGACTTGATTGTTTGTTTTTTGAGTGTTGAGTTTGAGAAGTTCTTTATAGATCTTGGATATCATCCTTTTATCTGATATTCTTTTTGCAATATCTTCTCCCATTCATGGGCTGCCTCTTTATTTTTGTTTTTGTTTTGTTTTGTTTTAAGAGTTTTATTTATTTATTTGACAGAGATACAGTGAGAGAGGGAACACAAGCAGGAGGAGTGGGAGAGGGAGAAGCAGGCTCCATGGTGGAGCAGGGAGCCTTATGCAGGGCTTGATCCCAAGACCCTGAGGTCATGACCTGAGCCGAAGACAGACACCCAGCCACCCAGGTGGCCCATTTCTTTGATTTGTTGCCTGTTTCCTTTGCTGTGCAGAAGTTTTTTATCTTGATGAAGTCCCAAAATTTCATTTTTACTTTTGTTTCCCTTGTCTTTGGAGACATGTTTTGAAAGAAGTTGCTGTGGCTGATGTCAAAAAGGTTACTACCCATGTTCTCCTCTAGGATCTTGATAGATTTTTTGTCTCACATTGAAGTTTTTCATCCACTTAGAGTTTAAGTCTTTGTGTATGGTATAAGAGAATGCTCAAGTTTCATTCTTCTGCAGGTGGCTGTCCATTATCCCCAGGACCATTTATTGAAGGACTGTCTTTTTTCCAGTGATATTTTTCCTTCTTTGTCAAAGATTAGTTGACCATAGAGTTGAGGATCCATATCTGGGCTCTCTATTACGCTCCATTAATCTATGTATCTGTTTTTGTGTGAATACCATTGGTGCTCAAAGCTTTGTAATATATGAACAGGCAAAGTGATTCACATAGCTATCTTTTTTTTTTTTTCTTTTTCAACATTTCCTTAGTGATTCAGGGTCTTTTCTGGTTCCATATAAATTTTAGTATTGTTTATTCTAGTACTTTGAAAAATGCCATTGGTATTTTGATCAGGATGGCATTGAGAGTATAGATTTCTCTGGGAAGTGTAGACATTTTAGCAATGTTTAGTCTTTTCATCCATGAACATGGAATGTTTTTCCATCTTTTTTTGTCTTTATCAATCTCCTTCATAAGTGTTCTGTAGTTTCTAGAGTATTGATCCTTCACCTCTTTGGTTAGATTTATTCCAAATTATCTTATCATTTTTGGTGCTATCGTAAGGGGAACTGATTCTCTAATTTCTCTTTCTACAGTTACATTGTTAGTTTATAGGAAAGCAACTGATTTCTGTGCATTGATTTTTTATCTTGCCACATTACTGAATTGCTGTATGAGTTCTAGTAATTTAGGGGTAGAGTGTTTGGGGTTTTCCACATAAAGTATCATGTCATCTATGAAGAGAGAGAGTTTGACTTCTTCTTGGCCAATTTGAATGTCTTTTATTTCTTTTTGTTGTCTGATTGTGGTTGCTAGGAATTCTAGTACTATGTTGAACAACAGTGGCAAGAGTGGGCATCCTTGTTGTGTTCCTGATCTTCAGGGAAGAGTTCTCAGCTTTTCCCCATTGAGAGTGATATTTGCTCAGGGCTTTCATAGATTTTTTTTTTTTTAATGAATTTGAAGAATTTTCCCTCTAACCCTACACTCTGAAGAGTTTTAATCAGGAAATGATGTTTATTTTGCCAAATGCTTTTTCTGCATCAATTGAGAGAACCATATGGTTCTTCTTTCTCCACTTATTAATGTGTTCTACCACACTGTTTGATTTGCAAATGTTGAATCACACTTGTATCCCAGGGATAAATCCCACCTGCTCATGATAGATAATTCTTTTAATGTATTATTGGCTCCCATTAGCTGAGATCTTGTTGAGAATTTTGACATCCATATTCATCAGGGATATTGGTCTGAAATTCTCTTTTTTGATGGGGTCTTTGCCAGGTTTTGGGATCAAGGTAATGCTGGCCTCATAGAATGAGTCTGGAAGATTTCCTTCTGCTTCTATTTTTTGAAAAAGCTTCAGGAGAATAGGTATTATTTCTTTAAATGTTTGGTTATATCCTCCAGGGAATCCATCAGACCCTGGACTCTTGTTCTTCGGGAGGTTTTTGATCACTGCTTTAATCTCGTTTATGGTTATTGGTCTATTGAGGTTGTCAGTTTCTCCTGTTTTAGTCTTGGTAGTTCATAGGTTTTCAGGAAGACATCCATCTCTTCCAGGTTGCTTAATTTATTGGCATATAGTGGTTGATAACAATTTCTAGTAATTGTTTTTATTTCTTTGGTGTTGGTCGTGATCTCTCCCCTTTCATAATTTCATTAATTTGGGTCTTTTCTCTTTATTTTTTGATAAGTTTGGCCAGTGGATTATTGATTTTATTAATTCTTTCAAAGAACCAACTTCTAGTTTTGCTGATCTCATGTACTGTATTTCTGATTTCTAATTCATTTATCTCTGCTCTAATCTTAATAATTTCTCTTCTAATACATGACTTAGGCTTTATTTGTTGTTTTTTCTCCAGTTCTTTTTTTTTTCTTTTTCTTTTTTATTTTTTTCTTTCTTTTTCCCCCACCTCCAGTTCTTTAAGATATAAAGTTAGTTAGTGAATTCGGGATTTTTTAATTTTTTAATTTTTTTTTTTTAAAGTAAGGCTTGAATGCCAATGTATATTCCCCTTAAGACTGCCTTTGCAGTATTCCGTAGGTTTTGGAGCAATGTGGTTTTGTTCTCGTTGATTTCTTGAATTTTTTAAGTTCTTCTTTAATTCCTGGTTGAACCAAATATTCCTTTAGCAGGATGGTCTTTGGATTCTAATTGTTTGAATTTCCTCCAAATTTTTCTTGTGATTGAGTTCCAGTTTCAAAACATTGTGGTCTGAGAATACACAGGGGATAATCCCAATCTTTTGATGTTGGTTGAGGCCTCATTTGTGACCCAGCAAGTGATCTAATCTGGAGAAAGTTCCATGTGTGTTTGAGAAGAATGAGCATTCTGTTGTTTTGGGGTGGAATGTTCTGTATATATCTATGAGGTCTTTCTGTACCAGTATGTCATTCGAAGCTCCTGTTTCTTTGTTCTTTTTCTAGTTTCTTGAGTTATAAGGTTGGGTTGTGTTGTTTGTTTGAGATCTGTTTTGTTTCCTAATGTGAGCATTTATAGATTTAATATTCCCTCTTAGGATAGTTTTTGTTGTATTTCATCATTTTTTTAAATTTAAATTTTATTTTTTTTAAGATTTTATTTATTTATTTGACAGACAGAGATCACAAGTAGGCAGAGAGGCAGGCAGAGAGAAAGGAGAAAGCAGGCTCCCTGCTGTGCAGAGAGCTTCATATGGGGCTCGATCCCAGGACCCTGGGATCATGACCTGAGCCGAAGGCAGAGGCTTTAACTCACCAAGCCACCCAGGTGCCCCCATTTCATCAATTTTGATATGTTGTTTCCATCTTCATTTGTCTTAAGGTTTTTTTTTCCTATTTCTTAAGGAGTATATTGTTTAATTTCCACATAATTTTAACTTGTTTTATTTTTAAAAAGATAAAGTTAGTAAACATTTAGCTACATCAAAGGAAAAAATAGAAGGCTCAAATAAATAAATAAAACTATAAGTGAAAGAGGAGACATTACACCTGATAGCACAGAAATACAAAGGATGACAAAAGATTGCTATGAATAATTGGATACAAACAAATCAGATAACCTAGAAGAAATTAATGCCTTCTGAGAAACATATTGAACCTGAGTCATAAAGTAAAGACCAGTAACAAGTGAGGAGATTAAAATAGTAATCAAAAACTTCCTAACAAACAATAAAAGCAAAAGACTTGATGGCTTCACTGGTGAATTCTACTGAGCATTTATAAAAGAATTAACACCATTCTTTCCCAAAGTCTATGTGTTCAGAGATTGGAATAAGTAACATTGTTAAAATGCCCATACTATCCAAAGAAACCTACAAACTGAATGCAATCTTTATCAAAATTCCAATGTCACTTCTCACAAAATAGAAAAAATAATATCAGAATTGTTGTAGAATCATGAAATCCATGAATAACCAAAGGGATCTTGGGCATAAAGAACAAAACTGGAGTTATCATGCTTCCTCATTTCAAAATATACTACAAAGCTATAGTAATCAAAACAATGTGATACTGACGTAGAAACTGACATTTAGTCCAGTAGAATAGAAACAGGCCCATGCCTTTATGGTCAATTTGTCTTCAACAAAGTTGCACACAAGGAGTAAGAATAGTCTCTTTATTAAATGATTTTGGGAAAACAGAATATCAACATGTAGAAGAATGTAAATGACTCTTATTTCATGCCATATACAAAAATTGACTCAAAATGTGCTAAAGACTCACATGTAAAACCTAAATATTTAAAACTATTAGAATAAAGCACTGGGGAAAACCTTTATGACATTGGTACAAGCTGTGGTTTTACAAATATGACCCTAAAGGCACAGGCAACAAACATAAAAATAGACAAATAGTACTGTATCAAAACAAGACACTACACACAGTAAAGATAATCAACAATCTATGGAATAAAGTAAAGACAATCTATGGAATGGGAGAAGATAATTTTGAACTGTACATATAATAAAAGTTAATATCTAAAATGGTCAACAGGGATATGAAAAACATGGACATCATTAATCCTCAAGAAAATGCAAATCAAAAAACACAATAAGAGATCATCTCACACCTGTTAGAAACATTAAAGATAAGTATTGGCAAGGACATAGACAAAAGAGAACCCTTACAAACTGTTGGTGGTAATGTAAATTACTATAGCCCTTATGGGAAACAGTATAAAAATTGTTTTTAAATTCCTCAGAAAAGTTAAGAGAAATGCAACTTTTATGGTTCAGCAATCCTACTTCTGGATATATATCCAGAAGAAATAAAATATCTTGAGATATAAGCATTCCCATGTTCATTGCAGCATTATTCACAATAGCCAAGACATGGAAATCAACCTAAGTGTTTATCACATTTGCAATCATATGTGTGAAATTTGAGCACATTATGCTAAGTGAAATAAGACAGGCATAGGAAAAAACAAACAAAGCAAACAAAAACAAACAAACAAAACCCTGCATGATCTCACTCTTGTTTGGAATCTTTAAAAAAAAAAGCAATTTCATAGAAGAGAACAGAATGGCTTTTTTCAGGGTTTGTGTGGGGGAAATGAGAAATGGTCAAAATATGCAAAGTGTCTTATGCAAGATAAATAAATTCTGTAGATTGAATTTATAGCATGATGACTATAGTTTAATTAAACTATACTGCATACTCAAAATTTACTGAGAGTAGACTTTAAAAGTTCTCACCACACACAAAAAAATAACTATGTGAAGTAATGAAAATGTTAATTAGCTTGATTGTGGTAATCATTTCATGATGTACACATATATCAAAATATTTTGTAAAGTAAATATACAATTTTTGAAAGTTATATCACAGTAAAGCTGGAAAATGGTTTATCAAAATGTTTCCATATTCTCCATTCTCACCCCACCTGCTTTTCTTTAGGATTTCTTTACTCTGCAATGAATTACAAGTAAGTAAGTAAGCAGTTATAATAAGGTAATTATTTCTATAATTGAAGATGGTAAAATTTGTTGCAGAATTCATAACAAATAACTTGATAAGTAATAAATAGTAAAATCTAACACCAAGATAAATACTTCATACATAAAAAGGCCTTCAATAAATGTTTGCTGAGTTTAATAAAATCTTGTAGGGATAGCAACTTAAACTAATTTAGTTATCTTAGAAGAAACTACCATGTAGAGTTATTATAGTAACTGATTATAACCCAAATATATTTTTACAATAATTTTCCAAAGTGCCTTAAATTCCTTCAGTGAATCCAAGCTGTTCATTCACTCCACCATTTATTCATTCATTTATTGAACATTTTTCTGCTGCTTAAAATGTTACAGAAACTATGCCAAACCCAAGAAATATAAAGGAAATCCGAACACAGTATTTGCCTTTCAGAAATCACAACTTGGTTTAGACTATTGATATCACTTGTTTCATTGTTATGTTATCTGAAATGAATGAGGCTATTTATCTTTGCGTTCGTTCCACATAAGGTTTTTATCAATTCAGACTGACAAATAATGAAGTTAGTTAAATAAGGAGGACTTGAAGTAGGCTCGCCAGATTTAGAGAACAAAAATAGCATGCAATACATTTGAATTCACATAAGTTTTTTGTTTTTGTTTTTGTTTTTAGTGTAAGTATGTCTCATGTAATACCTGGACTGTACTTATATAAGATATTATTTTTTGTTTATCTGGGACTCAAATGTGATTGTGTATCCTGTATTTTATTTGATAACCCTAGTTTGGGGGCTTTTTAATCTCATTCCCTCTTCTGGTTTTAGTAGAGTTGTAAAGGTATACAGAAAAGAGCACAGCCCACTGAGTCTTCTTACCCATGGTGCACAAACCATAGTCTCAGCACCTTAAACAAAACTAAAGGGGTTTTGAGACCCTTGTATGAAAGGCATTTTTTTCCTGGAAAATTATGTTATCCTGTCAGACATATTTTCCACTCAGAGAGCAATAGTTTTCTCATTTAAGTCTGCCTGTCTGGGAATATTTTGAGTGCAGTGATATTTTTAATATCATATTTCACTCAAGGATTTCAAAGTACTTTCGAAATAATTACATTATTAATGCCTTTGTGACCCCTGTGAAGTAGTTAGGGGGGATGTATTATTTATAATCACATTATGGATGGAGAAACTGAGATAAAGAAAAGCTTAATGGTTTGATCAAGGTCATGGAATGACTCAAGAGTGAAGCCAAACACAGAACTGACAACTGGTAAGCAGAACGGTTCTCTGTACTTGGGAGCAGGGGCAGGGGTGGGGGTCGTTTCACCAGGGATACAATTCGGTGGAAGCTTTGAAATAAAGGGGAATCACAATTATAATAAACTGGGATTATTATGAATGTTCTTTCCTTGTCCCTGCTTATTTTTCCTGCCCCATCCTGCCATATGGCAGGTGACATAGGAGATGAAGAACTTTAGGGTGTGACATGATCTGTGGTCTGGTCCTCATTCTAATCAGATGAGGTAGACATTAGAACCAAGCAAGGTCAGTTTCAGTATCAGCCTTGTCACTGTACTAGTTGTGTAACATCTAACTAGATATGCAACCCTAAACAGCCACCAAAGTTTTCCAGCCTCAGGGTCCTTATCTCTATTATAAAAATATTAGTACCAATTTTGACTTGTGCCATTAAGCATGCGATTCATTAAAGATGTAGCAAATTGTTAGTACATATTTCAACCAAACAGACTAAAATCAGGCATTTACATAATTTCTCCTTTTCTCTGGTTCTTGGTTACATCAGCAGAGGAAAATGATGGCATTAGGAATAGAAGACCTAGGTCTTCTATGGCTTTAAGATGATATAATTTTATGGACTGGAAGCTTTGAAAAAATCATGGAGGTTCACTTTAAAACAATGCTACGTTTATAAGCTCTCTCTTAAACGACTTCAATTCTGTCCATTTCTGGTGCAATGAAGCTGCTACTGATAACCCAGGTGCAGGGTGCTGGTATCATTCTTTCACACACATAAGCACCCTCTGATAGCTGAAGGTTTATTTTTGACATTAAATAAGACCTTTTTTTTTTTTTAATCTCAAAAAGCCCTCAAGTTATAGTATTTACATTCAAGCTGTGGCTATAAAAAGCAGAGTATCTCTCCCTGAAACCAATTTCTCTGCATGTTGGGCAATCCAGAAAAAGCCCTGGACTTTGGAGATAGACCTTCATTTGACCTTGGGTGAGACAGTTAACTTCTCTGGGCCTTGCTCAGCTACTTTTACATATGAAATAGAAGTACTATGATCTAACTTATAAGTTTGTTATAAGAGTGAAATGACATAGTAAAAATGTTCTCTTATATAACTTCCTATTTTAATTAAGTTTCCAATGAGTTGAGGTTGGAAAACCTCTTTCCTATATACAGGTCTTTTCAGGGCACTCTACAATTAACAAATATAGAACTGCATTTTTTGGTGGGGGGGGATTCATCTCATTCACCCATTCTCTTATTATTCATTCCTAAGAATGTTCTCTTTTTTATTCAAAAACAATAGCGAGTTGTTACAAAGAATGACATTTTGCTCAGATTTACTAATAGACATTATTCTTTTTCTTTAACAATTGAACTTTTGAAAACACATATTTATAAAATAAAGTATCTTTTAACCTTTCAATCGGTTGACTAATCTTCCACCCACAATTTGAAATTTCTGCTCAATTTGTAGTGATGTACTAAATGAGAATAAGAGAAAAAAGAAAAAGTAGGAAACCACAAAATTAGTAGCAAGTTTGCACACACATGCACACACACACACACAGTTAAAAGGAAAACATTGCATTGAAACAACACATTCTTTTAAGTAACCACTTACAAAATGCCAGAATAATGATTTGCCTTTAAAATCCCATTTCTATAATATTACCCACTTTTATTCATGCTATTTCAGCACCTTCCACATCAGATAGAACTCCTGTCTCATGTGGGGAACATAGCCCTGACTATTTACCAGGGCAGCAAAACACAAAATTGCATAAAATGATCATCCCCCACATGACATGATGATCCCTGGGCCACCCTGCTTGCCACACGGGTACTACTCCCATACACCTTATGCTCCTTCCCACTGCTCTCCTTTCTCACTCCATGGCCAATAAACTACAAGAACTTCTTCTACATGAGACTGGCTCATGCCTCTGTGCTATTGCTAGTGCTGTTGTCTTGGTTCCTGGCACTACCCCCAATACCCTTCATTTCCTCTGATACTCTTTTACTCAGATCCTGTGGCTTCCATAAAGACTCCCATGGCCTTTCAGGCTAGCCTAGGCACACTTTCTGTTGTGAGCTGTGATCCATGACCCCTCAGTCAAAACACCTACTACCATATTGACTGCTTATGAGTTTAGGAAGGCCATGGCTATGAAGGACTTTTTTTTTTTTTTTTTATTTCTGAATTCCCACTGTCTGGCATGTAAAAGCTAAATATGTGGTATTTGAGTGAAATAATGGGTAAATGAAAGAACATATTCATTGATCTTTTCCACAGAGAGCTCTGCAGCCAATCTGTAGGATGAGCAAGAGCTTATGAAGAGGCCCTGAATGAAGAACTTGGCCAAACATAAGTAAAGGAAAGAGGATTATGTTTAAATGAAACAAAAATATTTCTCAGGAGCATAGGTTTAAGATATATGGAGAATAAGTGCTTGGTGTTGAAGGCAGTAGCCAGAAAGACACAAACAGAAAGGGCAGTATGTGTGCCATGAATTATAAGCTATCTGTGGGGCTCCTGGGTGGTTCAGATGGTTAATCCTCTGACTCTTGGTTTTGGTTCAGCTCATGATCATATAGGTAGTGAGATCCAGCCCCATGTCGGGCTCTGCACTCAACAGAGAGTCTGCTTGAGCTTCTCTCCCTCTGCCCTCTCACCCACACCAAACACTCTCTCTTCCTCTCAATTAAATAAATCTTTAAAAAAAAAGAAAAATAAATCATTGGCAATGTGGTACCTGCCTCATAGATATGTTGCAAGAATTCAAGAAATGCATTTAAGACACTTAACTTGGTGCTTGGCTCCAAGAAAGCAGTCAGAAAATGTTAATAATAAGAAGAATTATTATATTTTTAATTATAGACTTTCATAAGATGCCCTTTGTACCTAAACTTTCGTGATACCCTATGATAACTCTACTATATCCCTTATTAGTGATCTGTTGACTCAAAAATCCACTTGCCACATATATATTGAATGCCCATGATATCTCAAGCACTTTTCTAGGTATTTATTTTATACCCTATGTGATAAGCTTTTGGTGACTACATTTTTTATTGAAGTTGACTGACCTAATATTTTACTAGTTTCAGAAGTCCAATATAGTTTACTTAGGTACATTATGAAGTGATCACTATTATAAATCTAACTACCATCTGTTACCAAAGTTGTTATGATATTAATTTTTTTAAGATTTTATTTATTTATTTGACAGAGAGAGATCACCAACAGGCAGAGAGGCAGGCAGAGAGAGAGGAGGAAGCAGGCTCCCTGCTGAGCAGAGAGCCCGATGCGGGGCTCAATCCCAGGACCCTGGGATCATGACCTGAGCCGAAGGCAGCGGCTTAACCCACTGAGCCACCCAGGCGCCCCTGTTATGATAACTATATTCTCTATGCTGTATACTGCAACCCTGTGTCTTACTTACTGCATAATGGGAATTTTGTACCTTTTAATCCCCTTTCCCTATTTCCCCCACCAACTCACCCTTTTTCTCCTCTTGCAAGCCCCAGTTTGTTCTATATATCTATGAGTCTTTCTCTGTTTCTCCTGTTCATTTGTTTGTTTTCTACATTTTGCATAGAACTGAAATCATATGATTTATCTTTTTCCTGTCTGACTTAATTCACTTAGCATAACATGCTCTGGTTCCATCCATGTTGTTTCAAATGGCGGGATTTCATTCTTTTCATTGTATATATAAATACCACATCTTTTCCCAAGAGGCTCCTAGTTTTCCCAAAGGTGTGAGCAGATCACTAAGACTCTCTGTCATTTCCAGCAATATTATAAAAAAAAAAAGACCCCAGTCTTTGCCTTGAGGGAAAGTAGGATCACACGAGATGGAAGATGTGTGTGGCCTTTCTTGAATATTAATTCACAAATTTGTATTAGTAAGTGTCTACTACATGCTAGGTAATGTCTTGGGCACAAGGAATAAAAAAAAAAAAAAAAAGAAAAGAAAAGAAAAGAAAAAAGAAGACTCCAAGGCTTTCAGTTCACTTATGAAAATCAATCATGACAAAACAATTTGAAAATGTCTATCATATAGTAGCATAAGCTACGAGAGCTTATAAAAGGGGTGCCTAATAGGAAGGGAAGGAGTGTGTCAGGGATACCTTCCTAGAGAAGATGATGGCTAAAATAAATTTTGAAAAAAAATAGTGTTAATGAAATAGTAAAGGAGAAGTTTTGAGGGAAAAAGAATAATGCTTTAAGGGCAAATGATATAGCACAGCAAAATACACCCAATTGATTATCCATGCATAATTTAGACATGTTTAACCACAGTATGCAACATTATTATATACATTATGTATATATTATATACATTATATACATTATATGCATCCATCTATGTATTTTAGGCAATTCAATTTAAGAAAGATTAAAATTCAAAAGAATATATTTTAATGCATAAAGCATATTTATTTTCAGTCCAAATTTCTGGATGAAGCAATTTGACTTGTGCTAACTTCACTCTACTTACCTTTCTAGCTTTCTACTTCCTTCTTCCCTGATGTTAGTTGTTAATTTGGATGTGGGCATACTCTTTTTTCTATGAAGGACCAGATACTAAATATTTTAGATTTTGCGGGCTAAGCAATCTCTGCTGTGACTACTCAACTCTGTTGTTGCATGAAAGGACCCATAGGCAATACATAAAATATGGTCATGGCTGTGTTCCTAGAAGACTTTTTTCATGGACTCTGATATTAGAATTTCATGTAACTTTCACATGTTATGAAATTTCATTTTCTTATAACTTGTTTTTCAATTATTTATAAATGTAGAGAAGTTTGTTAGCATGTGGATGTAAAAAACAAGTGGTAGCCTGGATTTGGTCCTCGGAACATAGTTTACCAGCTCCTGTTTTAGAAAATTATTACAACTTCATGGTTGAAAGCTAAAGCAGAAGGCTGATGTCATGGGATTTACTCCCAACTCAGTCACTTTATTAACTTTGTAATCTTGAACTTGTTAGAGAGAGTTTAAGTAGCTTGCTCAAAATTACCCCACTGTAGGTGATGGGAAGTCATCTAAAGATTTTAAACAGGTCAGCAGAGTAGTATGATTAGCATTTTTAAAAAAGTCTTTTTTTTTAAAAAAGATTTTATTTATTTATTTGACAGAGAGAAATTACAAGTACACTGAGAGGCAGGCAGAGAGAGAGAGAGAAGGAAGCAGGCTCCCTGCTGAGCAGAGAGCCCGATGCGGGACTCAATCCCAGGACCCTGAGATCATGACCTGAACCGAAGGCAGCGGCTTAACCCACTGAGCCACCCAGGCACCCCTAAAAAAGTCTTTTAAACTAAATGGTGGAACTTAAACAAAAGGGGGCCAGTTGGGTATTGTGGAGGGCACATACTGCATGGAGCACTGGGTATGGTGCAAAACAATGAATTTTGGAACACTGAAAAAAATAAAATAAAATTTTAAAAATGGAAAAAGAAATTTTTAAAAGGGGGGCAGTTGGATAAACAGAGGGCGGTTAGGAAGAATTATAGAACAGATTTTATTCATTTCATTAGCTATTCTCATTGTTATATCTGAAATCAGAATATACTATATTTATTTGATTCTCATATCTAAACTTGCTGTGTTTTTTTCTACTGTCATTTACAAATGTGTTGTATTTTCTATTGCAAAGTCATTAAAGACCAGCTGTATGTGATGACCTTGTGAGTATCACATTTGATAGGAATGGATTCAGAACCTGTGAACTGCAGACAGGAATGCCTTTGTAAAGTATTTTTACCAGGAACATGGACCATCTGTTTCCTTCGGTGATACAGTATCTCAGTCCACAATGTGGTTCCAAATGAATAATGGAGATTGGTTTTTACATGTCAGCTTTATCTGTTGCAGCAATGATTAATAGCCCCATGGTCCACCTTGCTTATAAAAAGGAAGAAAACACGTGAAAACAATTTTGTATCAGAGTGAGATGAATCCAAATTTTGTAAATAAGATTAAAGTCAACATACACAGATGCCACTGAGTTTGGAGCTTTTCCTTATTGTTCTATTTAAGAGAAAGAATATGGGCATTGGAGACTGTATGTCTTGGGTTAGGAACCAGATTATGCCTTTTATGTGGCCTCTGACAGATCACCTAACATCACTAAACCTTCATTTCATCTCTGAAAAGGGGTTACCAACAAACACCTTGTGCTATTTGAGTAAACATTTATCATTTTGCATTAATAGCGCCTAGAACATGGTAAGCTACATAGTATTCAGTAAGCTATTTAGATTTTTTGGGCGGGGGACAATGATCTGTGTGAGGATGTGTGTGCATGTGTGTGTGTGTGTGTGTGTGCTGGGGATATGTCTAACTCCACTGCAATCCAAAAAACTCTTATTCCAAATTAGTTCTCAATTAGAACCCAATTACCTCCATATACTTGAAACAGACTTTTTCCCCCACTTACCTTATTTAACTTCTAAGCACTATTATTTTAAAAATTATATGCCCTTAACTTCTTAAATACCACAATATTTTGTTTTTATTACTACTTCTCTGATATCTCCCTCTCTCTCTCTCTCCATTTACTCTCTCTCTTTCTTGCTCATCTTTTTTTTCCTGCAGTAAAAGACCACTAAACATTGGACTTCTTCAAGACTCAGTCCTATGGGGCGCCTGGGTGACTCAGTGGGTTAAAGCCTCTGCCTTTGGCTTGGGTCATGATCCCAGGGTCCTGGGATAGAGCCCCACATTGGGCTCTCTGCTCGGTGGGAAGCCTGTTTCCTCCTCTCTCTCTGCCTGCCTCTCTGCCCAATTGTGATCTCCATCTCTCAAATAAATAAATAAAATCTTAAAAAAAAAAAAAAAGACTCAGTCCTAAGGCATTATTTTCTTTTAGCCTATATTCTAACCCTTGAAAACATTATTTGTGTTCATGATTTCAAATGTTGTCTACACACAGATAACTTAAAATATATGTCTCTAATGCAGAATTCTCTTTTGTGCCCTATAATTAATTAAAACCTAGTGATCACATGATACCTCTCTTTGGCTTTTGGCTGACTACTCAATTTAAATTCCTTCAAACCCAGTATGTTTGCTGTGTTCCCTACAGTGTTGTGACAGTTTTTCTGTTACACAATATCCCTGATATCACTTGTTCTCTCATCCCACAAAACCCATCCACCTCTTGCTCTCTCATCCCACAACCCTCCCCCCATTCACCATCAAGTTTTATCAGTTTTTCTCCCCAGATATTTTTATACTAGGGTTTTCAACCTAGACACCATTGATCCTTTGGGTTGGATAATTCTTTGTTGTGGGGTTCTATGCATTGTAGGAGGTGTAGCCTCATTCCTGACCTCTACCACTAGAGGTCCTCCCATGTTCTCACAACCAAAAGTACTCCAGACATTGCTGAATATCCTGGTTTGGGAATAGAGAGCAAAGTTTCTTCCAGTTGAGAATCATAGTATATCCATCCATTTCTGTCCATCTCACTTTGATCACATAGACCGAGCTTGTACCTCCCTTCGCTGGATGGCAGGAATAGCCTTCTAACTGGGTCCCCACATCTACTGTTCCACTCTCTCCTTCTCAACATTGTAGGGGCAGTTCAGTTTGGGCATTCACAGTAAGAGTGCTAAAGTCTGACTACTGGGGTTTGCTCTGCCATACTTTCACCGTGTGAGCTTGGACAAGATAATTGCTCTACTCCTCAATTTCCTCACTCTTACAGTGTGGATAACAATGCAAAACCTGTAGGGAAATTATGAGCACACACATAGTGCTCAGAACAGTGTTTGGCATAGAGTAAATTCTCAATGAATATTAGCCATAATAGAATGATCTTCTGAAAACAGAAATCGATAATTTCAATTCTTTACTAAAAAATATGCTTCCTTCAATTTCATGACTCTTGGGATTAAAAAAAAAAAAGTCGTTAATGTGGCCCACAGAATCACCTGACATTGTCCCTATGTCCCTAGTGTCAAGTTGCACAAAGCTTCCTCTTGATACCTAGCCGCATATGCTTTGTTTGTATATTTTTGTTTGTTTCATGTTTTGTATGTTCATGATACATGTTTCATTAATACTTCAGCCTCCAAATCTTTGCCCCTGCTCTTCTTTCTAGAATGTCCTTTCTTCCCCTAACCATATATTCATTGCCTCAATAATCCCTACTCTTCCTTGGGTTTCTGTCCAGCCAATCACCACTTTTTCAGAGAAACCTTCCCTGGTCCCCATGACTAGATCTGTTATCCTTACTTAACCAGCCTATAACCCCTCGTACTTGCTTTGCACATATTCTAATTTGTTTTGTGTGATTTTTTGTTAAATACACACTTTCACCACTAGACTATACACTCTTAGAAGATAAAGTTTCCTTGTTGTTGGTTTTTTTTTAGTTTTGCTTACTGTTAGATCCATGCATAACATAATTCCAGACTTACAGGCATTCAAGAAATATTTTGTGTTGAATGAAATATATAGATAATTTTATAACTGATTAAATGACTTTATAGTCATAAAACTAATGTATGTTGCTTTATAATAAAGACAGATATCTTTGCTAAGTTTCCTGAAAAAAGCAGACGGAGAAAAAGCCTTATGTATAAGAAGTTTATCTATATATGCTATCCAGCTGATTACCCCTGTGGGCAGCTATGTCTAGATCCTACTAGAGAATCTATAGAGAACGCAACCAAGAATTACCCAGCCAGTTAACAGAAAAAGGACCATTTATCTATCAGTTCCTATTGCCCACGGTCACATGTCCATGACATGAGTGCTAACTTCTTCATATACCTGGGTGTTTTTTTGTTTTTGTTTTTGTTTTTGCGTGTACCAAGAAGCTAAGTGGATGTCCATGTGGAAAAATCAGAGAATATATAGAACCAAAAGCAAAATATATGAGGCACAAACATTGATGTCGAATCATTTTAATTTATATTTCCAGTACTTCTGTGAAGCTACATTTTCATGTATTTTTGGCTACTTTCTTGTTCATATTTTGTGCAAATGAGTTGCTTGTCTTGTCTATTCACAATTTTAGGGTTTTTTTTTCTAGAGAGATAAAGCAATCTCTTTGTCTTTCATTTTATTTTAATATAGTCAAATTTGATAGTTTGTGCTTTGTACATTTTTGGTTCCTTCTCTTGCTTTCTGATACCTAAGGAACAAAATAATTAGAATTTTTTTCTAAAAGCTTATATAAGATTTTTTTTTTTTTTTTTTTTTGCAAATACTAGATTCACTAAGAATTTATTTTGGCGCATCTTTTCTTTTCTTTTCTTTTCTTTAAAGATTTTATTTATTTATTTGACAGAGAGAGATCACAAGTAGGCAGAGAGGCAGGCTGAGAGAGGGGAAAACGGGCTCCCTGCTGAGCAGAGAGCCCCATTCGGAGCTTGATCCCAGGACCCTGAGATCATGACCTGAGCAAAAGGCAGAGGCTTTAACCCAAAGAGCCACCCAGGCTCCCCTATTTTGGTGCAACTAAACAATGCATGAGTGATAAAGATCTTCCTCATCCTTGGCAACATTTGGTTATCACTATTTTTAAAAAGCCATTTTGATAGGTGTTTAGTGATATCTCATTGTAGCCAATGCTGATAGCCAACATGATTGAACATTTTTATGTGTTTATTCATCAACTGTATTTCCTCTTTCATGAAAGGTTTGTTTATGTATATTTTTTTTCATTTCCTAATTGGAATTTTGTGGATTATTTTTTCTTTTTTTTTTAATACTTTTGAGTTTTTGGAGTTCTTTATACATTTTAATTACTAAGCTTTTTTGCTGGATATCTAGTTTGCAAATATTTTCTCCTACTCTTTAAGCTTGCTTTTGTCTGTTTAATGGGATCAGTCACAGAGCAAGAATTTTTAATTTTTTTGAGGTCAAAATTATCACTTTTTCCTCATATGGATCTTGCTCTCTCCTGAAGTACTCTCTGCATTCGCTGTCTGGATTCTCATCAACCATCTCAAAATACAAACATATAGCTCATAAATGCTATCAGTTACTATGTAGACCTAATTAGCTCTTACTTTATTTCTCTTGCCTATTGATGATAAGCAAAAGTTTATCCATAAACAATCCAAACATTTATTGAGATACGCTCTCCCTAGAAAGGACTCCATGCCATTGTTGACCCATTGGCTTAAACACCCCACAGCTAATTCTACTCAACCAGAAACATGTCGTTAGGAACAAAAAGAAGAAGAAAAAAACACCTGTATTAACACTACATATCTTAACCAGATTATAAGTAACTATTAGAAATGTCATGTACTAAGTGGATGATCTAGTGAAGATAAGCTGTAGAAATCTAGACTGAAAATATCATTGCTACGGTAAATTATCCAAGAAGCAAATCTATTTCATTAGTTTCAGGGTTTGGAATATTATAGAGTCAAATACAATCTAGTACATGAATGGAATAACCACAGCATTGACTTCACATTTGAAGAAATGCTAGAAATAAGGATGAACACAAAGGAACAGAAGAAATAGGAGATTCATGTTCCCTCTCTGGGAACATATAATCTATCAACGAACAAAATCTAAAGGTTATGGGAACTCTAGGGACGTTCTAGAAGTGATATATCAGTTGGAGAGATAAGTACTACATTTCACAGAAAAAACCATGCAATGAAGCTTGTTAGTAACTACAAGAGATGAATCTGGAAGAGTTAATTTGAACTTGCATCCAAATAGCATAGAAGGAGTGGGACCTGTGGCTGAAGTTAGACTCATTTGGAGAGAGTCTGGGGGGAAATTGCTTAAGCAAAGTTTCAGGGGTAAAGAGCATGAGAGCAATGGCTTTAAAACTGAAATCAAGCCATTTAGTAAGTTGGCTTCATTTAGTTTAATTGCATTTAATGAATATTTCTCCAGTTCCGGCTATATGCTTGGAACTAGACATTGGAACTGTGACGAGGAAAACCACAGTACAGGTTATTAAATAATATTTTAGTATATCAGAGGAGAAGATCAGCTAAAAGTAGTAAAAATCCAATTATAATGACAATGTGCAATAACAGAAATTTGTAGAAGCAAATAGCTTCTATTAATTAAATGGATTATAGGCATGGCTTTTAATGAATTACAAAGGACTGGTATCTATAATCCCTTTCTAAGTTAGAACAAAGGTTGTGTTAATGTTACTTTCTTGACCCGGCCTGCTTTTTCCTGCCACTCTCATAATTCTTTCTGGTCCTTATGATACTTATGTTCCAAACAATATTTTGTTCTTGGGGTTTTGCAAACATCTTTCCCTTGTTCTTTCTTGCATCCACTGCATTCAGGCTTTTGGCCTAACCTCTCCACAAAAGCTCTTTCTTCCCTATGGACCTTTGGTTGCTCCAGCACCACTTCCTGAAAAGGGGTATCTTTATTCTACTGAATTGCCTTTGTACCTTTGTCAAAACACAGCTGGACAGATTTAGGTGGGTCTATTGTTGGGTTCTCTGTTCTGTGGCACTGACTGCAGCCCCTCTCCCTCTACCAAGACTACACTATGTAATTAGTCTAGATATATATATTAGCTCCTCCATAAGGGTAGAGTGATTTTTCTCACTTTACTCTCCTTTTACAAGATTTTTTTTTTTTTAGTTACTGTAGTGCCTTCTCATATATATTTTATATGAATTCTAATGCCTTTTCATAGAAACATAATCAGAAACTTGTTTTTCTCTGCAAAAGAAAACCATCTTACTGGCATCTTAGTAGAAATTGTTTTAAGCTTATAAATAATGTGGGAGAGAATTGGCACTATGTTGAGTCTTTCAACCTATTAACATAATGTTTCTCCATTTATTTAGGCCTTTTCTTTCTTTTAACAGCATTTCATATTTTTCAACATGCATATCTTATACATGTTTTATTAAGGGTGTACCTGGCTATTCCATTTTTGTATAATGATTATAAATGGTATTTTGTTTTTTAATTTGATTTTCACATGTTTATTTTTAGTATATAGAAATGAATCTAATGTTTGTGTATTGGGCTTGGATGCTGTGACCTAACCAACCTCATGTATTCATTCTGGGATTTGTTTTTTAGAGATTCTTTTGGATTTTTCATACAGACATTGAAGTCATCTATAAATAGAAGTAGTACTATGCCTCTTCCTTTCTAATATGTAGGCTTTTAATTTTTATTACCTTAAAGCAATGACTAGAAATGTCAGTACTGTGTCAAATGAAAATGATGAGAGCAAGCATCATTACTGTGTTCCTAGTCTTAGAAAGAAAGCATTCAGTCTTTTGTCATTAAGGAGTAGGCTATCATTAGAATTTTGTAAAGACTCTTCAGAAAATGAAGATGATTTCTCTCTATTCCTAATTTGTGGAGAGTTGTTCATTATAATATATTTTGAATTTTGTCATATGTTTCATCCACATTAATTCACATGTACATATGATTTCCCTTCTTTAGCCTGAAAATTAATTTATTTGGTCTTTGTCTGCCATAAAATAATTTTATATCACCTTATTTTTGAAAACATGTCCACTGGCTATACATTGAATGTTTCTTGCCTTAGGTGAAATTCCCTGCCACTGCCTTTGGGCTTCTACTATTTCTGAGTAGAAGACAGACATCTTTTTTTTTTTTTTTTTTAAGATTTTATATTTATTTGTTTATTTGACAGAGAGTCCCAGTAAGAGGGGGAACACAAGCAGGGGGAGTGGGAGAGGGAGAAGCAAGCTTCCTGCTGAGCAGGGAGCCCAATGTGGGGCTTGATCCCAGGACCCTGGGATCATGACCTGAGCTGAAGGCGGACACTTAACTAAGCCACCCAGGTGCCCCTAGACATCTTTATTTTTGTTTTCCTGAATGTCATGTGTCAAATTGCTTGGTTGATTTATAGATTTTCATTTTATCTTAGGTCTTCAACAGTTTGTCTCTGATGTGTCTAAGTAGTATTTATCCTGTTTGGAGTTTATTGCTGTTCTTAGATCTGTGGGTTTTTTTCTTCATCATTTAAAACAAAACAAAACAAAGTTATATCTCTATCCCTCTCACATCTCCTACTAGGACTTTAATTGCAAGTATGTTAGACCATTTAATACTCTCCTACAAGTCTCAGATGGTCTGTTTGGTTCTTTAAAATCTATTTGGGTCTTTATATGTTAGTTCCTGATCCTTTCCTTTGTTGTGTCTGGGTTATGGTCAAATCTACCAAATGACTATTAATTTCTAATGTATTTTTTAAATTCTAAAATTGCCATTACTTACTTTTTGTAGTTTTCCTTGAGTTGCTGAGACTCCTTATCTGATCCTATATATCACTTTTCTTTTCCACTTGGTTTTATTATATATTTACCATAGTTATTTTAAAACCCTTCATTAGGCTGCTGCTCAGCACCAAGCAATGGTCTTGGATGTTTTGGGAGAAATTCTATGGACTTTATCACTTATTCCTGAGTCCTTCCTGCTGCCTGCAGTGGAAGGCCCATGGTGGGGTGAGGGGTCGGGGAGTGCTGATTGTTGTCGATTCACTCTGTGGTAGGATATCTGGGAACTCTCATTCCTCATACCAGGCCTCATGGTGTCATTTGAAGGTGGGCTTTTTCTTCAATTCCCTCTTTTATGATTGTTCCTTCTAGCTCTGAACCAGTGATAAAGCATCCATGGGTCTCTAGACTCCTAAGAACAGCCTCACCCATTCGGAAATTTAGCTCTTTTATGATTCTTTGTGTTTTCTGCCTTCTGGTGAAATATCTTCTTGTCATTATAAGATCTGTGGGCCAGTCTTCTGCAGCTTTTTATAAATTAGATTAAAAGGTCCACAGTGGTCTTTTAAAATAAAAATCTTATCACATAATTCTTCTCAAAGTCTTTGCCAGATAACCTACTACTAGATAGCTTATCTTCTCTCAGCCAAAACCAAAATCTTTAGAACTTTCCTCCAGACCAGTAAGAGCTGGGCTTCTATTAACTGTCTGATCTCATTTGTTCCTGGGCTCCTCACCATGAACTCATTCTGCCCCACTGATTTCTCTGTTATTCCTCTGGCACACAAGGTACATGCCCATCTTTGCAATCATTTCTCCTGCCAGGAATAGTCCTGGCCAACACCAGCATGGGTTGCGCTTGACCACCTTCAAATTTTAAAAACAAAAAAATCACAAAACAAGAGCAACAAAAAGAAAAAAAAAAAAAGAAAGAAAGAAAGAAAAAGGAAAGAAAAGGAAAAAATCTAAAAAGGAAACGACTTCTCACAGTGATTTTTCCTGAACACACTATTTAAAATCAGACCTCCCTTTGTTTGAACTGTATTTCCTCTTCTTTTCTGCTTTCATTTTCTCCATAGCATTTATCACCTTTATATGTAAGGTGGTGTGGTGTATGTAAAGGGTGTGTCTGTGTAATTCACCAGTTTATTATTTTTTTTCCCATTTGAATGTAAGTCTTACACATGCAGGGATTCTTTCCTATTTTGTGCTTTGCTGTATCTAAAACCCTTCAAACAATGCCTGCATGTAGTAGGTATTTGGTAAATATTGTAAAATGAGCACCTAGGTAATACATAGTTTGAAAACATGATAATCTCTTCCATGTCCAAACCTTATTCATTATAATCTCATTTAGTGATTTGTGACCACTAAAGAAAGCCTGAGTTTTAGATATGGCATCATGAACAAGGAAATGCCCTTGTCAACTTGACAAATTAAAGCTTCTACTGATGCCACGCTTTCTGAATCCAGTGTACCTGATTCGTATGTATAAGTGAATACTTCCTTAGAAATTATAGGAGTACTGAGGAGATTAATGAAGTAAAATATGAAATATTTTATTTCCTCTTAAGAAAACGTGCTAAATGTATGTCTGTGCAACCTCACATAACAATACAACTGAGTAAGCAAGCCTCATGGTTAAGCTAAGACATGCCATTGATATTGATTTATGGGGAGAAGTTAAACAGACATTTTCAAAAATCTAATGAATAGAAAATTGGGAAAATAATCCTTTCATTTTTCTCACATTTTACATTAAACATAGAAGACGGCATGGAGTATTCAGATGCATTGGGATAATTCCTGATTTCGTGTTTTGCTGCTCTTAATCTGGTTGGTGTGCTTCAGTTGCCTTGCCACCTAGCCTCTCCATGTGAGAGTCTGGATTGGATTTCCGAGCTCCTATGGCTCCTATGGCTGCAGCAGGGAGCTCAAAGAAGTGAACTTTCACATCAGTAAGTCCTGGTTTATAATCCAAGTTCCATGTGTTACTAGCTGTGAAACTTCCTCTAGCCCCAGTTTCTTTATCTGACAGTGACATCATTGACCTTATAAGACTAGCATGAGGATTTGAAATAGCAGGTGTCAAGAACTGTGCACATTATAGGGACTCAGCTGTAGCAAATTCTTTACTAAATGCTTCCTATGGAGACATGTGCTTATACTTAGTCTCAGAACAGTATAGAGGTTAAATGTGCAAAGGTTCTGGCCAAAAGACTTCTCCAGCTCTTGAGGGAACTTGCCTTAGAGGCATGCTAGAGAGATTTTATAAGACTGAAAATGCATGATACTTAATGTATATGTGTTACAACAGTGAAATATAAGTTAACAACTTGGAGATGTTTTTAAATATAATTATTTTTAAATTATTTTATTCATGATTGTAGGAATATTTATGCCTTATAAATATATATGCCTTATATATATAATTATATAATTATAATATTATAATATATAAATATTATTTAATAACATGTGTTCCATAATATATAACTTATATAAGAATTATAATATAGTGACATATAAATGAATATATATAAATATATATATAAATAGTATGTTATTTATAATTATAGCATAACATATATATTTCTTATGCATATATATAATATATAATAATATATTTAATAAAAAATAAATCACATGTACATTAGCTAATATTCACTGAGTTTTTTTCTAGGCTCTTCTATACATAGGAATCATCAAAACAACCCAATTCTGTCTCGAAAAGAGAAGGGCACACTTGAAGAATCAGTGGAAAGCAGTGAAGAGGGGAAGGAGGCTGTGCCAAGTTAATGCACACACCACACATATGTTCATGTGAGAAGAAAAAAACGTGAATTAGAAAATGAAAAATGTGCAGCTATAGGCTCTACATTTATCATTGCAATTTGTCTTCTTTCATTATCCTTATTTAGCCTATGAGTAAATCAAAGAACAGAAAGCTAAATTATTTGTTCCAGTTCACACAACTAGTAAGTGGTAGAGCCACGTACAAACCCAAGCAACAGGATTCCACACCCATAAAATCAAATATGCATTTAAGACTATCTATACACTTACATTTTTATTTTTTAGAATAACAGTAAGCAAAGTGATGTATCATTTCTTATGTGTCTTAATATTTCACAAACTGTGATTTGTAGGGCACAATCTTCAGGAAGCTTTTTACCCTTGGCCACAGAAACTAAAGAGAAACTGATCATTGCCTTCCTTTCTTTGAGACTGACAGTGTTCATTAACACATTAAGGCTCTCTGTAATAAAGAAACCTGTAATAAAAATAAATGATTTAGCTTTAACAGTTAAAGAAATAAACTTATTTATGTACGGAGAGAATATTTATTTTATTCATCTATCAAAAGTCTTCCTCAGTATGGTATTTCTTTAATAGTACCTTGGGGAGTATGACTTGAGGTCATTCTCAAATTAGGACCCAGGGGTGATGCCAGCAAATTTGGTTCTACAGGAAGATTCAGCACACTAATTAGCCTTGTGGCACTTTGTAATATCTTCATTCATTCCAGACCTTCCTTGGCACAGTTTCTGACATAGTCCTGATGCAGATGCAATTTTTTGTTTCCTTCACAAAGCTGGTCCAACTAGGGAACTTTAACTTGGATGCTATGTTACAATGTTTGCCATTAAACAAATCCCCTCCCAAGCATTCCTTATCAATAAGAAATCCACAGAAAAGATTTCAAATTCAAGGTTTAATATTTGGCATGTGTTAAGATGCCTAGTTGAAATTTTGCAAAAGAAAAGTTGAGGGGCTCCTGGGTGGGTCACTGGTCTCAGGGTCCTGGAATCAAGCCCCTCATTGGGCTCTCTGCTCAGTGGGGAGCCTGTTTCACCCTCTCTCTCTTCCTGCTTCTCTGCCTACTTGTGATCTCTGTCTCTGTCAAATAAATAAATAAAATATTAAAAAAAAAAAAGAAAAGTTGAACTCAAGTCAACCCGTTTTCTTTCTTTCTTTCTTCTTCTTCTTTTTTTTTTTAAGATTTTATCTATTTACCTGATAGAGAGAGGGAGAGATCACAAGTAAGCAGAGCAGCAGGCAGAGAGAGGGGGTAAGCCGGCTCCCTGCCAAGCAAAGAGCCCAATGTGGGCTCGATCCCAGCACCCCAAGATCATGACTCGAGCTGAAGGCAGAGGCTGTAACCCACTGAGTCACCCAGGTGCCCGTCAACCCGTTTTCTAAGTGGGAACACACTGGGTGTCTGGGGGCACAGTCTAATCTAAATCAACAGTCTTTTTCTTTACCTTTTTAGGTTCTGTTGCAAATGGGGCAGAGGGCACAGCTGAGGACAGAGTGGAAACCAGTGCGGGATGAAACTATGCAAGTTTATGTGCGCTCATCACATGTCCCTGTGAGAAGAGGAAAACAAATGGGACTGTGAAGATTCACACAGCTATGGTTTAAAAATCTGTGTTTGTCCTTAGGTCATGCTACACTTCAGTGCCTCAGGTTCTTTATCTGTAAAATGGGTTCCCACATTTTTCTGTTTCTACTTTTAACTTGGTAGCTTGAACTGGAGAACAATTTGTCTACATGTTTACCCCAGTTCCTTCTAAGGACTTTCAGGCAAATTACCAAAAACATGAATAATTAAGATAAAACAAATTTTTAAATTCAAAGAAAAATGAAAATGAAGTATTCAACCACAGTGAAAGTGAGCACGTAGAAACATATGCATGCAGCAAGGACTTGAACAATTCTTAAAGTTGTGCTGTAAGCTCAGATCAGAATTTCCCAGAAGCTAATGCCGATAGAACAACTGGAGTTTACAAGTTTTGTGTTATCAAAAAGCACCACTTTCTGGTGCTTTGAAGCAGAAAGCATTTTTAGTGAGAGTGTATGGAATAAACCAAGTGCATGTTCCCTGCAAAAGGCTGCACACATTGTTCTGGCTTCAGCAGAAGAGTGGTGCATGACCCTGCATCACATCTGTGTGAACAGCTCTTCAACCTGTATTCTTTTGTAGCTAGCCATTGTAAACATATGTGGAAGATTTGATGACATCTCCACAATTAATATGCTAGAGAGAAACTTTCAAAGTGGCTATTTCTAATAGCATTCATCACAATAATCAGCTCTATATTTAGTTGTGACAACTTTCCAAGGTCACTTGTTGAAACCCCTAAGGACAAGCATATTAACTTGGGTTTCTCAAATAAACACAGGCAGCATGGCCTCTACCAGAAAAACATTTCTAATTTGGAGGAAAATAAACTATTTGATTTTAAATACCATTATGAACATGTAAGAGAATGCTTAAGTGACTTTTATAGTTTAGTATACTCTTTATTACCTGTACTCTGCAGGAAATGTGCTTTCTCCACTCCTTGTTTTAATAAGAAAGCCATAACAGAGAGAACATTCCACTTGCTGGCCTTGTGACTCTGATTTTTCCCACTCCCATCACAGGATGCTCAACAGTATGAAAAAGTCCATGGTGTTTCACTTATGTATGTAGTGATAATTAATATTGAATTTATTTTATTCCTTTAAGAAATATTTGCCAGGAGGCTACTCTTCCAGGTACCAACCTAGGCATCAAAAAACAAATGGAAAGGACATGGTTATTATCTAATGATGATGTACCTTAAACCTGTAAAATAGTTTTTAAATGCTAGTTACTATTGTTAAGTAATAACTGATAATGAGTAAAGGTTATGGTGATTATTATCTTCCAAACTCTTCTCATTGCCTCACTGGCATTTGTAAAAGTAGGTGGCCAAGTTGCTGCAGCTACAATTTGCTTGAAATGTAGGAATCTGTCTTGATATCCCTGAGATTTTGTTTCATGTCAGATATATCTGAATTGTGCATATCTGTTCATAAACCATTCATGTGGCATTGTGCTAGGTGATCTAATGTATACAAAAAATTACAGAAATACTCCATATCCTAATTTGATGGAACAGATACAATCCCTTTAAAATGTTAATTATGAGGAGCCATGAAATTACTTATTTATCTGAACAACCTGTGGCTTATATAAGGATGCAGCCTCTGGACAGACTATAATTGCAACATGACTTCCTCTATGGATGGAATCTTTTCATAAAAATAGTCTTTCTTTGCTCGGGGCAGATGCAGCTTTATACTAAGACACACAGCTTGAGTAGCCAGCATGCACGCACTGGATAGCTTTCCCCACTCACCCTGTTAGCTGGGCAGCTTCGAACATGTCCCAAAATGCAACGAGTTTATGCAATCCTGAGTTAATGCCACTAAAATGGATGCCAGAGTAGTAAAATATTAATTAGAAAATTAGTAAAGTAATATTGGCATTAAGATATTTAAAGAACTTCCTTTTGTTTTGTTTTGTTTTGTTTCCCTTCCTCCCAGGAAGACTTTATAAAAGATGAAGAAAGAGTAATTGCATTTTGAAGAATAGGTAGGATTCACATAGGCTGAAAAAAAAGATAGAGATATTTTCAGTTGGGTAGATGAAACAGAGTGCACAAAAAGTATGAAGATTGGAGAGAGAAATTTGTGAGAACAGCTGGTAAAAGCATTTGGTTGGAATTGTTGTATTGAGTGTGAGAATTAGGATAAGAGAAGAAATACAGTTTGCTGCCAAGTGACAGAGGACTTTGAATATTAGAATAAAGAACTTAAACTCCATCCTTTGGGAACAACAAATCACTGAAGCATTTTGAGAAAATGATTGATATAATTAAAAGGAATCATTTTGGAAAATATCAGTACAATATAAAAGAAAATTTTCCACTTAAAATAAAAATCAGTAATGGTTGCTCCTGAGAAATGCTAAACTGCAGATTAGGTAAATAAAATCATCTCCAATTCACCTACAGTGAGGTAAGGAGTACTAATGTTTTAGTGTACTTAAATCTAGATTTGTTCCATGCATGCAGTGCATTTTACAATTATATAAGCATATATGTTACAAAAATATTGTTCCACTGTGCATAATATTTTAAAGATACTTTGTCATTGCACCAGATAATATGGATTTATAGTTAATAAGGAACACATCTCCTATTGAACCACATAAAAGTTTTACACACACACGTGTGTGTGAGTTCAATTTAATTACAAACAACATAAACACAGACTGTCATTTGTACACAGATATACGTATGAAACCTGGAAGAAGACTGAAGACCTAGACACAGGCAAATGCTGGGAATAGCCAGCAATCCCTATACCAACAAATGAAAGGTCACTCCAGACTTGGCTGTGAAAGAGAGTAGAAGGCAAGGGGGTCAATGCTCTTCCTTTTATTGATCCTTCACAATAATCACAAATTCTTATCACTGTTTCTGAGGCCTGTGATGTTGACAAGGGGTCTTTCTGAAACTAGGAGGATCTGTTTACAGGAAATATAAGATATGCTAATCTTCCTGCCCTCCTAAACATAGCTTAAGGGACAATGCATATATCTCTTAGATCACAGGGTGGCTGTTTGGGTTAAGAGAGCCTTGGGGAGGGCGCCTGGGTGGCTCAGTGGGTTAAGCCCCTGCCTTCAGCTCAGGTCATGATCTCAGGGTCCTGGGATCCAGTCCCGCATCGGGCTCTCTGCTCAGCAGGGAGCCTGCTTCCCTCTCTCTTTCTCTCTGCCTGCCTCTCCATCTACTTGTGATTTCTCTCTGTCAAATAAATAAATAAAATCTTTAAAAAAAAAAAAAAAAAGAGAGAGCCTTGGGGAAAGCAAGTCTCTGCAGCATTCCCAAGGCAGAGAGGTCAATCAGGCCTAGGCATTCGGAAGGCCTATCCCTTCTCTGAAAACTTCCTTCCCCCCAGCAGCCTTAGTGTTACATTTTAGCAAGCCCTGTATTAGGGCTGATTTCATGATGAACATTAACCCCAAAAGGCAAACTTCTATCACAACTGACTAAAGATAAATAAATAAATCCCCAAACAATATTGGGTTTGAAAATTGAAAATAATACTGGATATATAAATGAAATTTAAAAATCAGAATTGGAGTGCCTGGATGGCTCAGTGGGTTAGCCTCTGCCTTCAGCTCAGGCCATGATCTCAGGGTTCTGGGATCCAGCCCCACATCGGGCTCTCTGCTCAGTGGGGAGTCTGCTTCCCCCTCTCTCTCTGCCTGACTCTCTGCCTACTTGTGATGTCTCTCTCTCTCTGTCAAATAAATAAAATCTTTAAAAATAAATAAAAATAAAAATCAGAAGAAATTATAAACAACTTCAAGTGATATATAAGAAAAAAGGTAAAAATGACATTTCTATCAATATATCTTTATAAATTTTCTACACACACACACACACACACACAAATAAAATCTAAATATATCCAAAGCCATAAAAGAGATTAAATCAGCAAGTAAAAGTTACCAAAAATACTATTTGTTAGTTCAAAAATGTTTTATAAGCTAATGCCAGGGAACCTTCAATAAAGTAGCAATTCCCTTATTGTACTATTGGGTCCATGGAAGAGGGGGCAAGACTGATACAAAGCGAAGGTCAAGCAAAGCTTTATTTTGTGCCAAGCATCGAGAATCAAACTGACCAGCCAGGGCTATCTTTTGCAAAGAGTGACCTCTCTCTGCCTTACAGACTAGCTTTTAAGGGCGAAGGCCATGTGGTTGGGCCTGGCCATGCACAGGTGGCCAATGAGATTGTAACACAGAGAAAGCTGTGCAGTCCTGCTAGGTCACACATAAGTGACCAATTGAAATACAATTTACCCTATAGTAGATAATTGAACTAGCCTATCACCTTGGTCAGAATTAGTGCCCAAAAGGCACCCAAAGGCAGGGCCCATACTACTTGGTAGCTAGGGAGACAGTATGCGCCCCTACTGATTGAATACCTCCACCTGGCCTGACCCACCCTTGTATTTGGTCTTTGTTACCTGGGACTAGTTTCCAGGACTTGTTTTAAGTAAGTCACCTGGGGGAAAGGGGGCAGGGACAGTTTAAATTTTACTGTAAACAACAAGGTCATTGTTTAACCAGGTGGAATTGCTCTGGCCAAATAGGCCCTTACAGTACTTTTTTTTTTTTTTTTAAAGAAAAACACAGCGTGAATATTTGTTCAAAAAATAAGAAGAAATGGCTAACAAACTTTATAAGGATAGAATAAGATTTAAATCAAACAAAGTAAAAAGAGATAAAAAAAATAAAAGTTAGACCAACTCTCTTACAGAAAAAAAATGCAGTAGTAATAATTATAAAAATAGAAAAAAACATAAAATTTCATCCGTATTAGTTTATTTAATCCTTAAAAATACATGTGAGTTGGGGGAGGAGTCAAGATGGCGGAGAAGTAGCAAGCTGAGACTGCTTCAGCTAGCCGGAGATCAGCTAGGTAGCTTATCTAAAGATTGCAAACACCTGAAAATCCATCGGGGCAGATAGAAGAGAAGAAGAACAGCAATTCTGGAAACAGAAAAACAACCACTTTCTGAAAGGTAGGACCGGCGGAGAAGTGAATCCAAAGCGACGGGAAGATAGACCCTGGGGGGAGGGGCCGGCTCCCGGCAAGCAGCGGAGCAACCGCGCACAAAATCAGGACTTTTAAAAGTCTGTTCCGCTGAGGGACATCAGTCCAGAGGCTAAACCGGGGCGAAGCCCACGCGGGGTCAGCGTGGCCTCAGGTCCCGCAGGGTCACAGAAGGATCGGGGGTGTCTGAGTGTCACAGAGCTTGCACGTATTGGAACGGGAAAGCCGGCTACAGAGACAGAGCCGACAGTAAGCTCACAGCTCGGTGTTACCTTGAACCGATCGCAGGCTCGGTGAGCTCGGAGCGCGGCCGGAGGTCAGGCAGACGGGAGTAACTGGGCGCTGTTCTCTGAGGGCGCACTGAGGAGTGGGGCCCTGGGCTCTCGGCTCCTCCGGGCCGGAGACCAGGAGGCCGCCATTTGTATTCCCGTCCTCCGGAACTCTACGGAAAGCACTCAGGGAACAAAAGCTCCTGAAAGCAAACCCGAGCGGATTACTCACCCCGGCCCCGGGTAAGGGAGGTGTAATTCCGCCTGGGGCAAAGACACTTGAGAATCACTACAACAGGCCCCTCCCCCAGAAGATCAACAAGAAATCCAGCCGAGACCAAGTTCACCTACCAAGGAGTGCGGTTTCAATACCAAGGAGAGCAGCAGAATTCCAGAGGAGGAGAAAGCCAAGCACGGAACTCATGGCTTTTTTCCTGTGATTTTTTTTTAGTCTTGCAGTTAATTTAATTTTTTCTTTTTCATTTTTTGTTTTTTTTTTTTTTTCTTCTTGCCTTCGGGTAAAATTTTTTTTTTAACTGTTACCTTTTTCTTTTTTAACGATTTTTTACTAGTTTATCTAATATATATATTTTTTCTTTTTTACATTTTTCTCAGGTGTTTTCTTTTTTTAAAAAAATTTTTTTTTCTTTTCTTTTTTTTTTCTTTCTTTCTTTTTGAACCTCTTTTTATCCCCTTTCTCCCCACTCACGATTTTGGATCTCTTCTAATTTAGTTAAAGCATATTTTCCTGGGGTTGTTGCCACCCTTTTAGTATTTTACTTGCCCCTTCATTTACTCTTATCTGGCCAAAATGACAAGATGTAAAAATTCAACGCAAAAAAAAGAACAAGAGGCAGTACCGAAGGCTAGGGACCTAATCAATACAGACATCGGTAATATGTCAGATCTAGAGTTCAGAATGACAATTCTCAAGGTTCTAGCCGGGCTCGAAAAAGGCATGGAAGATATTAGAGAAACCCTCTCGAGAGATATAAAAGCCCTTTCTGGAGAAATAAAAGAACTAAAATCTAACCAAGTTGAAATCAAAAAAGCTATTAATGAGGTGCAATCAAAAATGGAGGCTCTAACTGCTAGGATAAATGAGGCAGAAGAAAGAATTAGTGATATAGAAGACCAAATGACAGAGAATAAAGAAGCTGAGCAAAAGAGGGACAAACAGCTACTGGACCAGGAGGGGAGAATTCGAGAATTAAGTGACACCATAAGACAAAACAACATTAGAATAATTGGGATTCCAGAAGAAGAAGAAAGAGAGAGGGGAGCAGAAGGTATACTGGAGAGAATTATTGGGGAGAATTTCCCCAATATGGCAAAGGGAACGAGCATCAAAATTCAGGAGGTTCAGAGAATGCCCCTCAAAATCAATAAGAATAGGCCCACACCCCGTCACCTAATAGTAAAATTTACAAGTCTCAGTGACAAAGAGAAAATCCTGAAAGCAGCCCGGGAAAAGAAGTCTGTAACATACAATGGTAAAAATATTAGATTGGCAGCTGACTTATCCACAGAGACCTGGCAGGCCAGAAAGAGCTGGCATGATATTTTCAGAGCACTAAATGAGAAAAACATGCAGCCCAGAATACTATATCCAGATAGGCTATCATTGAAAATAGAAGGAGAGATTAAAAGCTTCCAGGACAAAAAACAACTGAAAGAATTTGCAAATACCAAACCAGCTCTACAGGAAATATTGAAAGGGGTCCTCTGAGCAAAGAGAGAGCCTACAAGTGGTAGATCAGAAAGGAACAGAGACCATATACAATAACAGTCACCTTACAGGCAATACAATGGCACTAAATTCATATCTCTCAATAGTTACCCTGAATGTGAATGGGCTAAATGCCCCTGTCAAAAGACACAGGGTATCAGAATGGATAAAAAAACAAAACCCATCTATATGTTGCCTCCAAGAAACTCATTTTAAGCCCGAAGACACCTCCAGATTTAAAGTGAGGGGGTGGAAAAGAATTTACCATGCTAATGGACATCAGAAGAAAGCTGTGGTGGCAATCCTTATATCAGATCAATTAGATTTTAAGCCAAAGACTATAATAAGAGATGAGGAAGGACACTATATCATACTCAAAGGGTCTGTCCAACAAGAAGATTTAACAATTTTAAATATCTATGCCCCCAACGTGGGAGCAGCCAACTATATAAACCAATTAATAACAAAATCAAAGAAACACATCAACAATAATACAATAATAGTAGGGGACTTTAACACTCCCCTCCCTGAAATGGACAGGTCATCCAAGCAAAAGATCATCAAGGAAATAAAGGCCTTAAACGACACACTGGACCAGATGGACATCACAGATATATTCAGAACATTTCATCCCAAAGCAACAGAATACACATTCTTCTCTAGTGCACATGGAACATTCTCCAGAATAGATCACATCCTTGGTCCTAAATCAGGACTCAACCGGTATCAAAAGATTGGGATCATTCCCTGCATATTTTCAGACCACAATGCTCTAAAGCTAGAACTCAACCACAAAAGGAAGTTTGGAAAGAACCCAAATACATGGAGACTAAACAGTATCCTTCTAAAGAATGAATGGGTCAACCGGGAAATTAAAGAAGAATTGAAAAAAATCATGGAAACAAATGATAATGAAAATACAACGGTTCAAAATCTGTGGGACACAATAAAGGCAGTCCTGAGAGGAAAATATGTAGCGGTACAAGCCTTTCTCAAGAAACAAGAAAGGTCTCAGGTACACAACCTAACCCTACACCTAAAGGAGCTGGAGAAAGAACAAGAAAGAAACCCTAAGCCCAGCAGGAGAAGAGAAATCATAAAGATCAGAGCAGAAATCAATGAAATAGAAACCAAAAAAACAATAGAACAAATCAACAAAAGTAGGAGCTGGTTCTTTGAAAGAATTAATAAAATTGATAAACCCCTGGCCCGACTTATCAAAAAGAAAAGAGAAAGGACCCAAATAAATAAAATCATGAATGAAAGAGGAGAGATCACAACTAACACCAAAGAAATACAAACTATTATAAGAACATACTATGAGCAACTCTACGGCAATAAATTTGACAATCTGGAAGAAATGGATGCATTCCTAGAAACATATAAACTACCACAACTGAACCAGGAAGAAATAGAAAGCCTGAACAGACCCATAACCAGTAAGGAGATTGAAACAGTCATTAAAAATCTCCAAACAAACAAAAGCCCAGGGCCAGATGGCTTCCCCGGGGAATTCTACCAAACATTTAAAGAAGAACTAATTCCTATTCTCCTGAAACTGTTCCAAAAAATAGAAATGGAAGGAAAACTTCCAAACTCATTTTATGAGGCCAGCATCACCTTGATCCCAAAACCAGACAAGGATCCCACCAAAAAAGAGAGCTATAGACCGATATCCTTGATGAACACAGATGCGAAAATACTCAACAAAATACTAGCCAATAGGATTCAACAGTACATTAAAAAGATTATTCACCACGACCAAGTGGGATTTATTCCAGGGCAGCAAGGTTGGTTCAACATCCGCAAATCAGTCAATGTGATACAACACATCAATAAAAGAAAGAACAAGAACCATATGATACTTTCAATAGATGCTGAAAAAGCATTTGACAAAGTACAGCATCCCTTCCTGATCAAAACTCTTCAAAGTGTAGGGATAGAGGGCACATACCTCAATATCATCAAAGCCATCTATGAAAAACCCACCGCAAATGTCATTCTCAATGGAGAAAAACTGAAAGCTTTTCCGCTAAGGTCAGGAACACGGCAGGGATGTCCATTATCACCACTGCTATTCAACATAGTACTAGAGGTCCTAGCCTCTGAAATCAGACAACAAAAGGAAATTAAAGGCATCCCAATCGGCAAAGAAGAAGTCAAATTATCACTCTTCGCAGATGATATGATACTATATGTGGAAAACCCAAAAGACTCCACTCCAAAACTGCTAGATCTTATACAGGACTTCAGTAAAGTGTCTGGATATAAAATCAATGCACAGAAATCAGTTGCATTTCTCTACACCAACAGCAAGACAGAAGAAAGAGATATTAAGGAGTCAATCCCATTTACAATTGCATCCAAAACCATAAGATACCTAGGAATAAACCTAACCAAAGAGACACAGAATCTATACTCAGAAAACTATAAAGTACTCATGAAAGAAATTGAGGAAGACACAAAGAAATGGAAAAATGTTCCATGCTCCTGGATTGGAAGAATAAATATTGTGAAAATGTCTATGCTACCTAAAGCAATCTACACATTTAATGCAATTCCTATCAAAGTACCATCCATCTTTTTCAAAGAAATGGAACAAATAATGCTAAAATTTATATGGAACCAGAAAAGACTTCGAATAGCCAAAGGGATATTGAAAAAGAAAGCCAACGTTGGTGGCATCACAATTCCGGACTTCAAGCTCTATTACAAAGCTGTCATCATCAAGACAGCATGGTACTGGCACAAAAACAGACACATAGATCAATGGAACAGAATAGAGAGCCCAGAAATAGACCCTCAAATCTATGGTCAACTCATCTTCGACAAAGCAGGAAAGAATGTCCAATGGAAAAAAGACAGCCTCTTCAATAAATGGTGCTGGGAAAATTGGACAGCCACATGCAGAAAAATGAAATTGGACCATTTCCTTACACCACACACAAAAATAGACTCAAAATGGATGAAGGACCTCAATGTGCGAAAGGAATCCATCAAAATCCTTGAGGAGAACACAGGCAGCAACCTCTTCGACCTCTGCCGCAGCAACATCTTCCTAGGAACAACGCAAAAGGCAAGGGAAGCAAGGGAAAAAATGAACTATTGGGATTTCATCAAGATCAAAAGCTTTTGCACAGCAAAGGAAACAGTTAACAAAATCAAAAGACAACTGACAGAATGGGAGAAGATATTTGCAAACGACATATCAGATAAAGGACTAGTGTCCAGAATCTATAAAGAACTTAGCAAACTCAACACCCAAAGAACAAATAATCCAATCAAGAAATGGGCAGAGGACATGAACAGACATTTCTGCAAAGAAGACATCCAGATGGCCAACAGACACATGAAAAAGTGCTCCATATCACTCGGCATCAGGGAAATACAAATCAAAACCACAATGAGATATCACCTCACACCAGTCAGAATGGCTAAAATCAACAAGTCAGGAAATGACAGATGCTGGCGAGGATGTGGAGAAAGCGGAACCCTCCTACACTGTTGGTGGGAATGCAAGCTGGTGCAGCCACTCTGGAAAACAGCATGGAGGTTCCTCAGAATGTTGAAAATAGAACTGCCCTATGACCCAGCAATTGCACTATTGGGTATTTACCCTAAAGATACAAATGTAGTGATCCAAAGGGGCACATGCACCCGAATGTTTATAGCAGCAATGTCCACAATAGCCAAACTATGGAAAGAACCTAGATGTCCATCCACAGATGAATGGATCAAGAAGACGTGGTATATATACACAATGGAATACTATGCAGCCATCAAAAGAAATGAAATCTTGCCATTTGCGACAACATGGATGGAACTAGAACGTATCATGCTTAGCGAAATAAATCAAGCAGAGAAAGACAACTATCATATGATCTCCCTGATATGAGGAAGTGGTGATGCAACATGGAGGCTTAAGTGGGTAGGAGAAGAATAAATGAAACAAGATGGGATTGGGAGGGAGACAAACCATAAGTGACTCAATCTCACAAAACAAACTGAGGGTTGCTGGGGGGAGGGGGTTTGGGAGAAGGGGGTGGGATTATGGACATTGGGGAGGGTATGTGCTTTGGTGAGTGCTGTGAAGTGTGTAAACCTGGTGATTCACAGATCTGTACCCCTGGGGATAAAAATATATGTTTATAAAAATAAAAAGTTAAAAAAAATGTAAATAAATAAATAAAATACCAATGCAAAAACATTACACAAATGCCTGATACCTAGTAAATACTCATTAAATATTAGTTTTTATTAATAAAAAAGTTGCCAAATCTAAATGTGAAATGTGATTCAAGATTGTATCATAGAGCAGAAATATAATTTTTGCTGTAACAAACATTTTTGAGACAATCTACAAAACTTGAAATCTAATGGGATCAGAAGGAGACAAACCATAAGAGACTCTGAATCTCATGAAACAAACTGAGGGCTGCTGGAGGGTGGAGGGGTAGGGATAGGATGGCTGGGTATGTACACTGGGGAAGGTATGTGTTATGGTGAGTGTTGGGACATGTGTAAGCGTGATAATTCACAGACCTGTATCCCTGGGGCAAATAATAAATTAAGTGTTAATTTAAAAAAAAAAACTTGAAATCTTTACTTAGCCAATATTATTTTATTAATATTAAGTTTCCTATTTGTGGATAATTTGGGGATCTGAACTGACATACTTAATAGGAAAGGAGTCCTGTGATTGCTGCCTACTCTCTAATGAATCAGAAAGACAGTAATAAAATTGAATATGACAAAATGTCAGCAATTGCAGAATCCAGGTGAAGGGTAAAAAGAAATTCTTGGTACTTTTGTTGTCATTTTTATGTTAGTTTAAATTTGTTTAAAGATAAAAATGCTTGCCATAAAGTGGAAAAAAAAAAGAAAGAAAGGAAAACTTAATTTATCTAGCAGCATGTGAATATGGTCCTTTCTAGAAAGAAGTGATGTTGAATTCAATGATTCTTAAAGGTTGCTGGAAGTTTTCTCAGCCTCCTGTTACCAGTAAACTCATAACATGTTAGATTAACTGTTGAAAAAAAAAATGTCCACTATCTTGTTAGGGAAAAAAAAAAAAGATATTTATCTGATGGTCTTATAAAATTAATTTTATGGTCAATATTTAAATTTATTTACATTAGTGAAGTTTATAAAAGATGGATGATAATTTTATGATTCAAATGAACTTCACTCAGAATTCTAGAGAAATGAGAAGATTTATGAATTGATAAAATATTATGATTAAATATTGATAGAGCAATTATGTTTATATTTCCTGACTTTGCTTTATTTTACTTATTAGGAGTATTTCTAAATCACCAAATATTAATATTTTATTTTCAAGTCTCAGGTATTTTTCCCCTACCTCTATGAATTATTGCATGATTGTTGACATAGCTTTAAATTTGTGTTTTTCATGACTAGATTATAGTAGATATTCTAAATGTGAGTTTGTAGTAAAGCCAAGAAAAAAAGTACAGATGATTAAAATAATTCATTTTTATCTACCCTCAGATGAAAACAAAATTTATCTTCACTTTCTCTCCATTAGCCATATCAGTATTTCTCTGACATTGAGAAATATCTGATATCAGGCAAGTGGATTGGCACCGAAAGACAGGAGAGAGAATGGCCCAGTCCTGCCCAGCACTTTTAGGTCACCAGATGTGTGCTTGCACTGAGTATCTGTCACCTCAGTCCTTCAGAGCTTTAACCTGTACTTCATACTCTGGCCTTTTTTACTTTCCATTTTTCTCATTTCTTCCCCGCCCTTCCTGCTTCTGAACTTATTTCTCATCAAAGTCATTAGAAGACCCTTAATAGCTCAAAGTATATACTTTTAATATTCCAGGCTTTGAGTTAATCATCACATCATGTAATTCTCACAAACATTATCTCAATTTTTATTTTATTCTAAAAAAATAGGGCAACGTAGATGGATTTCCAATTCTGTCAGTGTGGAATAGTCCCATTCCTCATGGGTCTTCTCACACATAACAAAAAAACCCTGCACATAAAGCATGGGAACTCTCTGAAAGATGGGAATAAGAAAACATGGTGCTTGGAGAATGGAGGACTTGAAGAATAGCATGTCAGGGGGTTCCCTGGATTTCTTAATGTCCTACAGAAGCATCCAATCCTGAATCACCAATACAAACAAACCAAAAAATCTCCAATAAAGCCTGCTACTATAACCAAATGGCCCCAAACTGGACAACCCAACCTTAGATGTTGTCTGGTAATCTATTTTCTACTCCAGCTAAATACTAACAGAAAAACTAGGATGCTTTCCTCCCTCCCCACTGTGGTTTCATTGGCACTGAGCAAGAAGTTGATGATTTTTCTTCCACCACATCTCTTCTTACCCTTTTCCCACCTTTCCAAGCAGGAGTATGCGTTTCTCAGAGTACTTCCAATTAAAATAAGGTTACTGAAAAAGAAATCTTTGGGCCTAGATTGCTTCTCTAGAGAATTTTACCAAATATTTAAAGAAAAATTAATACCTATTTTATAAAATTACCTCCAGAAAACAGAAGAGGAGGAAACACTTCTCAAGTAATTTTCATGAGGCTAGTATTATTTCGTTACCAAAACCAGACTAAGACAATATAAAAAGAAAAAAAAAATACAGATACTGTCTCTCATGAACTTAGATACGGAAGTTCTCAACAAAGTACAGCAAATCCAATCCAGCAATGTCTACAAAGAATATATATACCATTGTCAAGCAGGATTTATTCCGGTTATGCTAAAGTGTTTTAACATTCAAATGCCAATCTTTATAATCTACCATCTATATGAGCAGACTAAGGAAATCATATTTTGATATCAATTGATAAAGAAGTAGTATTTTACAAAATCCAAAACCCCTTCACATGAAAACTTTTACCAAACAAGATACATATGGGAACTTCTTCAGCTTAATAAACAGCATCTACAAAAACTTCCTATAACCCACATTATATTTAGTAATGAAAGACTGATAACTTTCCATCTAAGATTGGCAAGAGGGCATAGATCCACTCCCTCATTCTTATTCAAACAAAGTATGAAGGTTCTAACCACTACAATGAGATAAGAAAGAAAGAAATATATAGACTGGAAATAAGTAAATAAAACTGCTCCTATCTGCTGATGGTATGACTGTCTATTAAAAATCCGTAGGAAGCTAACAACAACAATAATAAAACCCTAGAACTAATTAGTAGTTCAGCAAGGTCATAGGATACAAGACCAACACACAAAAAGTCACCACATTTCTGTATACTCACAATGAATATGAAAACTAAAACTAAAAACACAATATCCAAGAAAGCGTTTTTGCAAAGACAAGCTCATAATAAAATTTACACAAAAAGGCACACATCCTGCAATAGCAAAAACAAACTTGACAAAGGAAAATATAGTGGGAGGAATCACTGTACCTAATATAAAGCCTGATAAGCACCTACAGATATATATTAAGGCGGTATGATGTTGGAAAAATGGACAACACATAGATCAATGAAACAAAACAAGATAACCCAGAAGCAGGCCCATTGAAATGTACCTAAATGATTTGTTATCAAAAATGCAAAGAAAAACAAACAAACAAGCAAAACACAATTCAGTTGAGGAGAGCCTTCTTAGCAAATGGTACTGAAGCAGCTGGGTACCCATAAGCAAAATTTTTTATTTTTATTTTATCTCTATTTTATTTTTATTTATTTAGAAAAGGAGGCAGAAGGGCAGATAGAGAATCTTAAGCAGGCTTCATGCCCAGCTTGGAGCCCAATGTGGGACTCGATCTTACAACCCTGACATCATGACCTAAGCCAAAATTAAGAGTCAGACAGAATCAACTGAGCTATCCAGTTTCTCCCCATAAGGAAGTTTTTAAAAGAACCTCAGCCTAAGCCTCACATTGTACAAAAAAATAATGCAAAATATATCCCAAATTTAAATGTAAAACATAAAACTTTAAAGTCTCAGACAAAACTAAATAACAAATAATAAAAGAAAAATATCTTAGGATCCAAGATCCAGGCAAGATTTCTTTGACTTGACATTAAAAGCGTGATCCATAGATGAAAGAATTGAGCAACTGTACTTCATCACACTTAAAAAATTTGTTCAACAAAAGACCCTGTTAACAGGGGGGAAAAAAGTGAAGGTACAGAATGGGATAAAATATTTGCAAATCACATATCTGATAAAGGACTTTTGTCTAAAATACAAAAAAAAAATCAAAACTCAACAATATGGAAACAGTTCATTTAGAAAATGAGCAAAAGATATGAATAGACGTTTCACCAAAGAATACAAATAAATATAAATTAAGCAAATAAAAATATTCAACATCATCATCAATCATGGAAATGTAAATTAAAATCATAATGAATTTTCACTTTGTACTTATCACAAAGATTGAAATTAAAAATAATAGTCTCGGGGCACCTGGGTGGCTCAGTGGGTTAAGCCTCTGCCTTCGGCTCAGGTCATGATCCCAGGGTCCTGGGATCGAGCCCCACATCGGGCTTTCTGCTCTACAGGGTGCCTGCTTCCTCCTCTCTCTCTGCCTGCCTCTCTGCCTACTTGTGATCTCTGTCAAATAAATAAAGAAAAAATCTTTTAAAAAAATAATAATAGTCTCAACATCAAATATGCATGAGGATATAGGAAAACTAGATCATTCATAGGTTGTTGATGGGATTATACAACGGTACTGTGATTCTGAAAAACAGGGTGCTAATTTCTTTTTTTAATGATATTCCATGTATTTTATTTATTTCTCTAAAATTTATTTATTTATTTATTTATTTATTTATTTATTTATTTGACAGAGAGAAACACAATGAGAGAAGGAACATAAGCAGGGGGAGTGGGAGAGGGAGAAGCAGGTTTCCCACTGAGCAGGGAGCCTGTTGCAGGGTTTGATTCCAGGACCCTGGGACCATGACCTGAGCCGAAGGCAGATGCCCAATGACTAAGCCACCCAGGCGTCCCCAGGTTGTTAATTTCTTATAAAACAAATTATGTAACTACCAAATGACCCAATTGCATATTTGGTCCTTTATCTCCAGGAAATGAACATTTATGTTCACCCAGAAACCTGTACACAATTATTCCAAGAAGATCCGTTCATAATTGCCAAGAACTAGAGATACTAAACACATTCTTTAAGGGGTGATTGGTTAAATATCCTGGGTTCATCCATATCAAGGAATATTACTCAGTAACAGACTTCTGATGTACACAACTACTTGGATAAATGTCTATGCAATTTTCTGAGGGGCGGGGGAGCCAATCCCAAAAGTTTATATACTCCATGATTCATTTATATGACATTCTTACAAATTAGCTGTCACTGGCATTCAGGGACCAGAAGAGGGAGGTGGGAAGAAGATGGATGTAGTGTTAAAAAAGCAACAGGAAAAATCCTCATAGTAACGGATCTGTTCTGTATCTTGACTCTATCAATGTCAGTATCCCAGTTGCGATATTTTACTCTACTGTTCCTCAATGCTACCATTATGGGAAACTAGGCATATTAGTTTTCTAGGGCTGCCATAACAAAATACCATACACTTGATGACTTAAGCAAAAGAAAATTTATTTCCTTGCATTTCTAATGGCTGGAGGTCTGTGATTAAGGTGTCAGCAGGTGTGGCTTTACTAGAGAAGGCTCTTTTCTTTCTTTTGTTCTTTTGTTCTTTCTTTTTAATGTTCAGTTAGCCACTGTATAGTACATAATTAGTTTTCTTTCTTTCTTTTTTTTTTTTTAGTACATAATTAGTTTTTGGTGTAGTGTTCAGTGATTCATTAGTTAAGTATAACACCCAGTGCTCATCACAGCACATGCCCTCCACCTCTTCTCTCCTTGGTTTCTACATGGCCACCTTCTCCCTTTGGGTTCACATACTCTTTCCTCTATGACTGTGCTCTGGTGTCCTCTTCTTATAAGGACACCAATCAGATTGAATTAGGGCCCATACAAGTGATCTCACTTTTCCTTTAATTACCTATTTAACAACCCTATCTTCAAAACAGACACATTTTGAGATACTGTTAGGGCTTCGACGTAATAATTCTGAGGTATCCAACCCAGCCCATAACACTGGGTAAAGGGTACATGTCTTTTTATGAATTATTTCCTGTATTATTTCTTATAAGTGCATGTAAATTTGTAATCATCTCAAAATACTTATATTTTTAAAATAATATGAATCATTATTGTACCTCATTCTATTAAGAAAATGACTGAAACCCGGAGCATTGCAGTTACTTTGAAGTTACAGGCATTACAAGGTAGTAATAGGCTATAATTTATTTACTCCATTCCACTGAGCTTTTGATAGGTATCTAATAAGTATCTGGTGTGCCAAGTAGCATACTGTTTGTTTGTTTTTTAAGATTTATTTATTTATTTATTTGGCAGATCACAAGTAGGCAGAGAGGCAGGCAGAGAGAGAGAGAGAGAGAGGAGGAAGCAGGCTCCCTGGTGAGCAGAGAGCCTGATATGGGGCTTGATCCCAGGACTCTGGGATCATGATCTGAGCTGAAGGCAGAGGCTTTAACCCACTGAGCCACCCAGGAGCCCCAGCATACTGGTTTTTTAAGATACAGAGATGGGTAAACTCTAAGAAGCTGTGATTATTAATTTCATGTGTCAACTTAAGTGGGCTATAGTATGTCCAGATATTTGGTTACATGTTATTCTAGATGTTTTTGTTCTTAGATACCCATGAGTGTGTTTTTAGATGAGATTAACATTTCAGTTAGTAGACTGAGCAAATCGGATTGCCCTCCCTAATGTGGATCCTCCTCACCTAATCAGTTGAAGGCCTGAACAGAACAAAAAATCTGATCCTCTCCCAAGTAAGAAATAATTATTTCTGCCTCCCTCACTTCAAACTGGTATATCTGCTTGTTTTTTTGTTTGTTTGTTTTTGTTTTTGTTTTTGCCTTTGTCCTCAAACTGAAATATGGGCTCTTTCTAGGTCTGCAGCTGATACCTTCAGACTAGAACTATACCATCAGGTCTCTTGAGCTCCCAACTTGCTGACCCACTCTGTAGATCTTGGTGCTTGCCAGCCTCCATAATTGTGAACCAATTCCTTAAAATAAATCTTTTTATACACAAACACACTCTCACATCTCCTATTGGTTATGTTTCTCTGAAGGACCTTAGGTAGTATGCTAATTCAGTGGCTATAATATTCTCTTCAAATGTAAGATTGATTTTCCCACCCTCAGTTCTCCAGGGGTTACCTCTTTATCCCTGTCTTGCCTAAGTATGCCTGAACAGTGGAGTCCTCTAAGTTTCTCATAAGATTTTCCTGCCTGAGGAATTGCATGCTGTTCTTAGAGACTCTGAGCACCTGAGTCCCACCTTTCTCTTGGACTTGATATTATTCCTAAAGTGTCCTACATCCTGTCTGGAATGAACATCACTGGAAACATGTGATTCAAACTCAATTTTCCATGGTCAGAGCCTGGTTTGAATGAAGCTCCCTGAGGGGACAGATATAGTGAGCATGTTTATGCTGTATCACCAATACCTAGAATAGCAAGTGTTTGGAAGTTATCAGATAGAGAGGCAAATAGAAAGATCAAAGATGATAGATTAGATAGATAGATAGATGATGGATAGATGATAGATTGATTGATAGATGATAGAATGATTGACTGATAGAGTGATGGATCCTACCTATATTTTGAGTGAATAAGTCTTTTTGCTCATAAGCAAATTTATATCTAGAATGAGTTTGTGAGTCATACTGAGTCTTATCTAGAAGTAGGTGGGTCAAAAAGAGGTTGCAGGTGGTAGATAGGTACTTTCTTCCAGAGGCTATTTTATGATCCTAGGTTTCAAGAGGACAAATTAATTGTACTTACATTAAAAGCCCTTCTTCTTTAGTCAATGATGTATGCTGGTTTTGAAAACAGGACAATTGTCTGTCCTAAACAATTTTGGTCTGATGTGGCATGCTAGATGTTGTTGTTATTATTATTATTATTATTATTATCATTTAAAGGTTTGTTCAAGTTAGTTTTTCCAGAGGTCAGTTGTCAGTATTCACAGAAGTCCTACAAGGACTTCAAGTTCTACAAGGAACAGGGCATGGTGGCACTACACTATGAAACCAAAAACCCTAGAGGGGCATATATACATGTAATGTTTGAATGGTACACTTCATTGGGGCACCTGGGTGGCTCAATTGGTTAAGCAGCTGCCTTCAGCTCAGGTCACAAGCCCAGAGTCCTGGGATCATTCCCCATGTTGGGCTCCCTGCTTGGGGGGAGCCTGCTTCTTCCTCTCCCTCATCCCTTCCCCCTGCTTGTGTCCTCTCACTCTCTCTCTCTCTATCTGTCAAATAAATAAGTAAAATCTTAAAAAAAAAAAAAAACAGCACACTTCATCTTTCACAGTGCACTCATAGCCCCATTTCTCAGTAACCATGGGGCACATCATACATCATCCATATAACATTCCTCAACTACGAGACAAAATGACTTGCTTGCCGAGAGCTATGATTGCTCTCTTTACTATTCCAGCTCTAGGGTAGCAGGAATCTTTGATTGGACTGAGGTAACCAGTCTCTTTAATATACGTTTAAGAAGTTAAGCCCACAATCTTATTTAGAAATCTCCTGAGGCCAATAGTCAAGCAGATGATTATTGCTTTTCCCTTAGCAGTCCAAACAGCCATCATTCAAGATTCCTTAAAACAGATGAGTGAATGTCAATATTATTTTTTGCTACAATGTCACTGTATTATTAATAATCATTTCCTATGTGCTGGGGCTGGACCAGGCATGAAATCTATGAGTTGTTCTGATGTGAACACAAAATGGGAGAGGGACGGGGAGACTGTCATTTGCTTAGAAAGTGTGGCTGTCCAGAGTTGAGTCCATGGATCCTGGAGGAAAAGATTAGGATTCAGAAGACACAAGTTGTTGCAATAGTAACTGTGGGACTCTGTGTGGGAAGATACCATGTCTTCATTTTTCTCTTCTGTCCAAAACGGTTAACTCCTATAATCGCCTTCTACTTTTTTCCAGTGCTTTAAGTTTAACCGTGCTGGACTCTACACCTAATCCAACTTACACACTCCCTCCCTGACAGATAAATAAATAAATAAATAAATAAATAAATAAATAAATAGAACTGGCAAATTATTTCAAACATACAGTTATAGGAAATAATATAACAAGTATATATCAGGCACATGTGACACATGTTTGCCCTTAGTAATAATGTTTCTGATTCTTCTTTTAAAGAAACACAACAGTTGAAATCTTCTTTCTAACTCAAAATTGACATTTCCTTCCCATTCCCTCCAGGAATTGTAGGTTTCTGAAACTGTTGCTAACAGCTCTCTGTATTTTAATAATTTTACTCCATAGATAATTTATCACAACCACTATAGTATTATTTAGTGTGCTTTAAAACATATAATAGTGGTAACTCTCTCTACATGTTCATTTGCATCTTCTTTTCTGTAATGCTTCAAATATATTTTTAAAGGTGAGAGGTGTTTGCATTTCCATCCTAAAATACTAGCCATATCATGTAAATCCCTGGATGTAAGTATTCAGAAATCTTTCTCACAACATGAATTCAAAACTTTCTAACATGGCATAAAAGACAAAGACAAAAATTATCTACCTCCTTGGCCCTGGAGCATAGTGTTGAAAAACATTCTGTAAATGGATAAATGGTCTCCTGTATCCAACTTATATGGCTAAGTCAAATGAAACAATGGAAGTGAAATTGCTTTAAAAGTACCAAAGTTCAAAATAAAAATGAGGTCATGTGTGTATTCTCAGTGGCTGAAATAATAATAATTAATAATAATAATATAATATTGAAATCATATATCCTACTGCAATGTGTGGGAATTGCTCCCAGCTTTCTTATCCTCTGCAGCCAGGTTATCTCTGGTACTACAAAAATACAGAGCCACAAAGCAGAGCCACAAAGATGTTTCAGAGCTGCACTGCAATATCACTCATTATTGACTCTGATTGTGAGGACAGTTCCTGGTAAAGTTGCCACTATTTTCTTATAGTTTAAATTAAAAACAGTGTTAGATATCATGCAATTCTGTTTAGATGTTTGTATTGCATCATTTCTCACTTTTGAGTGCTTATAAATCAAATGGTATTCTCATATAATTCTCATCAATTATGAAAAAAATATTCACAAGTTGCACACTCCTTCTTGCACTGGACTCCGGGGAGACTCACATTTGTACTATCTAATCTTAGGCTGGGTCGTGTTTTGAATGTTTTTAGTGATGCAACCAGTCCCCCTACCAACAACTTGTCTTCCTCTGGAAGAAACACCTCACATTCCGGTGCTTACTTTTCATTCCATATGAGTTTTAATTTCATTTTGTAGTGACTATGGCTTTGAAATAAATAAGTGCTTCTTCTTTCCCATACCCCTTATGCACAGATTATACCTTCCTTTAAGTAGTTCCTTTTCTTATCTCAGGTACCTTCCTCAAGCTTACCCTATGGTCTATTCCATGAAAAGTGTGCCAGTTTTGTTTTGTTTTTTTTTTTTTTAAGATTTTATTTATTTGACAGAGAAAGACATAGTGAGAGAGGGAATACTACAGGGAGAGCAATAGAGGGAGCAGCAGGCTTCCCACTGAGAAGGGAGCCCAATGTGGGTCTCCATTGCAGGACCCCAGGATCATGGCCCAAGCTGAAGGCAGACAATTAATGACACCCAGGTGCCCCGAAAAGTGTGCCAGTCTTCAGCTCTTCTCTCTCAGCTTCAAACCTGTAGTTTAAACTCTGCTGTGTGATGCCAGCAGTGTCTCAAAACCACATTAACACTGTGCCAGCTGCTTCCTGTTTGGCTCAGCCATGGGGACTGCAAAGGGCCAGCAAGCTCTAGAGGGAGAGACTTGCTCTGCCTCTCCTCTTCCTGTTCCTGTTCCTGTGAGGATCAAAACTGTGGTGGCTGTGGTTCGCATTAGGAAAAATCGTTTAAATCAATTTTCAGTGTTTCCAACATTTACAAGACTAGTGTCAGGGAATTCCCTCAGACCCCCTCCTCAGATATCTCAGTCCCAGGGAAACTTTTTAGAGACACCAGTCTGACTTAGCCTCTTCATAGAAATCTTGAGTTCAGCGCTGCAGCATTCCTATTCCAGGTTTCTAAATGTAAGTAATCGCAGCTTCATCTGCTTTGCTTAACCAACCCTAGAGGCAGCAACTACCTCATCGACATCTTAGTGTTCTCTTTCTACATTTTTTAACTTTATACTTAGTTAATTCTTTATAATTACTTTTTTTTTCCTCTGATAAAATACCTAATATGATTTCTGTCTCCAACCTAGATCCTGCTTAATTAGTAAAAGAGTAATCTCAGGAACTAGACCAATAACAATGAGTTTTAGGGAGGGTTTAACCTGAAGCAGAGCAAGTATTTCTGTAAAAAGCCAGAGAGTTGTAAAGGTTTTTTAGCCTCTTGGGCCAAGAATCACTGTCACAACAACTTAATTCTGTTATCAGATGAAGGAAGCTCTACACAATATGTAAGTGAGTAGGTATGGTGAGATTTGACCTGTTGACTATCATTTGGAACACCGTGGTTGTTGGAAAGTGATCTGGAGTGGATCTGGAGACAACAGTCTAGGCCGGGGACGGCTGCAAACAAGGTCAAGGTCTATGACCTCCTTTCAAAAAGCAGATTTTGGAGATCAAATATCTCAAAATTCTTCTTCATCTCTGTATTTCTATGAGTCTAGAATTATTCATTTAACTTAATTATGTATCCGTGGGTAAGATTTGGCACAGAAAACAGTTGTGGTAATTGATTTGAGGAATGACAGAGATAGGAGCTCCACTGACCTGCTCCCCAGTAAAATTAGAAAAATAATCACAAAAAAAGCAGCCATTTAAAGTCTTTGAAAACCGTCCTAAAGGTACACAGGAAATGAAAAGTATCTATTCTCAAGCAAAGCTACTGAAATTCAGTAAGAACAGCAAAATTTTGTAGTATTTGGGGGGGAAAAAGGCATTAAGGGAGAAATTGGGGGAACTCAATATATGGAAATTGAAAAACACACTCCTAAATAACCAGTGAGTCAAAACAAAAATCACAATGGCTCAGGTCATGATCTCAGGGTCAGATGGAGCCCTGAACTAGGCTCCATGCTTAGGGAGTTGGCTTGAGGATTCTGTCCTCCTTCTCCCTCTGCCCATTCCCCAACTTGTGTACACATATTCTCTTGCTCAAATAAGTAAATAAATCTGAAAAAAATGGAAATAAGAAAATACGTTGAGATAAATGAAAATGAAGACACAATCTCCTAAAACTAAAAACGATAGAGATAAATCAACGTAAATGTCTATGGTAAAAAAGAAGAAAGATCTCAAATTAATAACCTAACGTTTCACCTAAGAACCTGGAGAAAAGAAGAGCAATTTAAAAACTGAAACAAACAAAAGGAGAAATAATAAAAGAGCAAAAATTAATAGAGTAGAGGGGTGCCTGGGTGGCTCAGTGGGTTAAAGCCTCTGCCTTCAGCTTAGGTCATGGTCCCAAGATCCTGGGATCAAGCCCCACATCAGGCTCTCTGCTCAGTGGAAGAGCGTCCCCCAAACCCTGCCTGCCTCTCTGCCTACTTGTGATCTCTGTCTGTCAAATGAATAAACAAAATCTGTATTTTAAAATTTTTTTTAAGATTTTGTTTATTCATTTGGCAGACAGAGATCACAAGTAGGCAGAGAGGCAGGCAGAGAGAGAGGAGGAAGAAGGCTCCTCACTGAGCAGAGAGCCCAATGTGGGGCTTGATCCCAGGACCTGGGAGCATGACCTGAGATGAAGGCAGAGGCTTTAACTCACTGAGCCACCCAGGAGTCCCAACAAAATCTTAAAAAAAAAAAAAATTAATGGAGTAGAGAATAGAAAAACAATAGAGAATAATAAATTTCAAGAAAGCTAATTCTTTGAAAAGATCAACAAAATTGATAACCCTTTCACTGTATTGATGACTCAAATAACTAGAAACAGAAATGAAAGAGAAGGCCATTACTAATGATCTTACAGAAACAAAAAAATATTATGAAGGAGTACTGTATATAGTTGTAAGTCTATAAATTCAGATAATTTAAATAAAATGGGCAAATTCCTGAAAACACATAAGTTACTGAAACTTGACTGAAGAGGTAGACAATCTGAGTAGACCAATTAAAAAAAAAGGATTGATTAATAATAATAAAAATTTACCCCAGCACACACAAAACACCATCCAAATTATTTCACTGGTGAATTATTCCAAACATTTAAAGAAGAACTAGCATAACTTTCTTATAATATCTTTTTTAAAAATATTTTATTTATTTATTAGACAGAGATCACAAGTAGGCAGACAGACATGCAGAGAGAGAGAGAGGAGGAAGCAGGCTCCCCGCCAAGCAGAGAGCCCGATGCGGTGCTCAATCTGGGGACCTTGAGATTATGACCTGAGCCAAAGGCAGAGGCTTTAACCCACTGAGCCACCGGGCGCCCCAATATCTTTTATTTTTAAGCATTTTATTTATTTATTTATTTGAGAGAGAGAAACAGGAGGAGCAGAAAGAGAGGGAGAAACAAGCTCCTGGTTGGGGCTTGATCCCAGGACCCTGAGATCATGACCTGAGCTGAAGGCAGACCCTTAAATGAATGTATCATCCAGGCACCTCTTTCATAATCTTCCAAAAGCAGAAGAAGAGAAAATATTCCCATCATTTTATTACCTTGCTATCAAAACTGGACAATGACATTACAAGAAAAGAAAACAGCAGACCACTAACACTTCTGAGTGCAGTCTCAAAATTCTAAACAAAATATTGTCAAACCAAGGCTAGTAGTCTATAAAAAGAATTATACTCCATGACTAAATAGGGATTCAAGATTGCTTTAATATCCAGAAATCAATTAACATAGCATATCAATAGAATACAAAACAGAAGACACATGATTATCTCAATAGATTCAGAAAAGCCATTTAACAAAATCCAATACCTATTTATGACAAAAGCTCTTAGAAAACTAGAAGAAGAAAACATCCCTAACCTGGTAAATGGCATATAAGAAAAAGAAAACAGCAAAAATCATATTTAATGCTGGAAGACTAGCTTTCCCCCATAAGTCTAGAAATAAGACAAGGATGTCTGCTCTCAACATCATTTCTATGTTGTCTATCCATTGTAGGTTTTAGCCAAGAAAATTAATCAATAAAAAGTACTAAAAGGCATCTAGATTGAAAAAGTGAAATAATCTCTATCTGCAGATGACAGAATCCAGTATGAAGCAATTACCTTTGGTCATAAGAAGGAACTCTGGACTGATATATGCTCTACATTGACGAAGCTTGACAATATCATGCTAAGTGAAACATCATTAGAATTAATAAATGAGTTCTGCAAGGTTGAAGGACAAGATCAATATACAAATACTAATTTTCGGGGTGCCTGGGTGGCTCAGTGGGTTAAAGCCTCTGCCTTCAGCTCAGGTCATGATCCCAGGGTCCTGGGATCGAGCCCCGCATCGGGCTCTCTGCTCAGTGGGGAGCCTGCTTCCTCCTCTCTCTCTGCCTGCCTCTCTGCCTAGTTGTGATTTCTCTCTGTCTAATAAATAAAAAAATAAAATAAATAAAAAATAAAAAAGAATAATTAAAAAAAAAAAGAACTCCAAAGGGCTTAGAATAACCAGAACAATATTTTTTTAAAAATAACAAATTTGGATGATTCTCACTTTCCAGTTTTAAGACTTTCTACAAAACTACAATAATCACAAAATGATGATACTGGCCTAAGAATAAACATATGGAACAATGGAATAGAAGTGAGCATCCTATTCTCACACTTGTATTTATCATCAACTTGTTTTTGACAAGAGGACCAAAAGCATTCAATGGGAAAAGAGCTGTTTCCAACAAATGATACTAAGACCATGGATAACCATATGTAAAAGAATGAAATTAGATCCTTAATTCATCCCACATTAAAACATTAACGCAAATGCATCAAAAGCCAAAATGTAAGAGCTAAAATGATAAAATTCTTAGAATAAATCATAGTATTTAATCATCATGGCCTTGAGTTGGACTTAGATGGGTTCTTAAGTATAACACCAAAAACAGGGAAAACAAAAGTAAAAATAAATAAGTTGAACTTTATTACAATTAAAAACATTTATGTTTCAAAGGACACTATGAAGAAAGTGAAAAACCAACACACAGAATGGTAGAACATATTTATAAATCGTATCTGAAAAGAGACCTATGTCTTGACACTATGAAGAAAGTGAAAAACCAACCCACAGAATGGTAGAACATATTTATAATCATATCTGAAAAGAGACCTATGTCTAGAACACGTAAAGAACTCATACAACTCTCAATAAAATCCATGGTTAAGGGGAGAGTGAGGTAGATTTCCAGTGATGGAATGAATAAGTCACAGAATAAAAGGTATAGCATAAGGAATATGATTAATGGTATTGTAATAGCCTGGTATAGTGACAGGTTGTAGAGCACAGCACAACACATGCAGTTGTTGAATTGGTATATTATACCCCTGAAACTAATACAACATTGTGTGTCAACTATAATCAAATAAACATTGGAAATGTAATATATATTTCAATGCAAACACACAAAATATGCAGGTGATATGAATAAATATTCTGCTGAAGATGAACAAATTGTTGGAAAGCACATGAAAAATGTTTGATATTATTTGCCACAGTAAGATACTATTTCAAAAGAACTAGGATCTCTAGAATCAAGAACTAAGTAAGATGATAGCAAGTATTAGCAAGGATTTGCATCACGCAGAGATGCCTGGGTGGCTCAGTCGGTTAAGTGTCTGCCTTTGGCTCAGGTCACAATCCCAGGGTCCTGGAATTGAGTCCTGCATGGGGTGGGGTAGGGAGCCCTCCCTACTCAGTGGAGAGCCTGCTTCTCCCTTTGCCTGCCACTCTACCTGCTTGTGCTCTCTCTCTCTCTTTCTCTGAAAAATAAATAATAAATAAAATCTTAAAAAAAATATATGTCTCTCACTAACTGCTGGTGGAAATACAAAATGATGCAGCCACTTTTGCAAGTTGTTGGCAGTTCATCAAATGATTAAACATCAAGTTATCGTGTAGCCCAGCAATCCCCCTCCTAGAGAACTCCACACCCAAAGGGAATGAACTACATCTACACAAAACTTTTATATAAATGATTATAGCAGCATAAGACTAATATCCAAAAGTTAGAAACCACTTACTTGTCTGCTGAGTAATGATTAGATTTAAGAAATGTGGTAAACCTGTATGAAGGTATAGTTTTGGTCATAAAAAGGAACTCTGTACTGATCATACTCTACATTGATGAACCCTGACAACATCATGCTAAGTGAAAGAAGCTAGTAACTAAAGACCGCACACTATATTATTCCATTTATTTGAAATTCCTATGAAATATGAAACCTGAAGATAAAGAAAGTGCCTTAGTGGTAACTTAGGACCACTAAGATAAGGAAGTGATAGCTAGAGTCTATGGGATTTTTTTTTTTTTGAGATAATGAAAATATTCTGAAATTTGACGGTGGTGATAATTGAACATCTCTGGACTATACTAAAATCACTGATTTGTACACTTTAAATGGATGTACTATATGACATGTGAATCACAGCTTGATAAAGTTGTTAAAATATTGGCTGTGATAGGAATCGACAGAGGTCTAAGTAAAAGGATTTACCTTAAATCATTGCACATTCGGTTAGCCTATGTAGTTGGTTGTAGTCTTTGAGTCTGGATAACTTCTGCTGTTCAGTAAACTCGAAGTGGGGAAAGAGTTGAGGGTAGGTAGGAGGTGTCATTTTAATCCATTTAAGGGGTATTTGATCTTCTTGGTGATTGATAGGGCAGAGGCTGGGGAGAAGAGAGCCCGTTTTTTTAACCTACAGCACTTGAAACTGTTGACTTCTTCCTGGCTTGCGTTGTGTGAAATGAGGGACACCTAGTCCATTTAAGTGGGCTTTGGAGGTCTGAATGATCAGGAGCTCTTTGCAGAGGCTGTACCAGAAGCCTCCACAAACTGCTAGAAGGCATGCTGACTGCTGTCCCTCATCTTTTCCTTCTACTCAGAAAACCACCACTGCATTTTGTGTAGTTACCTCCCCATCAAGTTTTAATAGACTGCAGTATTTGTGAAGCCTTGTTGCCTGAGTCTTAGTTCTCCTTGGGAGTTAGATCAACACACTGTCCACTTTGCTTCTCTTCCCCATTTGTGTCTCCACTCCCAGGCATTTCCATTAACTCTGACTTATAAGACATCCTCTGCTTTGCTTCAGGCTTAAATTTTCCTACAATTTAGTCATATTTGGGCAGTGGCCCCATTCTGGAATCCTAACTGGTGCATTAAATGCACACTGAGATGCTTTAACCAAAACAGTCTATGAGTAGGACCCAATAGGCCTCAAGATTGGGTATGTCATCGTAGTGATTACCTCTGCAGTCCTCAGGAGAATGACTGGCTCAAGTCAGGCTGTGGGCACATGCATGACAAACAGAACTGAGATACCAACAGCTTGACAAGAGAAGTGGGGCAGTTGTTTGGGGGCTAATGCCTAAGTGTTGACAAGATTCTCAAGAATCACATGCCCTCTGCATCATTACATGAATAGGTAAACCTGACCGTGTTACCCCCAGATATAATTACAAAAGGATTCCCAGGCTAAACTTTCATTGTGTTCACTTTTCCTGAAACATTGGTGTTACCGACAACTTCAGGGATCCATACACGAGACATTTTACTTTGTGTTATTTCTGAACGTTAATTTATTTTCTTATTGTGGAGTCTTGGATTGCATAGCTATGGGCATTCTAAAAATCAATCCATCAACGAATAAAAATGCTGACATTTTTTTACCAAAATTGCTTTTATAATTAAAGAGTGTATGTTTTTGCCTCAAATAGTTTCCAAACTAAGGAAATAGCCTGTGGGGTCAACTGGGACATGGGTTGCTTTTTCTCCACCAAATAAATTAGTATAAATGAGAAATTGATAAAGTAATTCATTAGAAGTCAACTCTAAAACTCCTAATGTTCCTTGTGACTATGAACTCAAATGCTCACAGTCTATTTTCTCAGCTCACATGAGAAGGGCAATTAAAATTAGCTCCTGTAAGCTGTGACCTGCTGGGTTTTATGACTGTGAGGCTGGACAGGCAGGCTATTTAACGGTAATGAGAGCCCACTCTGGAATTCTGCACACTTTGAGTGGAGTCCTAGATCCACTATTTACTAGTTGAATGAACTTGAAAAGTTGTTTCTCTTTTCTGGATTTCTGTAGCTTAACCTATAAGATGAAAAGAAGAACATAACCTTTGGTATAAAGTGGTTATATGAATTAAACAGAGAACAAATATAAAACAGCACAATCCCTGGCACATGTAAAACATTCAAGAAATGTCTGTCACTATTATCATTCCTTGGACAATGTGCAAAATGGTTTTCAATTTAGTGTATAAAAATGGCATGATTAATGTGGATCATGAGAAGTGAAGCCATGAGTAAGCACTGTGCCTGATCACCCTTATTTTGGTTTCACCCCCAAAATAATAATTTGATTATGAAATATAGTTCTCATTAAACAATTTGCTTAATAAATGTAAAAATGCAGAAAAATATATAAGTAAAACTTTAAAAAGAAGAATCTTACAAACCTGAAGAATGTAACTGTTAACATTTTGTTATATAACATTTTTCAGCCATTTGGGAGTGTATGTGTAATAGTCTCTTTTGTTTTTTAAGACTTAATGTTTTTTAGAGTGGTTTTAGGCTTAAAACAAAATTGAGAAGAAGGTACAGAGATTTCCCATGTACCCCTATATCCCCACAAATGCCTCTCCCATTATCAACATCACTCACCAGAGTGGTACATTTTTTACAATGATGAATCTACCTTGATTCATCATAATCTCTCAAGGACCACAGTTTACATTAAGGTTCACTCTTGGTGTTGTATATGGTATGGATTTGGACAAGTGTATAATATTATGTATCATCATTATGGTATCATGTAAAGTATTTTCACTGCTCTAAATATCCTCTGTGTTCTGCCCGTTCATCCCTTCCTGCTCCAGTCCAACCCCTAGCAACCACTGATCCTTTTATTTTTTCCACATTCTTAAATTTTACAAAATAACATACAGTTTGAATCATGCAGTATGTGGCCTTTCCAAATTAGCTTCTTCCCTTAATAGTATGCATTTAATATTCATCCATGTCTTTGAATGGCTTGATAATTCCTTTCTTCTCAGGGCTGAATAGTATTCCAGTGTTTGAATGAACCACAGGTTATTTATCTGTTTACCAAAAGGATATCTTGTTTCCTTCCAAGCTTGGGCAATTATTACTACAGCTGCTGTATACATCCATTTGTATGTTTTTGTGTGGACATAAGTTTTCAACTTCAACAGGTAAATACCAAGGAATATGATTGCGAGATTGTGTGGTAAGAGTATGATAAGATTATGTTTCTTTTTGTAAGAAGACACAAACTGTTGCTCAAAGTGGTTGTACCATTTTGCTTTTCTACCAGCACTGAATGAGAATTCCTGTCACTCTACATCCTTGCCAATATTTGATATTGTCCCTCTTCGGGATTTTGGCCATTCTAAATAGGTGTGTAGGAGTATTTCCTTGTTTTAATTTGCATTTCCCTGATGACATATGAAGTGGATATTTTGAAGTTTTGATCACACTTAATATATATATTTTTATCATGTATTTTTTACTTAATTTACCAGGATTTTTTTTTGCAAATTCCTCACAAAGATCTTTTTAAGAACTGCTTGTGATTAAAATAGGTGGAAAAGCACAGGGCATTGTGATTAAAGATGTTGACTTGAGATCAGATCCTGGCTCTGAAGCTTTCTATGAATGAACATATTCATTACTTTTACCTCTCTGAAGTCCAGTCTTCTCAGATTAAAATATGGGTAGCATATAATTCCAAATAAAAGATTCATGGGATATTTAAATAAAATAGTACATTTAAAATATATAATAAAATTGCTGACTCAAAGGACTTTTTCTAGTAAATAACGCTAATAATTATTATCGTGATTTAAACAATTATGCTCTATCTCATATATCCATTGCTTCCTCTTCCCCTCCCAGGACTTTTGTATTATTTAATTAGCATCAAGATGAGTACTTTTGCACGTGAGGCATTTTTACAATGTAGACTTTTTCTTTAAAGCTGCAAGACTTTTTTTGAAGCTCTAATTCACATTTTGCATATGTCAGGTTGCCATTATACTGTCACAGTAGCAAAAACCAAATAAGTGTGGGGTTTTGTTCTCATTACTACCCAGCCAGTATGGCATCACAGACAAACATGATAAAGTGTGGTCTAGAACCCAAGTCTCTTGGTTTCCAATTCTTAGCTTCTTCTATTAAATCCATTCTGTACAACTCTTGCAGAAGGACAGATAGATGATTTTTCATGCCTTCCTATATGATTCATAGCAATAAAAATAATCTATTTTGGAGAAAATTTATTCACACATGTACCCAAATATCTCACACCCACATCAGTGAGCAAATAATGTAAACACTTGCCAATTTCATTCAGAGTCAAAATATCTTCAAGCATTAAGATTTTCGAGAAAATGAATTACTACTGATAGCGAACTGCCGTTCCTAGTCTTGGTCACGGGAGATGACATGCTTCCTTTGTCTTGTTATATGACCAACTAATAACAGAGAATAAAAGTCTAAATTAAGTCAATGAGGAAAATGGGAATTCAAGGAGAAAGAGGGGAAAATGGGGGGAAAATAACAACTGAGTTTAAGAATCCAGTCCCATTCATTTAGTTTTTGTATTTCTGGTCAAACAACCTTACAATTTAGTGAAAGAACATTTAGTTAATCTGAATTTACAACTAAAATGGTTTATTTTTGCTTGCTTGGCAGTCTGATTGGCAGCATATGATTTAAAATGTCCTCAAAGGAGCTGGACAGTCCTCCAGGATCAGAGATGTGGAGTCAAGAAAAGGAATCCCCTGGGGGAAAAAAAATCAGCCCCTGAAAAACAGTCTCAAACCTCAAGATGGACTGGTCAGTGTAAAATGTTTACCTAGAAGTTCTCAGTGATGGAGACTCCTGCAAAGTTCACTAGTTGACTAGTCAATTATTTTCTTCTGGGATAAAAGCCAACTTGGAAGACCAAATTAATTCAAGAGCTACAGAAAGAAGGTACCTGAGTGGGAGACTCCATAATAAGCACTAACATCCATTCATTTATGCTTATCTTTTTTTTCCACCAAGGGATACTTTTCTATTTATGACTGCTCAGTTGAATTAAGTAATTAGTTTAGTTTAAAATGCAATTTTTATCAGAATAGGCATAAAATAAAAATCATGTTACTCTCACAGCTGTAGCATTTCATCTGAACATGGGGTGGGATAAACATATCATGAACTATAGTATTTTACAAAAAAAAAAAAAAAATGGCTGTGGTCTCATGATGAACAAACATTAGTTTTGTCAACCAATAAAAAATAAAAACAATTATCATCCTCCCGAGACGGCTGCAAAAGTTAAATAAAATGTAATATATAAACTCTCCTTATGTACTGGATATATTTTTAAAAATGTTAAAGTGTTTGGAGAAATAAAAACAAATATTTTCCAAAACCTTAATGAAAAGTTTTTTTATACCTTGAAGCCAAATTTATTTTATTTAAAACCATGTTAATAATAATAATAAATTTTTGACTACATATTAGGTGCATACTAGGTGCTAGGCATTGCTTTAATTGTTTTACATTATTAACACATTTAATGTTTGCAACAATACAATAGCTCCAAAAGGGAGATATTACACTTACCTCATTTTTGAGATGAGAAGGTCTTAGCTAGTACATATGGGTCAAATATCTTGCCCAATATCACAGAGCTCTTGCAGGCAAAGTCAGAATTATAACTCAGGCAGTCATAAATTAGAGTGTGTCCTCTTATCCACCCTTGCCATCTGTGTCAATCAAGATACATTAAGTTATGCTTCAATAATGACTACTCTTTAACTGTCAGTAGATTAAAGCAAAAAGTATTATTTTTCACTCATGCATGTCTATTTTAAAGCATATAAAAATATGTCCAGTCTACAATTTCTTCATTCAAGACCTCCACCATCTTGAACTGGTAACCAGGAAAATAAGAAGAAAATGTAATAACTATTTTAATGCCACCCAGAAGTGACAAATATCATGTCAGCTCACATTTCACTGGCCAAATCAAGTCATATGGCCATACCCAACTTCAGAGAAGGCACAAACTAGAATATTGGCCGACAAACTCTACTGACTCTAAAACTAGGCATCAAAGACACACTCATACACAGGCATGCTTGCATGGACATGTATGTATGCCCACAAACCATTGCAAAGCAGTGTGTATATTATTTCAATGTATAGAAGCAAACTAAAAATTTCAGTAAACCATTTATTTCTTCCTTCCTTCCTTCCTTCCTTCCTTCCTTTTTTCCTCTCCAAAATTTGATCTTTATTAAAGATCATTTAGTGTTAATTACTCTGACAGCTATATGATAAACTACTAATACAGGATGTCTTTAAAAAAAATATGAATTTGAAAAAAAAAAAAAAAATATGAATTTGGACATGCAACAGGTCAAATCCCTGAAGTATAATGTGGAATTACTCTGACATCAAACTCTGATCTTCTAATTAATCTGTAACTGTTAAGCTATATCCTGCTAAGTAGCATTATAAATTACTTTGTCAACACTTGGTCTACAGATATTAACAGATATTAAAATAGTTGCATACATTTGTTTAATTTTCATCCACATGGGAATGTTAATCTCATTTTCTTCTTGGTCATTTACTAAGCACACATGTTTACATATAAGTTTCATTTTATATGATCCACATGTAAACCAATTGTCAATTGCCTGGTAGTGCCAAGTTTCCAGTCTGTCTTATAACATGTTTAAGGAGTCTCCCATCACAGACATACCAGTAAAAATCCAGCATATCATCAAATCTTTCTGGAGATTGTGATTCTGGAGGAGTGAATAGTTGTAATCTTCCAGAGACCATTTCACTCCAATTTTCTACCTTAGATTTTTTTTCTACCTTTTGTTTTTATTCCTGCAATTAATGCTATTAAGGTTACTGGCCCCTTTTCTATAATCACTTGTCAGTAACATGTATTAGTCTTCTCAGATTTCCATTACAAAATGCCACAGACTGGACAGCTAAACAAAATAAATTTATTTTCTCATAATTGTGAAGCCTGGAAGTCCAAGATCAAGGTATTGGCAGTTTTGGTGTCTCCTGAGCCCTCTCTCTTTGAATTGTACATAGCTGCCTTCTTATTCTGTCTTCACATGGCCTTTTCCCTGTGCAAAAACATTCCTCTTCTCCTAAGGAAACAACTCCTATTGAATTAGGGCCCCACCCTTATGACCTCATTTAACCTTACTTACCTACTTGAAAGGTGCTATCTCCATATGTAGTCACACTGTGGATAAGTCTTCAACATATAAATTTTGGAGAGGACACAATTCAGTTCATAACATATCACTACATAAGATTCAGCAGTATTCTATATTTCTACTGAAAACATGGTAAAAAATACCATTAGTACACTATGGCACAATCGAAAAACTATATAGTTTTAATTTTATTAGATTATATTGAGTATTTATTTATTTATTTATTTATTTATTTATTTATTTATGGGCACTGTGTAGAGAGCTCATAAAAACAAACAATACCAAAAACTAAATCTTAGACATCAGGGTTCTAGAAAACCGTTTGAAATTCTTTGCATTGGGAATTCCTCCCTTGTTGCCTCTGTATACACAACCCTGATTTTCATCATCACTGGACTCCTTCTCCCAGTCTAATTGTCAGTCTTCCACTATTACTGACCCTCCCAGGCCTTGTCTCTCTCTCTCTCTGATGTGAAAAACTGAGTTGTATCCTACTTTCAGTGTTTCCACCAGTCCTTATGCTGAAGAATTTTCACCTTCCATTCACTACACAACTTCTTAGAGCATCTTCCTAAACAAAGAGCCAAATACTTGAGAAAGGAATTAACTCCAGCCCTAGCTGAGGAAAGGTGATAAGTCAACTTTGTTTTCTCGTGGATTTTAAGTTAATAAAATGGTGATTGGAGACAACACAACTGAGACTTAGGCTTGCTTTAAAAATAACTTGAGAAACTCTGTGGGCATCTAGGGTTTCAGTTAAACATAAGACTCAGGGTTTGGGCTCAGTTCATTATCTCAAGGTCATGAGATCAAGCCCTAAATCGGGCTCCTCTCTCAGCATATAGTCTTCTTGAGATTCTCTCTCACTCTCCTTCTACCTCTGCCCCTCATGCTCTTGTTCTTTCTCTCTCTCTAAAATTAAAAAAAAAAAAAAATCTTAAAAAAAAAACAATTTGAGAAACTCTGAAACACAAAGAAATATGTCGTATTGTGTAGAAATAAAACAAAAGTTTCATTCTTAAGCTGTGTGATAAAACCTGATATTTCCTATTTTATTGCATATGCTGTTTTGACTTTTAGATGATTTCACAATCTCTAATGGGTTGTGACCTACAGATTGGAAAACACTAGTTTAAAGAGATTATATTAATTATATTAATTAAGAAAAATCCAAGAGACAGAATTCCAACACTAGCTTCTCCAGATTGAAATCCTGTACAAGCACTACTAAAAACATGAAAACTTTAGGTCTTCTCTGGGGGATGAACAATGTATTCATGAGTCTGCAGGAGATCTCAGAGGAAGCAGCTCACAGAGAAGTAAAGAAAGAGCTTCCACCTTTTACCCAGAATTTCTCATGCCTGCCTGGGAGGGTGACAGCCTTCTGCTTGAAATGGGAATGCAGACTGGGTTAGGCAGTTCACTTTGAAGATGTTTTCACAACTGCTCTTTTAAAGCAGTTTTATAAAACTCAACGCTGTCATTAGAACTGTGATCCTTGCACAGGGGTGATATCATAGCTCATTAGGGCTATGCGAATTTTAATAAAAAGAGGAAGAATTGTATGGTGTACTTAATGCAGTGAGCTTAATACCATAATAAGTACCTACCGATTTTTTTTCTCTCCATTAGAAGAATGAATTAAGTACACATGTATATACACAGACACAAAAAACTATCTCACAAATAAAAATAATTTATCCCCAATGTCCAAAGCCCAAATAGAAAATATGTAGCAAATATTCAACATTAGTAAGATGGAATAAGGCAGAAGTAGAATAGGGGTCCAGAATTTAGGGCAAAAATGGCAAATAGAAATAACTCCTTTAGTTTGTCCCTACTTCTAAACTAAGGGCTGCTCCTAGGGCCCAGCTCCCACAGCGACAGAGGAAGCACTCACTTATGGAGATAACAAGGAGACAGACTCCCGCTTCACACATACACATCTCCCTCTGCCCAATCACTGAAGTGTGAAGGACCACCTACAGTGGTTTCCTCTTCTGGGTTAGATTAGACATTGACCCTGAAATGAGATGGTACTTATGTCACAATGGGTAGGTAATCTCCTTGAAACAGTGGACTCAAGGCAGCATGAACATCATTTGGCAAGAATGGGATAACAGATGGGATAGGCAGGAGGACATGAAGGAAAAATATATATGTCACAATATCCAGCATTTCAAATGTCAAGAGTAGGCTTTCCTATTTCCTTTTCTCTTCACAATAAAATGAGAGAGACTCAACAAGTCATCCCATATGCCCCTGGAGTGATGTTTGAAGATATTCCACCACATCATCCCAAAGTAGTTATCAAACCAGATGTTGTGAAGTACCCCCACTGTTTAAAAAAAAATTCAATCCTGCTGGTGGATAGTTTTGCATAACACAAAACAACGTGGATAATTTGTTCATTTCAATTCCTATAAAATAAGCACTTTTCTTACTTTGTCTACTTATCTCATCTTGGACTGTAATAAAAAGTTACAGCACTCATGTAATTTATGTTTGAACACCTCAAGCATTATCACAAAGGTCATTGTCTTGAGACAAGGTGATTGCATTTCTGCACCTTGACAGTGTGAAGAACATGTGTCAGGCATTCAGGTGGGTGAAGGAGATACTCATGTGAGTGAATAGGATGTGTGTGTGGAGGAGCTTTCAGCCCAGCCCAGAAACGGGAAGGTTTGGGGAAAGCTTCCAGAAGAAAGGGTCCAGAACTGTCTTGGAAGAACAGGAGCTATTCAGATGTGATGGGGGGGAAAAGACTGTTTTGAGCAGAAGAAACAGCATAACATAGACCTCTGAAAACATAAATCAGTACACACATAAAAAAACTACAAACAGTTTGGTGTGCAGGAGGTTAAAGCTCTCAGTTCCCCTGACACACACACCTCTCTTCTCTCTGTCTCTCTCTTTTTCTTTTTTTTCTCTCTCTCCCCATATAGAGGCATATTGGTCTATCTGTAGTTTCTACTCACTGATCCTAGTTATACTTGTGAGGACCAATATCAGTTAGGGACTTTATCATCACTAATGGACAAAACAAAAGAGAGAACGAAAAAGAGAAATGGGGCAGAGGGTGTGGCAGGGTGGGAGCAAGGGCAGAAAAACAGCAAGCAAGAAAAAAGAAATTAAAATTAAATTGCTCGAAAAAAGGAAAGTGAATTGTGTTAAATCTCACAGAAACAGCAATATTTTCCATTCCTCAAATCTCCAGTCAACTTCTCCCTGCTTTAATTAGTTACATTTCCTTAATCTAATCACTCTGCCAGAGCAATGTGGGATATGCATACAATTGGAACGTTGTGCATTCTGCTTCTAGAGCTGTCTCCGGTGAATCCCACCTAAGTCACATGGTTGCTAATTAGGAAAGTGAATTCTCTGAACAGAAATCAGGATTCATTCTGGAAAGAAGAAGAATGGATATGCATCAGGGCCAGGTGAGGGCCACAATAGGCCTCCCAGCATGTTCTAACTCTTCTTACACGTGGCAGAATTGCAAATATTTCAGACATTTTTAAGCATTCCTCAGGGTTAAATTAACACAGTGTCTTAAAATGTGCCCTAAATTTTAGGTTCCCTCAATATCATAGTGACCATATTTAGGAAGATAAATATATCCTTTTTTTTTTTTTTAAAGAGAAATGGAAAATCTTTAGTGACTTCCTGGAGGATCTTAGAACCATGCTTATCAGAGGGTGCCTGGGTAGCTCAGTTGTTAAGCATCTGCCTTCAGGTCATGATTCCAGAGTCCTGGGATCCAGCCCTGCATCAGGCTCCCTGCTCAGCGGGAAGCCTGCTTCTCCCTCTCCCACTCTCCCTGCGTGTGTTCCCTCTCTTGCTGTGTCTCTCTCTGTCAAATAAATAAAGTCCAAAAAAAAAAAAAAAAAAAAAAGGAACCATGCTCACAAGGTGTAATGTGACCCAAAATTACCCCCCGACACAACCACCACCAGTAAATCTTGCCCCCTGCCATACTGTCTCTCTGCTCAGACTATTCCTACCATTCTCACCTGGCTGTCCAATTCTAATCCCTCCCCTGCTCTGGACCTTGTACATATGACTTTTTTGTGCTCAAAACACTCCTTGCTCCCCTATTTGCCTAATCCTGCCAAGCTCATCTGCACCTAGCTAACCTTTCAGGTCTCGGATTCAATATCCCCTCTTTAGAGAGTGTATCTTTCCCCCTCCAATCCAGGTTCAATCTTTCTAGAATATGTTCACACTGAGCTCGCTCTCACTCTTATGCTTTTTTCTTTCATAAAGTAGTTGATAAGAATTGCAACTACGTAATAATTGTGATATCTCCCTACAGTCCCTGGGATGAAAGCTCTATGAAACTACAGAACCTGCCTGTTTGGCCTTTCTAGACATAGTATAGGGCTTCTCCACATTCACCATGAAACACATATTTGTAAACGAGTATGAGAATCTGCCAACTATCATTAATAAGAAGTATAATTTCCTGAGTACTTACTAGTGAATGTTTAGAGACCAATATTATGAAAAAAGAAAGGCAAGAAGAGATTAAATGACTTGTCTAGGGTGACACTAGCAAGCAGCGGAGCTGGAATTTAAAGAGTGACAACTGGACCACAGAGTGCATGTACTTACCTCACGTAATCTGCTACCTTTCAGTTACTAATTTTAATAAAAACTCAACACCATCAGAAAACATGGATCATGGTTCTCTTTTCCCCAATCTAGACTTTAACCTCTTTGACTCTCACACTGCTCCAATTTATTTAACTCTTCTAGAGCCTTTATTGGTAAAGGAAGGATGGGGTTTGGATCAGAAAAGTGGAAGCCACATCCTGGAAATTCTCAGCAATGAATTCACCTGTGGAAACAGTACTCCATTGCTTCCCTGGCTGCCGAGAGCCTTGACTCTGGGGACAAAGTTCATGAGACAGGCAGCTCTGTAACCTTTTATTTTGGGGAGGGGAAAACAGGGAAGCCAAGGTTCTGCAATCTCTGGCATTGATGGTATGAAATACTAAAGGTATGAAAAGATTTCTGTCCCTCAGTATGGCCCACCATCATCATTGCCAGCTTCTACACTGAGGATTTTATATCATACCTTAGTTTACAGGGTCGGAGAGAAGAGAGTCTACAAGATGGCCACTTGATCCCACTGGGAGAAATAGCCCTCGTGTAACTGCGAATCCTCTAACACCACAGATCAGACATTTCCTTTTTTTCTCACATTTTATTTTGTTATTATTTTTTTCATCATGATCAGTGTAGTCTTTACTGCCCACCGACTAGTTCCCCCATCTCCCTACCCACCTCCCCTCTGGTAACCATCAGTTTGTTCTCTATAGTTAAGAGACACACTTCTTTTTACTATTTTCTTTTCTTTTTTTTTTTTTTTTCAATCAATGGATTATGCCAGAAACAACAGAGCATAAATATGTGAGGCGGAAATTTTGAAACATTCTCTTGCCTGCAGGAAATACAATTTCTTTGAAAAGGAAATGATTTTGTTTGGGAAAATGCCTTGATAAGCTTTGGGGGAGGAAAGGAGAAGCCTGAAGGTATGCATGTTGGCAGGAAGCAAATATAAATAAGAAAAGCTCAAGGGCTTTGCTCCACGACTTGTTCTGTGTTCAGTGAGTGAGGGACAAACGCTGGGGGGAGGCTGAGAAAGACGTGAGTAGTGGTGAGAATAGGGGGCGCTTGAAGCTGGGTACTCTGCAGAAAGAGGCAAGCAGGAAAAGGTCAACTGGAAGGCTGACCCAAGGCCATTTTAAACCAGAGGATATTTAACATTCCATCTGGAGAGTTTTGCACAGTTATCATGGATATCTGTCCCCTCCAACACCTCACCTCAATTCCAACAAAGTTTTCTGCACACACATATACCATCGTTTGTTTATTTATTTATATATTTATTTATTTCGCATTGTCTGTTAGGTTGTGTCATTTCATCTGTTATGAAATATGGAAAGGGGCAGTTGTCTGCCTGGGGTGAGGTAGTATAGGTGGAAACAAAATGTACAAGAGGACAGGACCTAGAGATTTAATTAGGAGGAAGTGAGAAATTTAAGGCCCATGAGTCTCTGATTTGATGCCAACTAGAATTCTAAAAAATCATAGACAAACATTTAGATTTTTTTCAGGCTTGGTTTTGGGCCATCTGATTCTATTCAGTTGTCAAAGAGATTAGGCTCTCTCCCTTACAAGTGAATTAAATTTAATAATCATTTTATGCACACTGACATTGATTTGTCCTACTTGTCTCCCCACGCCAGTAGCTCAACAAGGTTCAGGTCTCAGAAAAGACACACTGCATGTACACAGTCTGATGTTCATGAGAAAATGCTGATGACACTGAGAGACTGTTGAGAATAAAAGTGTCAACGGAAACATTCTCTATCAATAATTATGCTGGTTGTTGGTAAGCATTTTAGCCATACACACATGCAAGGCGGAGCTGCTACTGCAGGAGAGACAAACATTGAGCCTATGTGTGTCTGTCCAAAACTCTATTCACTATTTACCAACTATACCTCAAGGGGATCTAAAAATAAATTCTTAAAAAATGAAAATCTTAAAAGTATCACTGGAATCACTCACTTTGAAAAGAGAGAGGAGGCTTAGACACATTCACCAGCCTGGGAAGATGAGTGTCCAGTAGGTCTTAAAGGTATCCAGAAGAGTTGTTTTCTTACAGACACGAAGCTAACATAATGAGAAAGAAGAAAAACAACTTGGAAATCTTCTTTCTTTCTTTCTTTCTTTTTCTTTTGCCTTTTAGGAAAAAGGAAGTTGAGAAATATATCTACTTAAACTTCTTTTTACTCCCCGCTGCCTTCCATCCTTGTGACCACCTTGAGAAAATTTTATCATTGACTGTTTGCAAATAGTCATTCCTGAAAATAATTGTACTATTGTTGTAGCATGAAGCTTCAAGGTCTGCATTTTGGTGATGAGAAGGAAAGAAGGAAGGAAGGGAGGGAGGGAGGAGGGAGGGAGGGAGGGAGGGAGGGGAGCGAAATGGGTAAGGGAGGGAGGACTAGAGGAGAGAAGGGAGAAGGGAAGGAAGGAGTGATCAGAACTCAGATCAAGAATCAAGATCAGGACGCCTGGGTGGCTCAGTGGGTTAAAGCCTCTGCCTTCGGCTCAGATCATGATCCCAGGGTCCTGGGATCGAGCCCCGCATCGGGCTCTCTGCTCAGCGGGGAGCCTGCTTCCTCCTCTCTCTGCCTCCTCTCTCTGCCTGCTTCTCTGCCTACTTGTGATCTCCGTCTGTCAAATAAATAAATAAAATCTTTAAAAAAAAAAAAAAAGAATCAAGATCAGGGGCACCTTGGTGGCTCAGTCATTAAGCATCTGACTTCAGCACAGGTCATGATCCCAGAGTCCTGGGATCGAGTCCCACGTCAGGCTCCCTGCTCCATGGGAAGTCTGCTTCTCCCTCTCCCACTTTCCCTGCTTGTGTTCCTCTTTCACTCTCTCTCTCTGTCAAATAATTAAATAAAATCTTTAAAAAAAAAAAAAAAGAATCAAGGTCAACAGTACCTCAGAAGTCCACCTCAACCCATCTATGGGTTTCTATATTTCCCCTAGAATAATAGGCAATTTTGCCTGTTTTTAAATTAAAAAAAATAAAAGCATATGGTATATCTTTTTATTCAAAATTACTTTCTTGAGATTCATGTGTATGAAAAGTATGTAAAGTATGGTTGTAGTTCATTTATTTTCATTGTTAATAGGCTGCTCCACAAATGTAAAATTTATTGATACAGTTTACAGTTAACAAACATTTGAGCTGTTCTCTCTCTTTCTCTCTCTCAGCTACTATGGTTAGTGCTGCTATAAATATTTTTGCATATGTTGGGGACTATCTTATTCCTTACCTGGAGCTATCTGACATTATCAGTTATAGCTTCATCTCTCTTCCCATAATATAGTGGCTTCACAAATACATTATTATTTGATGATTTGGCTTTAGCATATGATTCCCTAGAAAATTTGTTATCAGCTACATTTTAGGAAAATAAAATGTGTGTCCTTCTCAAAGATGTGATTTTTGGCAACTCTCTTGTTCTTAAGGAATTCTCTTGTTCTAAAAGGTGGCAGAATGATGTTCTTACATAAGGATAATTGGCATCTAAAGAGCATTATGAAAGATATGAGTCCCCTAATGAGTGATTTACTTACTCAAGCCTAGCTATAAATTAAAAGACCATGGAAGAGTGAATACTATTATTCCAAAGGGAGATGTTAGTTAGAAATAACAGGAATAATATGATAATAAAATCACATAATAATAATAATTATGATGCAAGCTAGAATTTATTGAGCTAGGTAGTATGGCATACTCGTTAATAGAAAAGGATCTGGACCCAAACTGCTTGGTTTAAATCTTAAATCTCAACTTTGCCATTTTCTTGTTGTGCCTCAGTTTTCTTATGTGTCAGATATGGAGAATAACAAAAGCAACTATTTCAGATGTTCATTAAATGAGACACCATGTGTAAAGGACAAAGAACTATGTTTGAAACAGAGGAAATGTTGCAAATGTATTAAGAGTTATCATGGGGCACCTGGTGGTTCAGTTGGTTGATCATCCAGCTCTCGATTTTGATTCAGGTCATGATCTCTGCATAATGATCTCAGGGTCATGAGATCAACCTCCCCGGTGGGCTCTGTGCTCAGTAGGAAATTGGCTTGACATTCTCTCTCTTCCTCTCCCTCTCCCCCTCTTCTTCCTCCCTGACTCTCTCTCTCTCTCAAATAAATTAAATCTTTAAAAACAAAAGAGTTATATTATCATGATTTTTGAGCATGTATATATATTATTTCTAACTCCTTTTATAACTTCTCAAGATAGCTATCACTATCCCTAAACTTATATAAACTGCCTTTTTTTTTCTAATTTAATTTTCCAGTCTCCTGTGTTTCTTAAAAAAAATGTATCTTGTATCTTATGTCATTAACTTGCTTTTTTGAGTGCCTCTCTTTACTGGTTACTTTCCATTTATGTTGTCTCTGCATCAATGGTAAATCTAGGTGGAGTTTTCTTATAGCCTGCTTTACAGGTTCAGTTATGAAGTCCTGTATAAGTTAAATAACTTTACAGCATATTAGGTAGCCAAACTGGTGTCTTCTTTCCTGCAGGCCCAGTGGTCTTTCCTATTTCTTGCTGCCCCCTGTGGCTTAATGGAAAAATTAAGTCTTCCATGAGTTTGACTATTTTGAGCTTGTCTTAATACTCTGAGTTAGTTGGATACCGATGTTCTAGATCATCATTTCTGGACTGCCACAGCAAAAAGTCTGCCCAAATTGTCAGACCAAATTTTGATTTCTAATTTTGGTGATTTGAAATGCCATAACTAGTAGAGAAAAAAAAATCAAAGCCACATGATGACATGAATATTTCTGTCTTTTCTGTGCAGCATTTTAAACTATATTGAAACTCACATCAGTTATAATTTAAACATAGTTAATAGCGAATTAACAGATTCTATTTCTGGTAAAGATGAGTAAGTGAGATGTCGATGTGTCTCCCACTAAATGCAACCAAAAATCTGAACAGAATGTATCAAAGAAACCATCTGAGAGCTGAAAAATAAATAATGGCAGAAGATTATGGTCAAAAAATATGTTTGGAGCTATTATTGAACTGGCAGTAAGTTTCCCTTTTTATTTCTTTCAGTTTCTCCTAGTCTGGAATCAAAGACAAAAATGCTACTAGCAGTGTATACCCATTGCGGACAGAAGGAACTTCAGAAGAATCTCTCTGTATGAGTAGTGGGACAGGGAACATGTATGGGGCAGATTTAATAGGAAATAACCCACTAATTTTTTGTTGTTTTTCTCTCCTAAACTGGCCCCTGGACAATCTTACAGTGAAACAGAAGAATTAGCAACTTAGAAGACACCTAAAATCCCAAGACAGAATCATCTGTGGTCTCAAAAGGGTGCAGAGGATCCCTATTGTCTAGAGAGAGCAATAGTCACAGAAAGTTCATGACAAAATAAGAAGATTATGTACAGGTTTTGTGTTAGGAGGTCAGAACGTGGATGTCCTGGTACAAGAAAGTTTCAAGGAAGTTAAAGAAGAAAGACATTTCAAGAAAATGATCTCATACAGTTGTTTATGAACCACTGAACTCACCCTGATCTATGCATGTATCCATCTATCCAACACACCAAATAGTCTGGGAACTGAGCTAAATCACTGACCACCAATCAGGTCCTAGACTAGCCATTGAGTGATCAGAAGCAAAAGACCTGAATAAAACTGTGAACTCTGAAAACTGACCTGACATGAGCACCAGAGCCCTCAGGTGTGGAGGGACTTGGCTGCTGAACATAACACAGTCAATTGCCTGCTAAAATAGAAAGATCAACATTGTCAATAGTCCTCTGAGACACATAGTATCTAATAATACACAGATATAATCCATAGCTTCTCCACCTATGACAGCACAGGAAATCTTGACATCTTGTAAGGGGGAAAAAAAAAAAAACCAACAGATGACAACTCTGAGATGACATAGATGTTGAAATTACCAGGCAAAGACTGTGAAGGAACTATTAACATAATCCAAAAAGTCAGGTTGAATGCTTTTGAGACTCCTGAAAAGATATAAAGTCTAAGAATAAAAATGGAAGAGAGGAAAAGGAAAAAATACGTTTATAAATGAAAAACATAATACATTTTTTAAAAATACTGCATAGGTTCAGTAGTGGAGGGAGATACCAGAGGAAATAATTTGTAAATTTGAAAATACACCAATAGAAATTATCTAATATGGGGACGCCTGGGTGGCTCAGTTGGTTAAGCAGCTGCCTTCGGCTCAGGTCATGATCCCAGCGTCCTGGGATCGAGTCCCACATTGGGCTCCTTGCTCCGCAGGGAGTCTGCTTCTCCCTCTAACTCTGCCTTCCACTCTGTCTGCCTGTGCTCGATCTCGCTCGCTTTCTCTCTGACAAATAAATAAATAAAATCTTTAAAAAAAAAAGAAAAAAAAAAGAAATTATCTAATATGATAGAAAGAGGTGTAGGAGAAGGAAAATATAAACAGAGCCTCAGGGACCTGTGAGATAATACCAAAGATCTAGCATTAGTGTCATCAAAGTTCAAGAAGCAAGGGAGAAAAAGTGGGAAAATAGGCTCAGGGGAAAAAAAATAAAAATAAAAATAAATAAATAAATAAATAAATAAATGAATAGTTTCTGAAATAAGACAGCAAAATGTAGGACTTAAATGATAAAAAAATGTCACTGAATCCCAAGAAGGACAAATAAAAAAAAAATATATCCTCTCTCTGATACATCATGATACAACTGAACACTTTAAAAAATATTTTAAAATGTGAAAGAAGCTAAAGAAAAATAAGGCATTACTTATGGGGAAACAATAATTCAAATGATTGTGGCCCCCCCCCAAAAAAAGCCAAGAAGGGCTGAAAATAATTTAACACTTTTATTTTATTTTTAAAAAGATTTTATTCATTTATTTGACAGAGAGAGAGATCATAAAGGGAGAGTGAGAGGGAGACGACTCCCTCCCCCACTGAGCAGGGAGCCTGATGCAAGGATAGATCCTAGGACCCTGCCCAAGGCAGAGGCTTAACCAACTGAGCCACCCAGGCACCCCCAGTTTAACATTCTTAAAAAGGTAACAGGAAAGATCTGTGAACTCAGAATCTATATCCCTCAAAAAATATCTTTAAGGAATAAAAGGAAAAGTGATAACATTTGTTAGCAGCAGATCTGTTTTATAAGAAATGCTAAAGAGGGGTGCCTGGGTGGCTCCATCAGTTGAGTGACCCACTCTTGCCTTAGATTCAGGTCATAATCTCAGTGACCTGAGATGGAGCACCCAGCTATTCCACGCTTGGCAGGGAGATTCTCTGTCTCTGTCTGACCCTCTCCCCCTTCTCTCTCTCTCAAAAAAAAAAAAAAAAAAAAAAAAAAAAAAAAAAAAATCTAAACACCAAATAAAATATCACAGTGGATAAATAAAAGGATGAAATTATACCCTGTTTCCAAGAAACTCACTATAAATGCAAGAGTAAAAGTAAAGGACAGAAAATGATACAGGATGCAAACGCTATTGAGAAGGAAGCAGAAGTGATGGGAGACCATCTCCCAGGGTATCTTGCATTTCTGTGCCTCTTGAAAGCCAAACACTGACTGATATTTGTTTCAAACTATTTTTTATGTGGTGAATGATCTTGGGAGATAGACACCATATCTTAAACTCTGAGCCAAAAGGCAGGCATATTACTTCCAATTCTGAAAGATGAGTGTGGTCTCCACTCAGACTTCCTTACTTAGAACACAACCTGATACTAATGCACATGTCCTCTTGTGCCCCTTCATGTTTCCCTCATGAGGGAAACCTCAACCTAATAGTCAGGATACTGTGATTTCTGTGAGACATAAATTGCCCTTAATCTCTGACTCACTATTGTGTCCTCCATCAACATTCATAGAACTGCGGCATGCTATTAGCTTGCAAGTAAAATAAAGTCTCAGACTCTCACAGCTCTTGACATGAAGTGGCTACATTTGTATGAAACAAAGTATACTTCAGAACAAGAAAAATTAGAGATAAAGAGACATATTACATAATGAAAAAGATGTCACTTAGTTCACTAAGAGGACATACCCATCCTGAATGCCTAGATACAGAATAACAGAGCCTGAAAATACATGAAAAAAAGCTGATAAAATGAAAAGGGAAAGTGGAAAGATATACAAGTATTCTCAGAAACATCAATATTCTTCTCTCATTAATAGATAAGATTGTATTAGAAAAGATATATAACAACAAAGCAATACGATCAACCATTTGGAACCTAGTCGGCATTCACAAAAGACACCATATAACATCAGCAAAACACATATTGCAGGGATCCCTGGGTGTGGTGCATAAACAATGAATCTTGGAACACTGAAAAAAATAAAATTGAATTAAGATGTTAAAAAAATAAAAAATAAAATAAACAGCAAAACACAAATTATTTTCAAGTGTACATGGAACTTTCACAAAGATAAACCATATATTGGGTTATAAAATATCCTTACTACATTTAAAAGACTTCAAATCATATTTCAAGTATATCACTTGATTATAATGAAATTAAGCTGGGTATTAATAACAGAAAGAGATATGAAAAATATACACATATGTGGAAGTGAAAAAACACACATCTCAGTGATCCTTCAGTCAGGGGGAGGAGTTAGGGTGGGGCAGGCGAGGAATGTGAATGGAACTATACAGCCTAAGAAGATGATCAATTTTGTTGTACAGATATTTAAACACTTATAATAAAAAGGTTAAAAATCATAGCTAGTGTAGACAAAGAGGCAAAACTATATCCATTGTTGACAAATTTATTTTTAGCCAGTAGCCACATCACCATATATGGAATTTTGAGTCTCTGTAGAGCATGGTACACAGGTATCACCCCACTGGAAATGGCTAAAACAGCAATGCCTCTGGTGCTATAATCCAGCTTTAACGGATCACAAGAGGACCTGAAGGCCCAAGGTAAATTGAAAATGACAATATTAATCATCAAAATATCTGTACCTTGAATACACTTTTGAAAGCACCCATTATTCTCGTTGCAAAGACCTTATTTATGTATAAAATAATAAGAATGGAGGCTCTGGAGAAAACAGAATACACTATTTACTGGCTCACAATCCTGAACTGTTACATAAAATCCCTGAGCCTTCATTTCTTCATTTTAAAAATGGGGCTAACAGTAGTAACTATTTCTCTGAGCTGTAGGAAAGAGACAATTAAATCAGTATCAAATGCTTAGAATAGGGCCTGAAACAGTAAAAAGTCAGTATGTGTTAACTATTATGGTAAGCCGAATAATGCTGATCAAATGTGTCCACATCCCAATCTCCAGCACCCAAGAATATGCTACTTTTCATGGCAGAAGGGACTCTTCAGATGTGATTATGTTCAGGATCTTCAGATATCCGGGATTACTTGGGTCCTTTCTTGCACGTGAAAGAGGAAGGTGGGAGGGTGAGAGAGAATTCAGAAGATGCTCTGCTATGTACTTTAAAGTAAGGGGCAAGAGTAAAGGAATGAGGAGACTCCCAGACTAGAAAAAGCAAGGAAATGGGTTTTTCACTGTAGACTCCAGAAGGAGCACAGCCCATCGACACCTTGATTTTAGTCCAGGGAGACCTGTTTCAGACTTCTGAATGTCAATACTGCAAAATAATACAAAATAAATATTTGTGTTGTTTTCAGCCACTGTCCATGGTGATTTGTTGTATCATTGATAGGGGACTCATTCAATCATTTAAAGCAAGTAATTTCTTTCTTCTGAGGTATTTTCCTCAATTTATAAAAGTGCTATTTTACTACTTTCTAAATAGTCTTTCAAATTCTGTTATTTTTCTTGCACAAAATAGACACTTTGAGATAATCCATAAAGGAATTCTATGCTGTGATAGAAATTCAGACTTGGAGTTGACCAAACCCAGATTCAAATCCTGACTCCAACATTTACCAGCCCTGAGACTTGGAAAGGTTGTGTAACTTCGGGTTCCTGTTTCCTTATAACCCACACAGGGATTAAACTTTGTCTGCTTATAGGGTTGTTATGAAGAACAAGTGAGATATTGTCACAAATCATTTAGCACAGAATCTGGCTCTTAATTAGTGGTCATTAATGAGAATTATTAATGCCATGTTTATCCAACATCCTCACTTTGTAGATGAGAAAATTGACACCCAGAGAAGGCAAAAGTCTTGCCCAAGGCACACAACCAATTCCTAGCATATGTAGGACTGAAACCCATATCATTTTGCTCTAAGACAACTGTAAGCTTCTCATAAATTTGGCTGATTCAGAATATCTTTATGTTATTTATCCTTTAGGAAACTTTGAAGGGTAAGCAGAGGTTGACACTGCTAGTCTATGGATCCTACCGGTCTTCTTGTAGAAATCAGTGTTCTGGGTTCTCATGGAAAATTCACATTTCCTTTTTCCAATCTCCCTTACCCCATGACAAAGCATTCTCTTCAAAGTATCCTTTTAAAATGTCAATTAAAAACCTGATCCAAGTAAACCTGCCTCCTTTACCCTTGCAAAAATAAATGTCTCCTCTTTTCTTCCTCTTCAAAGTGTCTTCTTCTGAAGTGAAATGAGTCAAATGACAAATGGCAACATCAAACCCCCCAGGTGTGAAATCATGCTTCCCAAGACCTTTTTGCTGAAGAGGTGGTAGGAAGAACAGGGAGAGGTGCCCAGTTGGACCAAGATTCACTGCTGTTTGCCATCTGGTGGACATTTGCTCTCACTGCAAAATAAATTCAAATTCCTGCTTTTAAAAGCATCCCTGATCAATAACCTTAACTCCTTGGTTGTGTATTCTGCCAGTGAGTAGAGATCTACTGATAGGAAGACAGCTATAAGTGTACTTCATTATCCTTACTTTGGGAGAAAAAAGATCTATATTCAGTAAGTAATTAGTTGCCTGGCAGTTACAATTTCTTAGATGTTCTCCAAGAGACCCTTAATACTACCCAGGGCATTGCTATCACTGAAACCTGCATTTCTCATGGCTTTGAATAAAAATGTGACTACCTGTTGATTATTTATTTATTTATTTATTTTTCAAACCGACTTCATATCCTCCAGTAGAGCCAAGGGTTCGGGGTCTATATATTTCAGTTTCCTTGAACAAACCCAATCAAGCCCCCCACCTCCACCTAGATCCTCTTTAAGTGTCCGTTCACAGCTTTGATCATTTTTTCAAACTTCATTTCATCTATCCTTTATAGGATGCTTTAGCCATAGTATATAATTTGCAATTGCCTGCTATGGACTGAATGTTTGCAATTACCCCAAAATTAACTGTTAAAACTTAATCCCTAATGTGAGCGTATTTGGGAATGGGGTCTTTCCCATTTAATTCTATGGAGGTAACTGGGCAACAAGTGTGAAGTAATCATAAGGCCATGAGTGCCCTTAGAAGAAGAGATAGCAATCAAGAATGTTTGCTTCCCCTCTTTCTCCCTCTCTGTCTTCAACCACAGAGCAATGTATCCATTTACAAAGAGGAAGTGAGTCTCACCAGAAAGTGACCCAGCCAACACTTTGATCTTAGACTTTCGCAGCCTTCAGAAATGTGATAAGTAAAGGTATGTTGTTGAAGCCCCCTGGTCTCCAGTACCTTGCTGTCACAGCCCCAGCTGAGCAGGACTGTTTCTGTATGTACCATGGTCTCTTTCATGCTTCCCTGCCTTTCCACGTGCTATCTCCTTCTCATGGGGTGAACTTTCCCCTACTTATTTTAAGTATGCCACATCTTATTTAGTACAATATATCCCTCAACGTGTAATCAATAGGCAAAAACAAATTATAATGGGCTATTTGACATTTGCTTCTTCACACTAAGTTTTCACAATTTAATGTAGAGTTTTCACTACAGAGCATTTCAACACAATTAAAAATTTAGATGCTTAGTCATATGAGCCATATTTCAAATAGCCACAAGTGGCCTCGTTGGACAGAGCAGATCTATAAAATCTTGGGCAAATTCACCTCGACACAGCCATCATTGAAACAAAGATGATAGCATTGTCATATAGATATTTCTAATATGGGTTTCTGTGTCAAAAGAATGATCTTATTTAATTTTAGCATTTTTAGGCACCACAGTAGATGGAGAGGGCCAGCCAGAGTAGAGACTATACCTTCCTCCATAAAGCCATTACTTTTTATCTAGCCATTTCTATGTTTTGTTGTTGTTGTTTTCTTTTTCTTTTTTCTTTTTCTTTCTTTCTTTTTTTTTTTTTCCCCCACTTACATCCAACCTTGCTTTTTTGGAGGAAGTAGCAAGCAGCCCCTGATCTCACAGTCTGGTCTAGAGGGACCTTCGGTGTCTCCACACGTCTTCCATAAGAGCATGTCATCAGTGGATTCATTGTTCTCTCCTCTAACTGCCTCTTTTCCTGGCAGTTTTTCACATTTGGTGGTGTCCTTCTTGAGGTGTAGACTAGCTGATCCTTCTCCGTACACCCAGTGCCAAAACCACTAACAGCACAGAATTGTGCTAATTCCCATTTGTTGAATGAATGCATGCCAATCCCCTTAATAGGCTTAGGTTAGGTAACAGTCACCAAAGAGTGTTCAACCAGATGTGATTTGAATTCAAATAACGAGGTGGGGGGGGAGTACTGCTGCCTTAACCCCATCTGAAACATTGTTTTATTCTACTTATTGAAAATACAGTTCTGAGACTTTTTATAATACATTTTGAAGGCATTTTTGCCACATCCCATTGAAATTCTAACCTCTTTGGAATGCGCAGGGTGCTTTTCAAGACATTAGTTATTGTTCATTGGACTTATCAGCAGCAGTAACAGGCAGCTGAAGGTAATGTTCTTTGGGAGGAGAACAACATGGGGAGAAGGAACTCAAAAATAGAACAGAATATGAAAAGGCAAAAGTAGCAAAGTGGTAAAAACAAGTATTTCTTACAACATAGCTTTGTCTATCAACAGATATTCCTCCTGCTCAAGGACCTACAGTGAATATTTTGTTAAAATACAGATATGAATTCCATTAAAGCTGAATTCAACTCCAACTTCTTCCACTTCTGAAGACTCTGAATGACGGAAAGTTATTCATACTGTCTAAGCATCACCATAATAGAAAATGGGGGGACACAATTTTGCAGGGGTTTTGGGGGGTATGATGCATGCCTTACACAATGCTGGAGTCACAACAGAAATTCAATAAATGGTACAATATACATCCATTCTGCCCTGTGCTCAAGGTTCTTCACAATGTGCCAGCAATCTGATATTTTGTCCAAAATCTTGCCAACAACAGAGGCAAACATCCCATTTCCTGTGTGTTCTTCATGCATTTGACCATTGTAACTTTCCACATGCCATTCCTGTATTAAATGTACTGAGAAGATTACTCCCAAGCTTTCCTATAAACAGAATTGTGCATGGATTTTAGAGAAAGCATGTGTGTTGGGTTGTTCATTGTATTTTGGGGTAAAGAAACAGGAACATTTCCTTGTTAGTTGGATTTTGGAAACCACTTACTTTGCCAACTAAATGTCTGCCTAAATATATGTACAAGAGGGGCACCTGGGTGGCTCAGTGGGTTAAAGCCTCTGCCTTTGGCTCAGGTCATGATCCCAGGGTCCTGGGATCCAGCCCTGCATCGGGCTCTCTGCTCAGTGGGGAGCCTGCTTCCCTCCTGCTGCCCGCCTACATGTGGTCTCTCTCTGTGTCAAATAAATAAATAAAATCTTTTAAAAAAATGTATGTACAAGAAGTTTTACTACTTCACATTTATTGGGTGTCTTCAATGTATGAGGCTCAGAGCTGTTTTGTCTGTCATCTCTAGCAATACAGGGAGGAAAGTTAACAATTAAACATTATGCTATATTTTTCTACAAGATCTTTCCATTTCACCAGAGTTAAGCTCTGAATTAACTTCAATGGTATATGTAGCCTCAGCACACACATATATCTGTTGACCCTAAGAAATGGACTATATTCCAAGAAATTCTGACAACTCCTCACATGAAGAAAATTTCCCCAAATTTGAATTACCATTGCTGATGCACGGCTGAAGCACTGAGATCTGCAGGGGCCTGCTTTTTCACTAAGAAATCTTCTGATGGAGTTTGGTTTAGCCTGAGCTTGACCTCAGTGCTCATAATATCCTGTTCCACCTCAAAATAAAATACAAGTCAATCAAAAATTATTTGGGGTCTGCACTATGTGTAATTGCTAGGAAGGCATGATGAGGATGCAGTCAAGTCTAATAATATGTCTGCCCAGCTGCCTGCATCCCCACAACACAATTAAAAGGTTAACTCCATCTATAACATCTATTTACCCCCATTTGAGGTATTCATGTATTTGGGGTTGTCTACCACAGTTATCATCCTAGGACAATAGCCATGAGATAAAGTGGACATGTCCTTTTCCATCATCACTTATATTTATTAAATCAATAGCCCACTAGCAAAACACATTTCCTAACTTCTATGGCTATTACTGTCATTGGAAAAAATATACTTTGGGAAGATTTTTAAAAGAAATTTCTAGCTTCTGAGTTAAACTTTTGATGAGTTTTACATTACCTTATAAATATATTGAACAGCTAAGAAAATCATCAGTTGGAATTACAAAATCTCTCTCTTCAAAATGTACTGAGTCCACACAAAAATACAAGAAAATCTATTCCCCATACTCCAATATGTAAGACATGTACATACGCTTATACAGGCACAAACCCACATACGTACAAACATAAAGTATTTGAGGGGCACCTGAGTGGCTCAGTGGCTTAAGCCTCAAAGTCTTGGTTTCAAGACTCAGGTCATGATTTCAGGGTCCTGTGATCGAGCTCCAAGTTGCGCTCTGCACTCAGCGTGGAGTTCCTCTCCCCTGCCCTTCCCTCTACTCATTCTTTCTTGCTTTCTCTGAAAATCAATCAATCAATCAATCAAATCTTTTTAAAATCCCACATGTGGGATATTATGACCGTATTGGGTTTACCTCTGAAAACTGTTCCAAGTCCTTCGTAGAAGCTAGGTGCTTTTATTCTAGTGTTTCCTTAGCATTCTGTGCCTTTTTCTATCACAAATGAGACATTATATGTAATTATTATTTATTTTAGCAAAAATGGGCATAGGCTCCTACTTTTTGAGAGCACAGTCATGTTTTTCTCACCCGAAGTTCTCCTCAGCAAATCACAGAGGATTCAGCATACAGGTTGTGCTCAAGAAATATAAGTAAAACTACAAGTGAAAAAAAAATTCAATGTTTAATAAATGTTAGAGACATTAACCACTCATGAAATTTTGAGGATAAGGTATTCAGTGTGTGATGAAGTTAGGAAGGTCATACAAAGGAGAGGAGAGTAGGTTAGCTGTTAAGGATCTCTGAGGAATTTATATTCATCCATGTTAAGTTTAAATGGTGTTTTCCGTTCCATCTTTAACTCTGAATTTATCCATTCACGCAAAATATAAAGATTCTTTTCCATACCAAATCTCACAGTGAGTCCTAGGTTTATAGAAACAAGTAAGGACGCCTCTTGAGGACAGGAATATATATCCTCAAGAAATCTACAAGCTGACGATTGTTATTTGTTGAACGATGACATATTAATTCAAATTTATCCCTATTTAAAAACCCAGAGAAGAGAGAGTAGTATCTTCAACTGATGGGTGAAAACACTAAGTCTCAGGAAATTTAAGCGATAAATCCTATACCTGAAAGGGGTAGATGTGGTATTCAAACCCAAGACTTCCCAGCCCTGAAGCTGTTTATTTTTTCTGCTACACCTTAAAATCATCCATAAACAGGAAGTTGTGGGTAGATAAAGGGACCTGAACTGAAAGCCAGCTGGTGAGAAACATGACCTTTCTATAATAAGGTACACAGTAGCAAGCACCAATGTTGTTTCAGGAGTGATACATTAGGAATATACTTATTGACCTCCCTGCAAGGCTCCTCCTGAGCAGCCAATTTAGGCGCCAATGCAGTTAAAAATAGGTTCTCTAGACATTTTCCCTTGCTCTAGCTCCAGGAGCCGACCACATTACCTCACCTCACCCCCAATTAGTTCTCAATACAAAAGCTCTTTGGCTACCAGCCATTTCTAGAGCCAGTGAAACAGACTTCAGACCCAGCCTGAGCATAATTCCAAAAACAACACCATAAGGGCAATGATGTGGAGTGGAGAATGTGGGCCGGAGAGAGAGAGAGGTCATCCCACGGCACCATCCACAGTTCATTTGCCATTAATAACAAGGCAGCCTGCTTTCCTGGGCCTGCTCCAACCTGCTAATAGGTACTCTCTGGGGATGGTTTCAGCCCTCCTCCTCCGGCAGAGTGGAGCCACTGCTGAGGCGTCTATGGACTTGAACTCTCGTTTCTAACAACAGCAGGACCCTACAGAGTTCTAACCTTTGAACACTCCTCCATTCCAATGGAAGGATTCTGGCTTCCTGGCCCTTCTCATCTTCTGCATTCCACATTAGTGAGGGCATTTAATATGTCATCCTAATTCTTTTCTGTTTTCCATTTAAACACTCTCTTTATTAGAAGCACAAGAAATTGATTTAATTAAAAGGTTAATTCCAGAGCAATCTAATCTTCACTCCCCACCCTTCTCATCTGATTTATCTGGGGTTGTAGCATACATGAGAAATCACAGAGAAGGAAAAGGGGGGGAAAAAAAACCCATCAGGCTAGTTTTATAACTAGATAAATCAAAGGACAGCTGGGGAGGGCTCAGTATAGTGAACACTGCACTTTGAATGGAGATTTTTAGATTTATAGCTCAGCAAGAATCTCATCACAAGTTATTTTGGGCAAGTCCCTTCCCTTTCTAAGGTTCAGTTTTCTGATCTGTTAAATGAATGGGGTTTTCCAAACTTGCTCAATTATGAGGATCATATAAGATACTTGTCAAAATAGATTTCCAGGGCCCACCTTAGATGAACTAAATCTGAACCTTCAAAGAGGAGGAGGTCACCCTAGATGTTATTCATGGTCAGATGAGTTCAGAACACTCAAGGCAAACAAGCCTTGCACGCGTGTCCATCTCTGATCTCTTGTCCACATCTGATCGTGATTGTAAGGTTGGGGTATAGATAGAAATAGAATCAAGGGTTCAGGGTGTTTGTTTGTTTGTGTGTTTGTTTTATCAAAACACCTTTGAAAGTGGTAGAATACAGCAGTCAGATGCTTACCTAGGTCATGATCAGCCCTATAAAAATTCAGACTGTATATCCTGCCCAAACAGCCCTTTATATATCCCACTCTCTCTCCGTTGCTCGCTTTTTTGGCCAAGGTACGGCTTGGCCCAAAGTTGGTTTCTGCTTTATCTAGGCTGCCCGTCATGTCTGCTCCAAGGACTAGCACTCCGTTCTCCCAGTCATCCCTCCTCTTCTGTCCTTCATGAAGCTATTCTCAACTCTGTCTCACTAGACAGTATCTGAGAAGCAATTAATATTTATGTGTTAATAACTAGATTGGGTGTAATGTATTTCCTCAGGAAGATGATTTGCATTTTAACTAGATATATCACCTAAACTTGAAAGAATTCTTCTCTGTTGGAATTGTGAACAACATGCACAATCTAGTGTGAAGATATTTGGGGCCAATGGGTTGCTTCTGACACACTAAATCACTCCATACCATCATGGAAGAAACTGCATTAATGGGGCTTTATTTTTTAATACTTTGATGTGTATAGAAGATTTAGCTACTAGGCTAAAAATCTCTCTGCCTCATCCACATGAAAAGGAATTTTGAAAATTTAATAAAAAATCCATTTAGCCATTTCTGATATTACCAACCAAGCTACTTCCCCCTACCTCTGCACAGTTAAGAGCATTCCTAGACCTTAGCTTTTTCCGACAATGAAGTCTGATGTTCTGCAACACAAATCTAAGAATAAATTAGAACCTCATGAAATATCTGTATCTTTGAAATGTTTAGAAAGGAAATATGCTTGTATGTGTCAAAACCACAGGTAACCAGTTTTGAAAATAATGCGGTGCACCTTTTTTTCCATAAAGCTGAATGGACACTCTTGATTTTTTTTAAATAATATTTGCAACATTAAGATCGAATGCCTGAGGATTTTCCTGTGTGCAGAATAGAAAACAATGGGAGGATAATGCTACTGGAAAAGACAAAATTTTAAGGGATATATTTTCACCAGTATTCATCTTACAGAGTTATTGTAACATCTGACAGGAAGACCAAGCAAAAGTGTTTTTTGGTTCTGTAAAGAAATTCACAATGGCTCAGTACCTAGGTTCTAAACACAGACTCCCTGGACTGAAGTGGTGGCCTGACATTTTTAAATCTAAGTCCGTGGGTAAGCAGATGGATTCCCTATGCCTTCGTTTTTTTATTTATAAAGTATTAAAATATCACCTACCCAGTAGCTTTCCTGTGAAGAATCAATGAGATCATGCATATAGGAAGCTCAGAATAATGTTTTGGCCCCCAACTATCATGGAATCTTAGTGACAAGTGTTATTATCAATACTCAACAGGATTTTTTTTTTTTTAGATTTTATTTATTTATTTGACAGACAGAAATCACAAGTAGGCAGAGAGGCAGGTAGAGAGAGAGGAGTGGGGAAGCAGGCTCCCTGCTGAGCAGAGAGCCAGATGCGGGGCTCAGTCTCAGGACCCTGAGATCATGACCCCAGCCGAAGGCAGAGGCTTTAACCCACTGAGTCTCCGAGGCGCCCCACTCAACAGGATTTTTACCCAGAGTAGTTATTAACTGGGAGCGATCTTTGCAAACCCAAGCTCTTAATACCTATCAGTTTGGTGCCCATCCTGACTAACTTCCTTATAAAATGTTGAAAAATAAGGGGAGTCTCAGGACCCTTTTCACCCTCAAGACTTAAACCTGGCGGAAACTTGTCCGGAGCCACCTGCTCTAGTCTTCCTCTTCTTTCAGCCTCTACCCAGGCTGGCAGGATCCTTCCTGATCTTCCCCTATCAGCCCCCTGCAAGATAAACAGAGAAGCCCCAGGAGAAGAGCAAAAAAACTCTGTCTCCTTGTCCCCTACAACTTCCACCAATGAAAAACACGGACTGACATATTCATTGATGGTCCATTTGTGACTTTCATTTTCCATGTGTTCATTTTAATTTATCCTCTAAGGGTTTTACTGTGAGTTAAAGGTCTGTCCTTTGAGAAGTCAATAACTATATATTGAGAGCCAACTTTGTGGCAAGCACTATCCTAAGAACTAAAGATGTATTGATGAAGAAGACAAATAGGATCCTCACTCACAGACCCTGGTAGTCAAGAGACAAAATACATATCTTTCAAAAAAGTACAAATGATTGAGCCATCATAGGTATGATTAGTGCCAAGATGGAACAGTATAGGTGGTCTAATATAGTCCCAGAAGTTGGGAAAAGGACATAAATTGGACATGGGAAAGATAAGTCACAGTTGACAAGTTGCAATAGAGAGAAAAGTCATTTTATACAGAAGAGAATGTATAAGGAGGCCATGTGAAGGAGAACATAACAAGGAAAAAGCATGATGCAAAAAAAGGAATGGAGGACAGAGGAAAGAGTTACCAGAGAGAAGCAGAGCCAACTCCTTTATGGCCTGGGAGACTGTGTCAAATATTGAATATTTTATGACTGCAATGGAAAATCACTGAAAAGTGTTTTTAAAGGTTCACTTTTCTGCAGTCTAGAGATGTTTGGCTGGGGACAAATAGATGTGAGTCTATTTAGAAGACTACCTAAGTAGAATCTGTAACCTATGGTGGGTCTCACCAAGTGCTAAAAGAGGTTCTGAAAATATGTCAATAGTTTCTGGACATATACAGAGATAAGAACTGATGGGATGTGTGTGAGAAAGGGGAGGGAGAGGAAATTCTGAAAATTTCAGGAAAAGATATTGTGTCTTGTGTGGGCAACACAAGCGGTGTTAGTGAAGTAAGATACCTGGGACATGCTGAGTTTAGGTGTCAAGGACATCACAGTAGAGATGTCAGGCGGGCAGCTAACTGTGGATCTGGAGTTCAGAGGCATACGGGTATAAGAATTCATTTAGGGAATTCGTATTCAGTGAAAAAAAATGAAACAACCTAAAATTGGACCTTGAGAAACTCCAAAGTTGAAAGATGTATGAGAAGAAAATGAACTCTATAAAGGAGCTATCAGCAAAGCAAGAGACACTGAATAATCTGTAGATTCCAAGAGGAAAGAGTGCTTCCAAGCAAGATAATGCTTATGAGAGGTATGACAGGTTAAGTCTGCTAAGAGTAGCAATGGTCATCAATGACTCTACCATCAGGGAGCACTGGTGATCATACCTTGAGCCATTCTGATGGCTTGACATAGTTGGCTTGTGACTGGGAGGTAAAGAAACCTAGGTGGCAACTCTGGGGCATTTTCATGGTTTTTTGTTTGTTTGTTTGTTTTTGTTTTTGTTTGTAAAAGAGAGACGAAAAATGCTAGAGTTTGATGGAGAATAGAATTCAAGGTAATGATATATAAGGTTGTACACTGAAAAGTTAAAGGAGGATATCTAGTATAAGGGGGAAAGAAAGAGGTTAATCTATGTCTTAGACTCCTGAGAAAGTAAAATGAATGAGAGAAGAAGTGGAGGTATTGGCTGCAAACATACCCTCAAATCCTTCAGTTTACCAGGAGAGGAGAATAGGGAAATACGTGGAAGTCTCAGTGAAAGCTTTTATATCATTCCTTTCAGGTTTCCTACTGTGAGTTCCACTGCCATATTTTGAACAATTGTGGAGCATATGACTTTTGTTTTTTCTTCCTTGGTCTCTGAAACAAGATAATCTATGTCTAGAACTGGTGTAGGGAGGTTTATTCCTCTGAGATCCCAGTTTGACCTTGGTGCCCAGGCTGAGTCATTTCACTTAATGAAAGTTTGAGTGTGTTCTCTTCTAGAAAATAGAGAGCAAGAGACCAAGTTTCTTAAAATCACACACTCTATCTCTCAACTGTTGTACTAGATAATCTAAGAATTAGGATACCCTAGGTTTATGCTACCAAATCAATTTTTTCCGAAGTTTATTTCTTGCTTTTGTTACATGTTTATTTCAGATTGTAAGGGGGCGGGAAGTTGCTGGCTATGGATGATCTGCTGTCTGATAGCTACACCATTGGAAAGCACAGTCTCCCAGGGTATGGAAGCTAAAAAACTGTCTATCATTTTTTGCATGCTTCAGTTCAGCAAGAAAACCCGGTATTTCTTCCCACGGTTTAAACAAGTCACCTGGTCCTGCCTAACAATGAAAGGGCTTGGAATTTTGGGTGAGCACCACTGACCACTGTCTTTGCCACCGTCCACATGTCTGCTCACTAAACATTTCTTTATACTCTTTCTATACATATAATATGCTCGAATCCTCAGCAAGGGAAACAACTCGAAGTCTCATCCATCCAGGAAATTAAGCTCGAAGTCTGGGGTCTCAGGCTGATGTTCTGTATTTTTGTCACTAGTTGCAAGCATAACTTGTCTTGGACTAGAGACTTACAAAGGAAAAATACAAATCATCTATACTGCCTGTACTTAAATTTTACTATGTAACAGAGTCAAGGTAACCACAATAAACACCCTTATCTCATTCAGAGTGAGAAAGAAAGAGATAGTCAGCAGACATAGATCTATAGAAACATAAAATTTCATTGGACGAATATTGTGAAGGCCTCCTGCTCTGGGTCAGAGAACATTTTTTGGCAGAACCTGTATCCTAAAACTCAAAGTCTCTAGTTCTAGACTTGGAGTATTCTTACTTTTTCTATTATCATTCTTAGACACATCTGAAATCAGTATTTGGGAATATCTCATCTTTCTTGAAAGCTATAAAACTCTGGGAGAAAGTTGAAAGACCTAAGAATTATTATGAGTTTCAAAGAGCTTATAATTTAGCTCAAGCTCCCTGTTCCCTAGCAATACAATTCTCTCAAAACAAACAAACAAACAAACAAACAGATTTCTTGTGTATTTAATATCAATTAGTTTAAAGATGATGTCTGCATTTGCTTTTTTTATCTCCCACTCTCCTTTCCATTTGAGGGGGACCTCTTGAAACTAAACGTAGTTTATTTAAAAAACCGTTGCTCTAGTAATTCTTGCCAGTGTCAGTTATTCCATTCCTGGGAAAGGTTTTACTGTGGGTTATGCCCTCATCTTTCTCCTGTGGGATCTTTTTCATCAGGGAAGTTTTGTCAACAGGTGTGAATGCCATACCTATGTGATATTTGTCAAGAAGCTAGTTTAAATTAATTCCTGTCTTTCAGAGATTCCTCAGTTTTATTTCTTAGTCTTTGGGATCTCAAGGACATCTGCTCCTTCAATATTGTAAGGCTGAAATTCTGGAATCACTCTGTTCTGTTTTATTTCCACTTGACACCTGAACCATTCTTTCCTGAGATGATTTTTTTTTTCTTGTAATACCTTCCCAAATGCTCTCTGTAAATATTACTTCCTCTCTGATATTTATTGGCTCATATATGGATCATTAAAAACGCCTCTTGACTTCTTTCCCAGTAACTAATCTCTCCTATTATAATGCAGCTTCCATTTTCCTATCTGATTAAGATCATGAAAGCACAATTCTGCTCCCATTTATTCTTTTTAAGTATCTTAATATATAACAAGAAGAGCATTTATGTAATGAGTATCCATTCTGTGCCAGACGTGGTTTCAGGTGTTATCTCATGTAATCCTTGTTGCAGTATGATAAATAATCACCCTATCCAACTTTTAAGTCTCTCAGAAGTAGGGAGGCTGAACAACTTTTTCCCAGTTAGATAGTATTAATTGGCAGAGCTAGCCTTGAGGCTGTGGATGGCCTTGATTCCAAATCTCATCTCATTCCCTCCCATCCTTACCCCTGAAAGAGTTAAAGGATGGATGCAATCTATAAATGCTAAGCAATTAAACCCTCTGGAGTCCTGCGAATGGCTCAGATTTTTCACACTACAGATAAGGTTTGTCTGAATTAAAATGTCTGAGTCCCAGGCACCTTGGTGTCCTTAAGAAGTCACTGAAATTTAACACATCTTCTAGATATATTTAGAATGTCATATTGTAGTCTTCTTTTCTTTCTTTCTTTCTTTTTTTTTTTTTTTTTTGCTAGCTTTTTTTTCCCACACTTTCTCCTTAATAGAAATCTGGCAAGGATAAGTGTGGGTGAAATGAGGGAAACCTCTTTCAACTGTAGAAATGAAACCATACCTCGAACTACAACCTAATGACCACATTATCAAAAATCTTAATTTAAAGAACTGATAGAAATAACACTTAGAGGTGTGTGTGTGTGTGTGTGTGTGTGTGTGTGTGTGTGTGTGTGTTAAAGATTTTATTTAAATAAATAAAAGAGAGAGAGAAAGCACACACCAGCAGGGAGAGGGGCAAAAAGAGAGAGAGGATCCTCCCTATTGAGAGATTCCCTACTGGAGCGATGAGCCTGTTCTGAGTGAGAGGTGGGCAACTCGGGCTAGATTCCAGCACCCTGAGATCATGACCTGAGTTGGAGGCTTAACTGACTGAGCCACCCAGGAGGCCCCCTTCATTTAATGTAGCGATTTTGTCTCACTCCTTTTCTCATTTCTTAATTCAACTGTGATACTTTTAGATTTTTTTTTTTTTTAACAGGCAATGCTGTTGTTTGGAACACTCAATTCACACTCTATCTTTTCCAGTTCTTTCACACTTCCAGAAAAACATTGCTTAAAACTGCCATTTATATGTCTTAGATCTTAATATACTACATCTCATCTTCTGAATTTTAATCTTTTAGTGACTATCTTTCTGAAAAAGAAATAGCCGAAAATAAAATTAAAAAATAATCAACCAATCTGTGCTCACTCACAGTGTCTGAAATATAGTAGACATGTGTGATGTTTATAAATGAAACAAAATAACACGAACTCTGATTTTCTCAGTGATCACACCATTGAACCAGTCAGCCCTTGTTTTGCAAACTAATGAGAACTGGTCATTTCAGGTTTAAAATTTTTGTTCTGGCTTAAAATAACATACATTTATAGGAAATTGGAACATTCAATAAATTAGAAAAACTCCAACAGCAGAAGAGAAATATTTCCCACCTTTATTCATATATTTTATATATGAATATATTTTATATTCATATATTTTATAGAGCTGCTTATATACATTGCATACATGATGTATATTGATTTTCTTCCCAACGATACAAAGAGACATTTTAATGTCTTTGCAAATATGATTAATATAATTCTAATCCATCATGCCTTAATTTACTTAATCAATCTGCTGTGGCTAATCATTTATCTGTCTTTTATGTTCTTGTGGGGTAACTACAACTCTGGCATATCTATCTTTCTAGTGTTAATTCCTCAGAATTGACCCCAAAATTGGTATTTCTAGATCAAAGTTTAGTGATGATTTCAAGCCTCCAAGTACACATTGTGAGAGTGTTTTCCAAAATGGTTGTACAGTTTTAGGATATCAACAGTGAATGACTGATAGTCATTTCACTCAAGCAAATGCTGAGATTGATTGGAACATGTAACATCTGCAACTGGTAACTAGTTTATAGTGAGCATATCTGGTGTATCCAATACTTTGTTAAGTGCTGGTATTTTAAATATGCTTACACATATAATATTTCATTCAGGAAGTCTTGCAAAAAAAGAAAAAGATGGAGAAGCTATTATTAGACTCGTGTATAGGTGGAACATTTGAGGCCAATTATAGTCAAATAAATTGCCAAAGGTCACTCAATGGAGGAGCTAAGAGTATAGGTCACATTCTGCAACCCTCAGACTGGTCCTTTTCTTTCTATCCTATCTGGCCTTGTTTGAATGAGCCTCTCTGTACATTCTGTGCAGACAAGAGTCACACATCCTGACAGCACTAAGACAGGTGTATGGCCTCCAATTAGCTATCATTTTTTTCTGTCAAACACATCCATTATGATGGGGCCCACTAAATCCTTTCAGATTATGTCTAATTGATATAAAATACTGCTAAGAGCTGAGATAACCCTTTAAATTATTGGGCCATTTACAGAATGAGGAAACTGAGAAGAAATGTGCTCGATTCATAATCACACAGGATACTGGTTCATGCTCAACACTGTTAGTAAACCCCATGTGTATGTGAAGGAAGTATAGCACAAACCCACGTGTGTGCCTAGCACACAGCACAAAGCCAGTTGCATTGATTTTCTCAGTTTCCCCTTATACTGTCTTCCTTGGCCACACATGGTTACTTCAAACTCAGAAATATGCAGTAAAATCTCGCCTCTACTTCTCACTTCTCACAACAGGCTACCTCATTTGTAACTTGATTTTATATCATGAACAGTAATAATTAGTATGCTAACATTTTAATTAATGTGGTCATCATCAATTGTTTTCTTTTGTTCTGTGATAGTCATTGCTGCATTTTGAAAAATTTTTAAACTTTTTATTTATCTACCTTTTTTTTTTTTTACAATTTTTTATTTTTTATAAACATATATTTTTATCCCCAGGGGTACAGGTCTGTGAATCACCAGATTTATACACTTCACAGCACTCACCAAAGCACATACCCTCCCCAATGTCCATAATCCCACCCCCTTCTCCCAAACCCCCTCCCCCCAGCAACCCTCAGTTTGTTTGGTGAGATTAAGAGTCACTTATGGTTTGTCTCCCTCCCAATTCCATCTTGTTTCATTGATTCTTCTTTATCTACCTTTTTAAAGATTTTATTTATTTATTTGACAGAGAGATAGAGAGTGAAAAAGGGAACTCAAGCAGGGGGAATGGGAGAGGGAGAAGCAGGCTTCCCTTGAAGAAGGGAGCCTAATGCAGGGCTCCATCCCAGGACTTGGGGATCATGACCTGAGTCAAAGACAGATGCTTAACAGCTGAACCACCCAGGTGTCCCTGAAATTATTTTTTAGACCATTAATGGATATAACAACACTAAGGAAAATTTTCTAAAAGGAAAATCTCACAATGTTTCATTCTAGCAGGTCTATTTCAATGTTTGCTTACTCCATTATATTATTTGTCTATATGTATGTGAGCATTTATTAAATTTTAAATCTACATTGTATGCTTAATTGCCTTCATATGTCATGCAATTTGGGGTCTGCATTTTCTCCATAACTGTGGTTTGTAATTGTTGTGTAAGATTTTATTGTATTTTAGCATGCCTGGGTAGCTCAATCAGTTGAGAATTGTACTTATGATTTCAGCTCTGATCATAATCTCAGCATAGGGAGATTGAGGCCCCCCTCCCCCATATGGAGCTCCATGCTGGGCATGGAGCTTGCTTGGGATTCTCTCTCTCCCTCTTCCTCTGCTCCTGCTCCCCAGCTTGCTCTCTCTTGCTGTCTCTCTCTCATGCTCTCTCTCTCTCTCAAAAAAAAAAAAAAAATGCTATCTACACATTATATTGAATAGGCAGACTAAAGTGACATCACAGGGTAACAAAGTATACAGGTTTGGCAATTCTTGATGTGTATATTACAATTACCTTCCCAGAGGACAGTGCTCTTTCTATTGTTTTTTTTACTCTTAAGTTTTATTTAAATTCCAGTTAGTTAACATATGGTGTGATATTATTTTCAGGTGTAGAACTTAGTGATTGGACACATACAACACCAGGTGCTCATCACAAGTGCCTTCCTTAATCCCCATTACCTCTTGCCCCCATCCCCCACCCACCTACCCTCTAGTAACCATCTGTTTGTTCTCTAGAGTTAAGAGCTTATTTCCTGATTTTCCTCTCTTTTTCTCCACTATATTCATCTGTATTGTTTCTTAAATTCCACATGAGTGATATCATATGGTATTTATCTTTCTCAACTTACTTATTTCACTTAGCATAATACAGTCTAGTGCTATCCATTTCATTGCAAACAATAAGATTTCATCCTTTTTTATGACTAAATCATATTCTCTTTTGTAGATACAGATGGTAAATAGGTAGATATGCACACACACACACACACACATATATATGTATATATCACATCTCCTTTGTCCATTCATCAGTCAATGGACAGAAATGGACTCAAAACTATATGATCAATTAACCTTTGACAAAATAGGAAAGAATATCCAATGGGAAAAAACAGTATCTTCAACAGATGATGTTGGGAAAACTAGTCAGAAACATACAAAAGAATAAAAGTGGACACTTTCTTACACCATACATAAAAATAAATTCAAAATGGAATAAAGACCTCAATGTGAGTCAGGAATCCATTAAAATCTCTTTGACTTCAGCCATAGCAACGTCTTACTAGGTATGTCTCCTGAAGCCAGGGAAACAAAAGCAAAAAATAAATTATTGGGAATTCATCAAAATATTTCTATTGATTCTTATAAAGATTTCTAAAGTTATTGACCATGGTTAACCATTTTATTGTAGGTTTTTAAAGTTGTGAGTTTCTAACATAATAATGAAAGCTGATGAAGATGTGTATCGGTGGCACACAAGTCCCTATTATAGGGTATGGTTGCAGCATGTGATTCCTCTCTTGAAGAAGTTCTGAAGGAAGGAAGAAGAGCTGATATTTGGTCTCTCTTTTCCAGTTTTAAATGGCAAAATGAGGAAGGATCAGACCAGACCAAACTTTAAGTGGGGTCAGAGCTTTCAAGAAGTTCCTGGTTATCTGCAAGCCCTACTTTGACTAGGCTATTAACCCAGGTTGCTGTGAGTCAGAAGAGAAAGCCATCTGAAATAATGTGTTTTCCTAACCTCTCATGAGACTGAAGAATGCCTGATAAATAGAGGAATGCCATCAAGAAACAATAAACTCTCTTTTTATGAAAATGCTAGAATCTGGAGTAAAGGTCAGGTCTGACAATTTGTTCACAGCTATATACACAGACCATTATTTCTTATAGTGGGTTTTGAAGAAGACATATATGTGCTATGGTTCCACTCACATAATCCTTTAATATTTGTTTTTTATTTATTTATTTTTAAAATTTTATTTGTTTATTTGACAGAGAGAGAAAGTGAGAGGGGGAATACAAGCATGGGAGAGGGAGAGGAAGAAGCAAGCTTCCTGTTGAGCAGTGAACTTGATCCCAAGACCCCAGGGAAAATGACCCTAGCCTAAGGTAGACGCTTAACGACTGAGCTACCCAGGTGCCCCAGTCCTTCAACATTTCTATATTTATTCTATTTAGAATTCTGTAACAAGTTAACTATCATAGGGCTTTAGGGACAGTAAGTATTTGCCTAGTTCTTGGGTAAAATATTATGTTCTAAGTCACTCACTTTATTTCAAAAAAATATTCCGTGAAAATTGATCAAGGGAAACCTCACTAAAGTGGAATTAGAAGACTAAAAGGGAAAGCAGTGTCACTCAATGTCAGTTATAGGAGGGATTGCTAACTATAGATCCCAACAGAAGAACCATCAATAGGAAAGAGTGAGCCATCACAGGACAGATATACATTAAATCTTCTAAAAGAAATCAACTATTCCTGTAATTCAGTCAGTGAGAAGCCATAATCCCTCATCTTCTGCTTTTCTATGTGAACTTTTATTCAACAGAACCCTTCCCAATTTCCTCTTTTTTCTCTATAAAATAGCATTCCTCTCTAGAGTCCATTGGACATGCCTTACCTTGAACATTCCAGATTTCAATCCTCTGCTATTCCCAGCAAGGGGAATATTTGCTGGTAAAATAAGTCACTTATTTTTCAAGGTAACAGTTTTATGCACTTATAAACACAGTGAAAAGATCTGTAGGTTGTTCTTTAGAGTTTAAAATCTCTTCAAAGAAACGACTTGGTTGTTTGCAAAATCATTTTCATATTTAGCCAGTGCCTCTTTCTGTTGCTTTGGGAACTTAAGAAGTTAGGGAAAACACGACTGGAATTATTTTCTTTTTTAAGTAGCTCACTGAACTACCCAAACATTGCTTGCTCTGTTCCCATTCAGGCTAAGACTACTCTAAGCAAATTTGAAGGGAGGAAATAAAAAATGTTATTCCAAATAATTAAAAGTTAAGACATTCAAAAATTGTTTTTTTCTATACATCTACAGAAACTAAACTGGAATTTTGATAAGGCTTAAATTAGTCTGTAAATTGCTTTGAGTAGTATAGATACTTTAACCAATATTAAGTTTTCCCCAATCCATAAGAACAGAATATCATATATTTGTTTGTGTTTTCTTTAATTTTTGTAATCAATGTTTTGAGGATTTCAGTGTACCAGTATTTTGCCTCTGTATTTATGTTTATTCCTAAGTATTTTATTATTTTTGGTGCTATTGTAAATGAGGTTATTTTTCTAATTTTATTTACAGGTAATTCATTGTTGGAGTATAAAAAAAGCAAATTGATTTTTTTTCTTTTTTTGCATTTTGATTTGTATCCCACATCGCTATTGAATTCATTTATTATTTCTAACTTGCCCTCCATTGCCCATGGAGTCATTAGGGTTTTCTGTCTATAATACCATGTCATCTGCAACTAGGAATGATGCTATTTCTTTTTTTCAACTTGAATGATTTTTATTTGTTTTTCTTGACTAATTGCTATGGCTAGAACTTCTTATGTTATATAAAAGTGATGAGAATAGCTTTTTAGTTTTTCACTGTTGAATATGATGTTAGCTGTGGGCTTTCGTATGTGGCCTTTATTATGTTGAATTTTATTCTGGCCTTTTATTTCTAGTTTTTGAAGTTTTATCATGAAAGGATGTTGAATTTTTTTCAATGTACTTTCTGCACCTATTTAAATAATCATGTAGGTTTGGCCTTTTTTTCTATCAATGAGGTATATCACACGAATTGATTTTTGTATGTTGAACATCTGAGGGATAAATCTTACTTGGTCATGCTCTATGATATTTTTATTGTGTTGCTAAATTCATTTTAGTAGTATTTTGTTGAGAACATTTTCTTCTACATTTGTTAGGATATTGGCCTGTAGTTTTTTTTTCTTGTGATATCTTTGTTTCACTTTGGTGTCAGGTTAATCCTAGCCTCACAAAATGAGTTTGAAAGTTTTCCTTTATCTTCAATTTTCTGGAAGAATTTGAGAAAGATTACTGTTGATAAAATTTACTAGTAAAGCCACCTAGTCCTTGAGCTTTTATCTGTTTAATTTTTTAAAAGATGACTTAATCTTCTTACTAGCTATAGGTCTATTTAAACTTTCTATTGCTTTAGGATTCAATCTTGGTGGTTTGTATGTTTCCCAAAATTTACTTATTTATTTTAGGTTATCCAGTTTCTTGGTATATTATTATTCATATTAGTTCTTCTAATCCTTTTTATTTCTGTGACCTCAGATTTAATGTCTCATCTTTATTTCTGTTTGTATTTATTTAGTTTTTTCTCTCATTTTTCTTCATCTAGCTAAAGATTTGCTAATTTTATCTTTTGAAAAAAACAGCTCAGTTTTATTAATTTTTTTTCTAATCACTGTTTTGTTTATTTCTTCTTTTTGTTCTTTTATTTTTGCTCTTCCTTTTCCCTACATTTCAAGATGTAGGGAAAGATCTTCAATAGCCAAATTCAACTTAAGAACGAACAAAACTGAAGGCATCATACTTTCTGATTTCATAATATATTACAAAGCAACAGTAATCAAAACAATATTTTGTTGAATAGCCAAATCAATTTAAGAATAGCCAAAACAGGGGTGCCTGGCTGGCTCAGTGGGTTAAAGCCTCTGCCTTTGGCTCAGGTCATGATCCCAGGGTTCTGGGATCGAGCCCCCCATCAGGCTCTCTGCTCCTCAGGGAGCCTGCTTCCTCCTCTTTCTCTGCCTGCCTCTCTGTCTACTTGTGATCTCTGTCAAATAAATAAAATCTTTAAAAAAAATAGCCAAAACAACTTGAGAAAGACCAAAACTGAAGACATCATACTTTCTGTAATACACTACTTTCATAGTATCTTACAAAGCTACAGTAATCAAAACAACATGGTACTGAAATAATGACAGACATATAGACAGATATATAAACAGAATAAAGGGAACAGAAATAAGTATGCACATATATGGTCCACTGATTTTTTACAAGGATGCCAAGACTATACAATGGGAAAAAGATAGTCTCTTTAACAAATGATGCCAGGAAAACTGGATATGCACAACAAAACAAAACAAAACAAAAAGAAAAAGAAAGAAGAGAAAAGAAAAGAAAAGAAAAGAAAAGAAGGAGGGTAGGAAGGAGGATAGGAGAAGAAGAAAGAAAAAAAGAAATACTTATTTCATACCACACACAAGATCAACTCAAAATAAAGACCTAAATATTAGACTCCTAGAAGAAACTCCAAAACTCCTACAAGAAAATGTAGGGGAAATGCTTCATGACATTAGGCTTAACAATAATTTCATGGATAAGACACCGAAAACACAGCTAATAAAAGCAAAAATAGATGAGTAGGATTAAATCAAGCAAAAGATTCTGCATAGCCAAGGAAATACTTAACAGAGTCAAAAGTCTTCCTGTAGAATGGGGAAAAAAATTAAATTGTATATCTGATAAAGAGTTAATTTCCAGAATTTATAAGGAATTCATACATCTCGATAGCAAAAAATTCCAATAACCCAATTTTAAAAATGGGCTAAAGACATGAATGGACATTTTCCCAAAGAAGACATACAAAGAGCCAACAGATATATGAAAAGATTCTCAATGTCACTAATTATCTAATTCAAATCAAAACTGCCATGAGATATCATGTCACACCTGTTAAGATGGCTATTGTAAAAAAAAAAAAAAAAAAAAAAAACCACCACCACCAACAACAAAAAAAACCCAAAGGCAATAATTTTGATGAAGATATAAGGAAAATATAAGAAAGTTTCATTAACTTGTACACCGTTAATTAAATTGTGTAATGGTATATAGCCTTTATGAAAGGAAGATTTTGAAGATTTTGAGATTCCTCAAAAACATAAAAATGGTGCTACCATATGATTTAACAATCTCGCATCTGTGTATTTAGCAGAAGAACTGAAATCACAATCCTGAAGAAATATTAGCACTCTGTGTTCATTGTAGTGCTACTCACAATAGCTCAGATATCACAATTACCAAATGTCCATTGAGAGATGCATGGTTAAGAATACACACACACACACACACACACACACTGGAATATTATTTAGGCTTTACAAGTAAAAGAAATTCCCAGTATGTAACAATATGGATGAACCTTGAGGACATTACACCAAATAAAATAAGCCAGACACAGAAAACAAATATTGCATGATTCCACTTCTATGAAGCATCTAAAATGGTCAAACTCATAGAATTAGACAGTGGAATGATGGTTATTAAGGCTGGGGAGAGGAGAAAATGAGGGGGGTGTTGCTAATCAAGAAGCATGAGGTTTCAGTTACGCAAGAGTAAGTTCTAGAGATCTTCTATAGAACATTGTGACTATATAGTTAGCAACACTGTCTCATGTACTTAAAATTTTATAAGATGGCAGATCTCACTTTGTGTTATTGTCATAACAACAAAAAATAAAGTTAAATGAATTTTAAAATATTGTCATGTCATCTATTCTCATACTTTAATAGTTGATATCTATAGTCTTTCCTAAGCCTAAACATAAAAACGATTCTATTTCAGATTAGCATTTTGCCTTCTGCATTCAAATCCACTTTCTGACTAATCAGAAATATAGACACATTGATACATTTACTACTACATATACTATTTATTCTTCTCATTGTATCCGTATGCATCCTAGACATACAAACATTTATTCTAATTTACTATAAATGTTCAAATTTTCCCCAGCACATGGCACACAGACTCATAACTTTGGGCTTTTACTTTCTCCTGAAATTCCCTCCTTTGTCTCCACAACAGATGAATTTTTGCTCATCAGCTCTGGATTTAAAACAACAACAACAACAACAAAAGCAACTCTCTTGCTGAATTTCAGGATGGCAGAGTCCGTTTCTTCCTACTCTAGTTTTCCCTGATACATTCATTATTCGGTATATATTTAGTGGTTATGATGTCTGCCTTACCATTCACTATGGGTGCATTCTGGAAGCAGAGAACTTGGCTTACTCATTCTATAACTAGTGCAGCTCATGGTGACCTGGCATCTGGTAGGTCTTCAGTATGTTTGTTGAATGTATAAACTCCAAATTGTTTGACTCTTCCTATCACAGACTTAACTCCACAGCAAAAGGTCTAAAACTACCCTACTTACAGAGTCCTTAGGGCTCTAATGATACATCAAGAACATCAAACATGTCTATGGAAATTACCTATAAAGAAAATATGTGTCACTTTTTGATCAATGCCCCCAATGATCTACTGCTGTGCAAAATTAAACCATGTAAACAGAAATGGGTATAATTTCAAGCCATGATTGAAAGTCTTTATAATAGAAGCCAATAGCCTACATTCCTAAATCAGTCTAAGTAGGAAAATTTGGTCTTTCATAAATTATACCAAAGTTACCAAAGTCTTTAATTTCCTTCTTAGTTGCAATACATTATTAAGTGATGCTATCATCTTCCTACATTTTACCCTAACACATTTGGTCTGGGCTGGCTTTAATTTCTGCTTAATAGCAGAGCAAATGCCATTACAGAGTTATGCAAATGGTTCAAAGATGGTGAACTAAAATAATTAAAGTCCCCCATATGAAAACCTTGATCAAGATTAAATTGTATATATACTTTATTCATACATACCTTTCCCCAAAAATCTAATTGAATTCCATTTAATCCTATAAATCTAAAGTTGCACATTAGCAATTCATAGACTCATGCTGAATCAACATCTCATTTTCATCCAATGAAAAACTGCAAGAAAACCAAGATGTGGATTTTGAAGCCCATTAATCAGGTTTCCTGACAAATAGGAGGAAAAAAGATGGTAATACCATTTAATATAGAGTTCCAAGAATATTGTAAGGACATTCCTAAGAAACCAACTAAAGTTTCTCCATGCTCAGTATAGCTATGGACAAAACACTTTCTGGAGTTGTAGGTGGGATGACTCTTTCCTAAACCAAGGAATAGCATTATACCAAGAAGAAAGAGTTGTGCATCAAAAAGTCAAGATACAGTGTCGGTAAATTCCAAGCAATGAAATTTCTTTGAGAAGTATTTGTCTAGTAAATTCAGCACCAAACTTTCAAACTTCAGCATTTATAAAGCTAATCTTCCCCAATCTCTAATCATTTTGGCCAAAATCACTGAGCTACAACTTTCTGGTTTTACTCTAAAGTCCTCTTAAAAAAAAAAAAAAATCCTTTCTAAATAAATTGCTTTCCATCTGTCTTTTTCCCATTATAAATTTTTAAGACAGACTTTATTATGCCAACTCATTCTGGCTGTATTGAAAACAAATTCTTTTTGAGGGTGAGATATCATCATTCAGATTCTGAAACCTGTTATTAATTCTTCAGAAAATAAGTCATTGTCCACCAGAAGCGAATTGTCAGACAAATGTCAAATATGAAAATTTTGCATTGGCCACATTCTACAGTCCTTTCCCCCAGGGGAATATGATTATTGTTGATACCTATGATACTGCTGCCCCTACTAGGCTTTGCTATATGAAAGACATTGAATGGTCTCAAAGAGGACTTGCTGGAAGTTAAGTCAACATATTTAACAGCAACAAATTGTTAATAACAATAACCATTTCAGGAGCACATAAAGCAGTAAGCAGTGCGTTTCATTTGTAAATTGTCACAACCACCTTGTCATTTGGCACCATTCCATTTTACAGGTAAAAAGGATTTAAATAAATTGTCCTCTATCCTATGTCTAAAGTGAGATAAAAACTTAATATATAATTGATACTCTGGACACCAAATCTAAATCCATAAGCTGTTATATCTTTGAGCAAGGTGTTAGATGATGTGGGAAACAAAGGCAGAAGAAAAATTATTAGATTTCCTTATTATCTACAGCCCACTGACAAGTCCTTGAAACTGGTAGAGTTTCCTCTAGACACTCAACTGCCTTGATGTCAACACCTTGCTAAGGGCTTAAGGTCTACTTAGCCACCCCCTCTTCCACTCCCCATCCTGTAAGTCTGCCTTAATATATTAAAATTCCTTCAGATATTATCCTTTATCTCTAAGCCCCCAAAATATAGGATGGCAATTATCCTTCAGGCATATGACCCACTGATATACATCTGAAGGGTCTCATAATTAAGGTTTTTTTAAAGATGGTAATAAATGACCTTTTCCCAACAATAGCTAGCACCCTCAAGGTCCTGGAAACCTTGCTTCCAAATTCCTTAGAGACTAATGTTATCTGTAATCCCCTCCCAACTTAAAAGTATATAATGGGGGGCGCCTGGGTGGCTCAGTGGGTTAAAGCCTCTGCCTTCAGCTTAGGTCATGATCCCAGGGTCATAAGATCGAGCCCCGCATTGGGCTGTCTGCTTGGCAGGGAGCCTGCTTCCCCCTCTCTCTCTGCCTGCCTCTCTGCCTACTTGCAATCTCTGTCTGTGAAATAAATAAATAAAATAAAATCTTTGGGAAAAAAAAAAAAAGAAAATATATAATGGGCCACTCCTCCTGACCCTGGTGCAACTCTTCCTGTCCTCTGTAGGTCCCTGTGCCTTAATAAAACCACCTTTTTGCACCAAAGACGTCACAAGAACTCTTTCTTGGTAATCAGCTTCTAACTCTAACATCTTTCCTTCATCATTAGAGACATCTAAAGTGGAAACAAATGTTGAAAGGAGGAGTAAACATTATTTCCTTGTAACTACAAATCTATCTCTGAGAAATGTCCTGACTGACACCTGGACCCAAAGAACTACAAAATATGAAAACATGAGTCACTTCCTTCCTTTAAAAAAATAAATTAAAAATCCCTACAATACCTTACTATCTCTCTTAACAAATACCAAACCTGTAATAATCTTTCTATGGGCTGACTCTCAACTCACTTTTCCATTTGGAGGTCACCAGTTAGTTCTGGTAGTCTTCCTCCTAGCCATTCTGCTCCCTCCACTGAAGTTCCTTAAACACACCCTCCTCCTCCCACCTCCGTCAGCTCATCTTAGAAGTTACTTTCCCTAGGAAACTCCCTGGCATCTATGGAGAGAGGTCAAGCCCTCTCCCAGTGTGAGTTCCTAGTATGCCAGGTTTGTTCTCCTTGGCATGTAATGTAATTGTAATTAGTTGTCAGACAGGGACAAAATGAAGATCTCCCTTGACTTATGATGGGGTTATGTCCTGACAAACCCATGATAAGTTGAAAATATCCTAAGTCAAAATGCCTTAATACACCTAACCTACACCATAGTTTAGCCCAGCCTACCTTAAGCATGCTCAGAATACTTACACTTGCCAACAGCTGGGCCAAATAATCTAACACAGAGGCTACTTTATAACAAAGTGTAATATATTAGGTTGACTATCTCATGTAATTTATTAAATGCTATACTGAAAGTAAAAAGCAGAATGTTTGTATCGGTACAGAACGTATCAGTTGTTTACCCTCAGTGATCACTGTGGAACTGGGATCTGTGGTTCACTATTACTGCATAGTGTCTTGAGACAGGATTGTTACACATTGTCACTAGCCCAGGAAAAGATCCAAATTTAAAATTTCAAGTACCATTTCTACTGAATATGTATCACTTTCAGACCAACGGAAAGTCAAAAACATTTTTAAATTAAACCAGCTTAAGGCGGGTATATTAAACCGTGAGTATTCATGAGCTTTCACTACTCTTCTGTACCTGCCATTTCTGGACCTTTCCTTATGTTGACCCAAGTGTTGGATGAGTCAGAAGATTAGAGGAACTGTAGAAGATTATGGCCATGGAAAGAAGGGGAAGAGAGACAGAGAATATATATTATTAAGTAAATGGGGTAACACAAAAAAATGCTAAAAGTAAAATGGATATAGAAGTTTTTGCCATTATAAAAATTTAAAAGTATACCACAATAAATATGAACATGCAAGCATGCTTAAAAACATGCAGTCAATAAGCAACAGGAGTTTTTTGGAAGATAATTAAAATTGCTCAATAATCTGGTAAAATCAAAAGAATGAGAAAGAATGCATTTTATATTTTTAAGAGAATAATGTGAAGATCCAAACTCAACACATTTAACAGAAATGTTTTTAACCCAATCCAATTACTGCCAATAAATCTATATATCCACCTTAGATTTTCCAAGACTTGAGTGATTATTTTGTTCCTCAGCTTATCCGATGGTACTGATACATCAAAGAATCTTGGTAAAAAAGAAAAAAAATATTCTGAATGGATGAGCTCTACCACGTCCTTCATAGTGTAGTACCTCTGTACCTTGTATTTTGCTTTAGTGTTCCACCTAGTAGACCCTGTCAGGGCTCAGTAAAGAGTCATCAAGTAAGTAATTTAGGTTTTGCAGGTCTTAAAATTTCTGTGGAAATGTCTCAACTCTGCAACTGTAATGCAAAGGCAGCCATAGATAACATGTAAACAAATAACCATAGCTGTTTAAGAAAGAGAGAGAGAGAAAGAGAGAAGGAGGAAGGGAAGGAAGGAGGAAAACTCCTTTGTAGACACTGAAATTTATTTATAGACTGAAACTCCTTTGTAGACACTGAAATTTGCTTTTCATGTAACTTGAAAATGTCATAATATACTACTCTTTATTTGATTCTTTTCAGCCATTAAAAAAATGTAAAAAATCATTCATAGTTTGTGCACTGTTCAAACACACACACACACAACAAACCAGACCAAATCTGATCTATGGGCTAAGGTTTCGAAAATCCTTGTCTCTACCTTTTCTTTTGGCTTGTATACCAATCATTCTTAAATTGTATAAAGGCTTTGAGGAGTTGCTATCTATGTAACCCCATCATCTAATTATACATGGCTAGATTTATAATAGCATCCCAAATAGAGATGTTATGGAATTTGAATCAAGACATATTCCACTTAAATGAATTCAAATAGCTGACTCTTACAGCAAACATCCCTATTTTAACAGTTTTGAATGGAAAATGTCTTAAGTCATACATACATATTATTTTGACCTTTAAAAGAGGGTTTCTTTTATGCTAAAACAAAAGAAAAATTTTATTTACCATATAGGGAGTTTCCTGCAATTTGAGGCATTCATCTTCATAACTACACTACAATTTCCTCAAAACCGCAGATTATCCTTAATGAAGCCAGTATGTGAAGTTTCTCAAACAGGGCTAGGAGAAAGAGGATATTTATTAGATAGTGATTGATGTGACTTATACATAAAATAAAAATGGGGCTATATAGAAAAAAATACATAATGAAAATGTCCATTTCACTACACATATGAAACACTGAAATTTTTTTCTAAATTATAGAGCTTTGAGTGATTTAAAAACTCTAAGTTTTTTATTGAAAGAGAGAGGTAGCATATTTATTTTTTTAATAAAGATAAAAATAATTAAATATAATGGATTTTATTCAATATGCTTGATCATAAACTTTTATTATTTTTGGTCATGCATGATTTCTTAATAGACATAATATCAGAGTTGTAGGGAAAAATTTAAAGAAAGTCATCGACAGATTTGGTTTTATTACATTACCTTCTTTAGCATCCTCTCTCTACCTTCCCCTAAATGAACAATAATTCAGTAACCTACAAAGTTTCCCACGCTGCTGCTTCAAATCTGCTCTGGGGTTTTTTTTTCTTCCCACTAGTCAACACACCCCCTGCTGGCTCTAGGCTAACATTCATTCTACCTTATTAGAAATGCCAATAAAAAGCAAATTATAGATGTTTTCACTGTATTTTCTATGCTGATTCAAATGCAAAAGGGACAAAAGGACATAAATGCTAGGGATTAGGTTACATAATGAAATAATCCTTTGAAATCAGCTCTTTCTCCTTCCAAATAATGTATTTCCTGAAAAATATACCTTCAAAGAAATTTAAATTTTGTAGAAGAGTTTTCATAGTAGTACTTACCACAAATCCTATGTTCAGATGTCAGCCTGACTGACTTAAAGATCAGGTGAGTACCTGGAACTGAAGAGATTACCTCTGCTCTTCACTAATTTTCTTTAACCAAGTTAGTCATAGCAAGCTTTAGAGACAGCTGTTCCCTGAGACGTAGAAGCAGGCCAGCAGTAACCCAAATATTTTTTTTTTAATCATAGAAATCAAATTGTCAGTCATATTGGAGAGTAAATGGGCAAGTTACACACACACACACACACACACACACACACACACGATTAATATATGCATTTCATTTCTAAACATTTGTGGCACTAGTGATGGCATGATAAACCAAAACTCTAAAATCAGAACCATTTCTGATTAATAGCTTTGTGCTTTGGACATTATTACTTAATTTTCACAAGCTTCAGTATCCTTATCTGCCAAATGTAGCTAATGATACTTCCTTCAGAATTTTTCCATGAATTCTAAGAGGAGAAAACAAACCCATAATGCCTACTGCAGGTTGATATTTAATACGTGTTCTGTTTTCCTCTAGAGAACCTAACTAGCAGTGGCTTAAACAATACAGACATTTATTGTTCCAGAGTAGAAATAACTCAGTATTGTCATTAATACCCATGACATGTCTCTGTTTTTGGCCATGTCATTGTCCTGGTCATCCCCTCATATTCCCAAGCTGGTTACTGGAGTTACAAACCTTATGCCCTTGTGAGATAGTAACCATGCTGTGGGAAAGCAGTGGGGATAACAGGATTTTTATTCATGCTTCTCTCCCTTTTCGGAGAAAAAAATTTCTCCTTCCCCTTGAATACTATTGTTCAGAACTGGGCCACAAGGCAAACATCACATAATCACTCTCAAAGGGAAATATACTTGTAAAGGCTTAGTCAAATCATGATTCTTTTGACAGCCTGTTTTGCAATCAAGGAAGAAATTGCAAATGGTTGTTGGTCAAGAAACCAATAATATCTGTCACTTCAATGGACTGGAAAACCATAAACTTAGAGTTTTCTCACCTGTAAACATTCATTACTTATGTTTGTATACACTAACTTCTTATTTTGAAATTGAGAGGAGTGTAAGAACCGTGAAGACTGGACCAAGCCAACTCTTTCTAGGGACCCTATTTATTTATTTATTTATTTATTTATTTATTTATTTATTTGACAGACAAAAATGACAAGGAGGCAGAGAGGCAGGCAGTGAGAGAGGAAGGGAAGCAGGCTCCCTGTTGAGCAGAGAGCCCAATGCTGGGCTCAATCCCAGGACCTTGGGACCATGACCTCATCAGAAGGCAGAGGCTTTAACCCACTGAGCCACTCAGGTACACCCTAGGACACCTACTTAACCAAAAGGAAATAATACATGTCTAGGCACATCAACGTTGCTCAATAAATTCATGTTGGTTAATTTAACTATTGTGATGCCTTTAAATAATGAATTATGTGTACTTCCCATAGAACAGGTTATGTTTTTGAATACTTACATGCATTTTTACTTCAGGGATGAACTAGCAAATAAAATGCATGAGAAATCCAGTGGTTAGAGGCTGACTAAATTGTCTTCTTTGGACTAAGGCATGATATATATAACTTGTGCATATATAACAAAAATGCTTTTACATGTATGATTATATTCACTATGCCAAAATACCTAAACCAGAAATTATCTCAATTTACAGTTATAAAAGCTGACTCTCAAAAGACCAAATTAGGGGCACTTGGGTGGCTCAGTGGGTTAAGCCTCTGCCTTAGCTCAGGTCATGATCCCAGGGTTCTGGGATCGAGCCCCGCATCAGGCTCTCTGCTCAGCGGGAAGCCTGCTTCCCCCCTCTCTCTCTGGCTGCCTCTCTGCCTACTTGTGATCTCTCTCTCTGTGTCAAATAAAATCTTTTAAAAAAAAAAAAAAAAGACCAAATTATTTACTCAGGGTTTTGTACCTGGTAAGCTGCAAAGTCAAAGCTAATGATTGGGGTTTCTGATTCTGAGCTCAGAACTTTTCATTAAACTCCAAACAAGTTTATCCTGAAATATGATATATATCACAAACAACTTCTCAGAGATTGTAAGGAAGATTCCCCTCAGAAAGAGCCAGCAATAAGTGAAGAAGAGAGATCCTTCTCCTTTTTCTTTTTCTTTTTTAAGATTTTATTTACGTAGAGGGGAGAGAGAGAGAGCGAGAATGAGCACAAGTTGGAGGGAGGGGCAGAGGGAGAAGCAGACTCCCCGCTGAGTAGAGGGGCTGACAAGGGACTCAATCCCAGGACCCTGGGATCATGACCTGAGCTGAAGGCAGATGCTTAACAACTGAGCCATCCAGGCACCCCAATCTTTTTCTTTTTTAATTTATTTTAAACAACTGTATTTTGAAGCTTATTTTATTTGTTGTTATTATTTATATATTTTTATTTCTTTTCAGTGTTCCAGAATTCATTGTTTATGCACCACACCCAGTGCTCCATGCAATATGTTCCCTCCGTAATACCCACCACCAGGCTCACCGAATCCTCCACCCCCCTCCCAATCCTTTTCTTGATATATGTTTCCAGATACGGCACAGCTGGGATTGTACAAATATAATTAGATGAATACTTTAAAGGGTGGATTCCTCCCCCCAAAATAAATCCAAGTATTTGAGAAATATATGTCTAGGAAAAATGAACTATAAAGATACTAACCTAAACTGTATTCCTATTGATTTTGCATGTAATTGACATCTTGATTTACAGGGAAAATAAGAGTAAATGCCCTCAAAGGAGCCTCTGAATTCTGGTGCAGTGGGTGAATAGGGGTGAAGATAGGGGGTAGATGTAGCCTTTTAAAAAGCTGACAAGGTCTTTTTGTATCTAACATGATTCATTCATCAAATATTTTTTGAGGGGTGCCTGGGTGGTTCAGTGGGTTGAAGCCTCTGCCTTCTGCTCAGGTGATGGTCCCAGGGTCTGGGATGGAATCCCACATTGGGCTCTCTGCTCAGCGGGAAGCCTGCTTCCCTTCCTCTCTCTCTGCCTGCCTCTCTGCCTACTTGTGATCTCTGTCAATAAAAAAAAGTATATATATATATATATATATATATATATATATATCTGCATATATATATATACACACATATATACATGCAGGCTTTCAAATAAAAAAATATATATTTATATTCAATATATTTTTATATTAAAATATATATTTTAATATGTATATATATATATACATGTGTATATGCACATGTATATATATATACATATATACATGCAGGCTTTCAAATAAAAAATATATATTTATATTCAATATATTTTTATATTAAATTATATATTTTAATATGTATATATATACACATGTGTTTAAGCACATGTGTATATATATACATATATACATGCAGGCTTTCAAATAAAAAATATATGTATACATATATATTCACACACTTATATATATATACATGTTAAAATATATATTTTAATATAAAAATATATTTAATATAAAAATATATATATATTTTATTTGAAAGCCTGCATGTATGCTGAAGACTAAGAATTCAATGTTCATTGATAAATTACTCCTGCGAAATTACTCAGAGTTAGGAAAACACATGTGAAGAAAAACATTGTACAGAAATCACCAAAAAATTCAAGAGAGATGTGGTAGCTAAATTTGGAGTGGAATGGTGAGTGAAAATTAGCCATTTGGGAAGACGTAGTCCATAGAAGGAAGAAAGAGTAATATGTGTAAACAGCACAACATATTACCAGCTGAGAAACCTGCACTTCAGGTAAAAGTACGTAAAGGGTTGTTCTATCTGCAGGAGACTGATGTTAGAAGATAACTAGTTTTGAGGTCAAGGATGACTATGGTGGTGACGAGACTGAGTGTGAAGTGAAGTGGCACAAGGAGAGAAAAATAGTGGGGAGAGACTCAAGTGAATTGTACTCCGCCTTTGGCTGAGGTCTCTTTGCCTGAATAGAAAAGCCCATCCTGTAAAAGTAGAATTCTGCCTACATGATCCTAAAATGTGACTTCCTATGACGCAAAGCTACCTGACCTAACCTAATCTGAATAACAATCTCCATGGCCCAGGGTGACTCAAATCCCTTCACCCATGAAGAGAGAATTACTTCATTATGCCAAATGCAGGTCTTCCTTCCCAGGGGAAGTAATCTTTGTCCGCTTAAAATCTCCTATCACACTTAGTATCTGAGCCATTTGGCACTTAATCACATGCTAACTTGTACTGTTACCTTAACTTTTTAATGTGTTTACATCATACTTTTCCAAATCGTTTTTAGCTCCAAGAGAGCAGGAACATTTTTCTTATTTCCTACACCCTTCAGGTATAGCATGTTGCTGACTCCATGCTCCAAAGAGGAAAAAAGAAAAAAAAAAAATATTTCTTTAAAATATATATATATATATTTTTTTTAAGAAATAAAGGTGAAAGGATAAATATTAAATTAACTTTCTGACACATCATTATTTTTAAAAACTCTATTTTAAAGATATGAATGGCAGCAGAAATTATCCTTCCATCTTTACAACTAACCACAAATATGTGAAGCTGAAATAATCCCAGAATACTGATACTCACAACAGTGTAGCCTATTGTGATCAATGCCAACTCTTCCCCTATATGTGACAGGCACCAATAACGTCACAGTGAATTTGACCTATTAGCTCTCAAAAGATAAAGGAAAAAAGATGAGTGGTTTTCATTTTAAAGTACCATATGGGTGAGAGCCGTTAATTCTGTATGATACTTAACATGTCAATATCTGTCTCCTCTTAGGATAGCATCTGTAAAATGGAGATGGCCAAACATACCTCCTACATGCCTCACAGGAGGATTACAAAATCTATGAGGCAAACCACTTGTTGAATATACTAAGGCTAAGATTCCAGTTGATTATGATTCTTTCCCTTCAGCTCTATTAAAGGGAAAGAAGTAGAAGGACCCAAGGGAAAATTAAAGGGACATGAACACCAAAGCCTGTCCAAGTCATTCCTTTTTTAATATTTTGGACAAAAGTTTGTCTTGAGAAGATGCTCAGATTTATCATTCTAAAATTCAGGCATTTGAGGATTTCAATTATCTGTTTTCCCCCATTTCCTGTTAGCAATCAAACTGCTCTATCTATGCATAATTTTTAAGCTTCTTCAAAGCAAGGCACTCTGCAAGTATGAGTTCTTCTTCTTCTACATAAAGCAACATCGAGGAAACTGATAGATTATTCACCTTCTACTCCAGCATTTGAAAGGTGGATTTATCAAACAAAAAGGTTTACAAAAGAATTTCAAAAGGTAAATATCAGTCTGGCTGAGAACAGTTTTAACAGTGATTAATATTCTGCAGCTAATAAAAACTTGTTGGCAAAATGCCCCCAGAAGATGGCATTGTTTACACTATTGTCTAAAAGGAACAGCTGTTTACCCCTCGCTCCATTCAGAGCTGCAGTATTCTTGCTGAAATGTTAACAAATCTTAGACAAATATCTGCTGTTTAAGGCTCAAAGTTGCTTTGAGAACAGGTGTATTTGAGAGAGAGAGAAAAAAGCTACAACTGTAAATAGGACTTTAAATTAGGTGCAATTTATATAGTATACACTAGGTTTGCATATGGGCATCTAAATGCAGAGTTCTAATACTCACTAATATCTAGAAGATTATTCAGTTTAGGAGCTTCACATAACAATTTCCCTGCTTGTCTTTTAATATATATTTCAAGCACATTTTATTGACATCGGTAGATTCAATTTTAAGACATTGTGACATGAAATGAAGCCCACATCTTCCATAATTTAAAAAAAAATTATTTATCTAATATTTTTGGATTGGTGGACAAGGTAGGATGATGCCCTAGAGCATTACTCACTGAACAAAAAGTTTGTATTCCCTGGGTATCATTTTCCCATTTGTAAAAAGAGAGGTCTTAAAGTTTCAGCAAGCTTATGGAGCTAGGGCAAATTTCACACACTGCTATGGGGGAAGGGGAGTAAACTGCTAACATCATTTTATAGGGCAACTGGAGAGACCTACTAAAGCTGAGGATAAGCATGCTTTATGACCCAGAAATTTGACTCCTAAGTACATATTTGGGAAATATTAAGGGACAGGTACAAGAGCGTATTGCTTATGTTAGGGAAAAAAGAAAAAATTCTCTGGAAGAGATCTAGTAGCTAACAATTATTTTCAGTTAGAAGCTTATAGACAAAGTGCACTGACTGGGGTGGTTTATTTGGTTGCCTTTGGCTCAGGTCATGATCTCTGGGCCCTGGAATTGAGCCCTACCTCCTGCTCACTAAGGAGTCGGCTTCCTCTTCCTCTCTTCCTCTCTTTCCCTCTGCCTATCCCCAACCCCCAATGGTGCTCTCTCTTTCTCAAATAAATAAAATCTTGAAGAAGAAGAGGAGGAGGAGGAGGAGGAGTAGTTTACAGACAAGAGAGTCATTTTAAGTGACAGAATTCTTTCTTTGATAAAATAATGGTGTCACAAATCCAATTGTCATTCAAATTACCTTTTAGTATTCCAGAGCAGCGAGTCCAGTCCTAACCAAAACCACTTATTAACCTCAAGATTCACGCAGAAGCTGCATGAAACCCAACTCAATCCGCTATTCCCTGTTCATCTGATAGGGGAAGACCAAAGGTTATTGTCAGGAATCTATAATGTGAAATAAGTCTGCCTGGGCGCTGCTGCTGCCTGGGGAAGGGGGGTGGTGGGGGGAAGAGGAGACATCCACTTCCTCTGAAGTGACTCTACCCCAACTTAATTTTAAGCTTCACGTAGGAGAAATCATTATGGTCTCTCATTTTGTTAAGGTTTGACAGCTCTCTGACAGCTTCCAATAAAAACAAAATAAAATTGATTTATGGTAAAGCAGGAGAATCCCCAGATGTAAACTAGAAGCCAAAGAGAGAACCAGAATTTCCAACAGGAAGCTTCTAGGAAGGAACCAGAACTACTCTTTACCCCCTTTTAAATTTTAATCCTTCCATGGCGGGGGTGGGGGGGTGGGGGTGAAGGCGGGCCCAGATCTCCAATCTTAGAAGCCAGCCAGGACCCCCAGCCTGACTCCCATCATTTGTCACTGAGAGACCGAATTTTTCTCTCCCTCTTTCGGGAACGTAAAGCCCTGAACACCTTGCAGTACCCGACCCAAGCTACATGCTAACAGCTAAGAGCGAAGTGTGGTTGTGGTCGCCCTGAAAGTGCGAGCGATGGAGTGGGGCGCAGGGTTGAAGACCAGGGACTCGGCTGTAACGTCAAACAGTTAAACCAGAAATCCTAATATCATCAATACCCATCGGCCAAGTAGGAAATAAACACGGGGTTGAAAATCGCTCATCATTTAATAATTCAAGTGTTCCCTCTCCTCTCAAAAAAAAAGGGCATCTCGTTAGCTCGTTGCTAAGCTTTCCCTGGGAAATTCGCTCTTGCTGATGTGTTCTGTCTTCCAACTCCTTTCAGCATCACTCGGACAGCAATGTTCTTGGAAAACCTGGTTGAAGTGTCTTCGCTGCACCCCCCATCGAGGGCGGGTGGGGAGGCAGAGGAAGGGTAGCGCAGGGAGGGGATCGAGGCGCGCCCGCGGGAGAGGGACCCCCACCCCGGCCGCCGGAGCGCACCGCCGCGGCGCGGGGCCTGGAGCCAGGGCGCCGGAGCGCGCAGAGGACCCGCCCAGACCGCTCTTCTGAGAGCGCGGGGCGGGCCTGGCCGGGGGCGGTGCCGCGCGCCTAGCTCGCCTATAAGGAGCGGCCGGCCCGGGTGCAGATCCCAGCGCCGGGGCCGAGGTGCAGGGGCTGTCTGCCGGGCTCGGCGCCTCGTGTTGCAGCGGGGTTTGGATTTGCACCTTTAAGGAGGGGGAGAAGAGGAAGAGGCGGGCGAGGAGGGCGAGTACAGCAAGCGGCAGTTGCGGGGACCGTAGCTTCAGCCGCAGCTAGAGGCAGAGCCCGCTACCTTTTCGGTGGAGCGTCTGGACACGGGATGGAGTGAAGCCGCGAGTGCCTCTTCTAGGGGGGGTGGGAGGGGGTCAGGCGGTGCCGAAGAGAGGGAGAGAGAGAGAGGGAGAGAGAGAGCGAGCAGAAGAAGAAGCCGCGGCTGGCGCCTGCGAATTTGGGATTCGATTGGGAGGGACCGCTTACTCGGGGGAAATGGATTCTGTACCAAGGCTGACCAGCGTTTTCACTTTGCTGTTCTCCGGCTTGTGGCATTTAGGATTAACAGCGACAAATTGTGAGTACCAGGAGCTGGGGGCGGGTAGGTGAGATGGGAAACGCCAGCGTTGGGGAGACACACTCAGCTGTCCAAGCATGTTCAATTGTGACTGCCCTGAACAGAGAGGAAGGGGGGAAGTGCTGATTGGTGTGGTGCTAGCACTCAGACCATCCCAAAAGTTAGCAGAGCTCGGATGAGCCAGCCCCGCTGCATTTCCTGCCCTTTTTCCCGAATCGCAAAGTTCGGGGGAGAAGGGAAGGTTTCTCTTCCCCGTGCCTCACGCCAGGTCCGTGTTCTTCGCCTGCCTGGTCTCCGCCAAAGCTTTTCCGGAGAAGGGCCCCGGATTCGGATTGTATGCACTGAAGGCTGAGCTTCCAGAGATAGAGATGCTCCCGGCCACCGCACTCGGTGACAGTGGCTCATCTCTGAACGCGGCTGCCTGGGATTTGCAATATACCCAGTACCTCACTAGACATGGCTTTCAGCTCTCCCGTAGGCAGGAGGCTTCAGTTGGGGTATCCTGCAACCAATAGGCATCGGTTTAATAGGATTGGGAGTTTTGGCCTAAGAGTCATGGCCCAATGTAGTCAAACCACAAGATCAATGGCTGCCCCTGTTACAGGAGGAAGAGCTTTGATGCACACTCCACCCCCAAAATCTTTGTGCCAAAGAACACATAATGAGTATGCACTAAGTGTACACTCTGTCGTCCAAGCTCTAACCTCAGCAAGTGCAGGGCATTTAATTTAATAGGCAGGAAGGCTGGACACCTGGGGATCCACCACCTGCACTGTGTATTTAAAGAACCCAGTTCGTCAAAGTTGAATAAATCGCTAGAGCCATCAGAGGTTCAAGCTCAATTGCTCAGCTGCCTCTCTAGGCAGAGAGAGGGAAGTTTTTCCAGCTTGGAAACTCCTAAATGAGAAAGAACGCAATTAAGCCATCTGTGTTTTTTCCAGAGATGTTTTATCAAGGTTCCTTAAGTTTCTGGGCTTGCTCCTCTGTCTGCTACCTCCCAACTCCCAGGAACCTCTGAAATGCTTAACTGTACTGGAACATAACACCACTTTAAGAGAAAGATAGAAAGACTACTTAGTACTGGTGAATCCCTCTACATCACTTCCCACACTCAGGTTCAAGAGGACCTGGTGTAAGAGATACTCATACTCAACCCAGAGTTGCTCCTCAAGGGAAGACAATTAGACAAATGTTGTTTAGTGAAAATGGTCCAAAAAAGAGCCAGTGTTTCTGTGATTGGAAGTTTTGGAGGTTCAGAATCCATCGTTAGTGGTAATGTCTTATAAAGATTGTATTAAAGTTTCTATTCTAAAGGAGTGAGGTCAACCTCTCTAAAAGGGAGGAGCTAGAGGGACTTAGTATAGAAATCATTTCAGATAATAGGTAGGACAAGGTTAGAATCTGATGTTTCTTTTCTCTTCCTCCTCCTCACCTCTCTCCTCTTCCCCTCCCCCTCCTCCTTCTCTTCCTCCTCCTCTTCTTAAGTGAAATTGTTCCCATGGTGCTTTAGAAAAACATCTAAGCGGTTTAGTTAGAGGAAGTTAGGCATGGTGCTGAGCTAGCCTCTCTACCTCCTAAAACACTAGAGGTCAGTATTGTCCTAATGATGCAAAGGTATAGCTGCAAAAGAGCTGTTTTTCCGTTAGAACATTTACCTATCTGGAAATAGTGAATATTTTGAAGATCCATAAAGGTGGGGCGAGGAATAAGGGTAAAATAGATAGAACATACCCTACAGGAATATGGTTGGGGCTTCCTTATGTAGCACCTTTTCTTAAGAGCAAGGAAATAAATAAATTGTAGAATGCCAGTTTGTGTAAATTAACTGAATTATGGTTAATATGTTTTAATAATGCTCATAAAACCTAAATGGCGTGGATTTAAGACTCGTGTTTATCATTACTGATGCAGCAATAAAGCTAATTCTCAACATTTCAAATGAAACTTTGTGGTAATGAGCTTTAGTATTTCATCAGTGACAGTTTAATTTTCTTATTTTCAATCAACAATTCAATTGAATGCATGCTACTTGCTAAATATTTTAGGGTCAGTGTTCTTAAAGAATAATGATGAATGTTTTTTTTATTATGGTGAACAAAATGTATTAGTTCAGTAGCATGGCCGCAGAAAATTACTTCTCAACTCAGTTTATCTCGGTGATCTTCAGAAACAGTGATGCAGAACCTCTAAGAGAAAAACATTAGCATTTCACAATTCTTCCCGACTTCAATTGTCCACATACTTTATCCATTAAATTTAAGGCTTTGATTTACTATTTATCTACAGTCCATGAACATTTATATGCATGTATTGAAGAAGATAAATCTCCTTTCAAATAGTCAATTTGTATAAGTATACAGATTACTTGGAGAATTTTTTTTCAAGATTTTTATTTTTTGAGATAACATTTTATGTCATTTGTGAAAGTATCCCTAAACATGAGTTATTTACGCAAGATGCTCCGTGGTATCTAAGTATACCTGTGACCTTTGTTCAAATAAAAATAACTTTTAATTGTTTGTATTATTCTAAAAATAGTGTGTTGTTATTACTGTTGCATATAGAATGTATATGTATGTGTGTGTTTAATTTTCTTATAATCTGACCAAAACTTGGGCATTTGTCTGTAAGAGAGAAATGAATGCTTACCCATTATGGATTTTGTAAGTTTCTAATTAAACAAAATTAAAATAAAGTCAGGTTAGAAGGCCAGCTACAGAATAGGTATTATGAATCTGTGCAGAGAACATAATTACCAACCAGTAATAAAAACTGTGGAAATTCCCCCATTCCAGATTTTCAGGATATTAAGTAGCTACAACATTTCCTTTGGGTTTACCCTGAGGGAATTAGTTAATTTCGAATGTAGCTATGATAGGCCACTGTTAAATGAAAAACCATTTTACATGTGATATCAACTCCTTTGGCACAAGAAAAAACAATGTAACTTGAGGATAGCTGGTTCAAGTGAAACTAGGAGTTTGAAATGCTGATGGGTTTTAGCCCTGGTTATGCCACAGCTAACACATTGAATGTCTGTCCACTTATGCATCTTTGCCATGCTCACAGGCTTGGATATAAAACAGCAACTGAGATATGTATCTTCTCCCAAACAGAACGGCAGTTCAGTATTTTACTAAGGAGATAATTCAAATATTAATTATGTGGAAAGACTATGATAATGCAAGAAATTGCATTCAGAAGATAAGAGCAATGCAGGATACTTACAAGGGTCACTCTTCACTTTATTTTTGCCAATATTCAGATGTTACGTGATTATGACTGCCTTAATTTTAACCTAATGAGTCACTTGGATCTTCAAGCATCTTAACTGTTTGGTGCTACATACCATTCACAGAGATAACAGCCTTGAGAAGGAAATCAGAAACTCTTTATTCTATGATGATGCCTTTCATCACAGAAAGAACCTCATGTAAAATATACAAGGATGTCAATCATAGTCATAAACATCTTTAAATAAAGAGAATGCAATATTCCTTGAGTTATCTGAAGCTTATGCACAAACCCAATCAATAGGTAATATTATAAATAAACAAATACTAGGCTGACTTTTTTCAGCAGGGAAGTGTTTGTGGTATACTTTTCTGACAATTATAGTCAGCAGAAGTGAAGGAAGCACTAGAATGCTCATTTGGAAGAGAGTCCTAAAGATTTTCCCATGGTTGAATAGGCTTGTCTTTGACAATCCATGTGAACTCTCTTTCTCTTCAATCCCTCAGAGCCCACATCTCCAAACCAGATTCGTATTTCCACGATTGGAACATGTAAATGAAAAACTAGAAAAGCAATGTCCATACCAGGGTACAGAATTATGAGAGAATTAGCTTCCATTAGAATGACATCACTCCAGCCCCTATTCTCTAAATTGAAGTTTTCTTTCTTTCTTTTTTCCCCCTGCTCTTCCCAGTTTCTTCATCTTTCTATAAGAGGACCCAGTTCTCCTTACCTACATCTCTTTACTTTTCAGTGCTCATTTGTTACAAAACGAAGATTTATGATACCATTTGAAATGTTCCTAAAAGCTTTAGTTGGTGATCCAAAGCCCTTCAGTTTGTATGCTGGAACTCTGCTGAAATATGCCTTGTCTATATACAAAGCTAATTATCCTCACTAGTTAGGAGGGTGGGGAGAGGGTCTAGTTACCACAAAGATCATAATACAGTAGTCATTCACTCACTGGACCTTTGTTTTGAAGATTCAGTGTACTCATTTGGAGCTAATAGTGGCATTTTTAATACCTAAGGGAAGCTGTCTTCATTTATCAAAACTCTTGACTTTCCGGAAAGTGTCCTTGAGAAGGTCATTGACTTATCCCAATGATTGTTGTGGATTAATTGAAAGAGTTGGATCATATGGTGATTAAGGTCCTATCTAGTCCTAATGTATTTATGTCTTTACTGATGTTACCCACTTACTGGTCATTCCATTTGGATACTTCTGGGATGGTCATATTCTAAATTGTTAAGCAATTATATTTAGAATAACAACATAATAGGGTTTTAATTCCTAATAACTCCCAATAATTGTATCTCTTACTTCATATGCCGTGGGCACATAATTTGGCAAGGCATTGCAGCTAGGTAGACTTTGTTAAATTCAGTTTACAGATGAGTGAATTTAAGGTTAATAGAAGTTAATAATTTCCCCAGGATCATAAAGGTATGATCCTATGGGGGAAAAAAAAAAAAATCAGGATCTGGACCTCTGTCTGTCTCCAAAGATCAGAGTCTGCAAGATATTAAATTAATTCCCATGCATTCAGTTCGGGGTTGTGTGTGAGCTGGCAAGTTGCATTGTGATCCCTATGGTTAGTCTCTGTAGCTCTATCCATAGCAAAGGGCAGGAAGGTAACATTTTCCACCAGAGCCAACACCTGAGTTATACCTTATCAAAACAAAACAAAACACACAAAAATTGGAATGTAGATTTGATGCAAAATGCCTAATATCACAATGGTCAAAAATAAGAGGCCACATATTTGTATGATCATCAGACGCTTTAATTTTATTTTACAAGTTTTAATAAAAAACTGGATGGGGAAGGGCATAGCCTTGATGAAGACTTGTGACCACACACACGCTACCATGAAATCTACCTCTGTTGGCATCATGTCTTCTCAGTCTCTAGGAGGAGACCAAATGTATAAATTAATAGTAGGTATGAGCTCCTTCTCCCTTCTCTTCTAATCTGGCCCTACCTAATGGTCTAAACTGCATGTCCATGGTTCTTGCCCTGTCCCCTAATTTCCAATTTGGGAACTCCACATTCTACAAACAAGCCATGCTGTCCTGCATCTCCCTTGCATTTATTTGTGTATGCTATCTGTTTGATCTAGTTACCTTTTTCTAGTTTTTACACACCCTAATTTTCTCCCAGTTACACACACACACACACACACACACACATACACACACACACAGGCTTTCCCCACACTGGGCCAAATGCCCCTATGTATGACTTAGTATATTTCCATAGCACTTTCTTAAAATCCTTGTCTTCTTGAGTAGTTGCAAAGCTCCCTGATTATCATATTTCATTTCAATATCTGTATTCAATACATAAAACATTAGGTGAATGAGTGGACGAGAGAAGTAGTGAATGGTTTCTAACTAAGAAGTTTAATTTGTAAGCAAAAATAATCTTTCTATAGCCCTGTTGCTAGAGTCTTAAATTTATTTGGTTTATTTTATTTTTAACTGGCAAGTATTACTTATTATTGTTCTGGAAATGCTAAGATCTGACCTCAGAACCAAGTTTGATCTAATTTTATTAACTTGCTTTTGCGATTTTAATGAACATTTCCTATAGAGCTGAAAGTACACAAATATATAGCTATAAAAAAAAAATCTTTCTTCATGGTCCAGCATTCAGCATAAAAAAGAAAAGTTTAACTGTTGTTTTATAGGGCATTTGTACTAAATTACTGGAAAGATTATATTTTATTGCAAGCCGACAACATGACCTCAATAACACTATCCTGAGCCTCTGATATCTTCTCTCTAAGCTGTGGTTGGAAGATTCAGTGTCAATACTTCATGTGTGCTACTCATTTGAAAAACTTACTGAAGAAGTGTCTCCCAACTAAAGGCTCTCCTTACTAAACTCAAGTTTTTCTAGAAACAGGAGAAATAGAGATAAATCAGAAGAACTGTCCATGATCTCAAGGAACTTTGAACATGGACAACCAGAAAAATGAATCTTTAATCACATCAATGTGATAAATGTTGTAGAATCGGTAAGTGCCAGGTGTAATATGAGGCACCAAATGAGCATCTCACACTGGCTGGGGTGTCAAGGCAGGGGAGTGAGATGGAAGGTGAGACTTGAACAAAGTCGAACTTCACTCACTGCAGAAATGGGGAGAGGTTCTCACAGGCTTTTTTTTGTGGAGGCTTAAGGGGGAGACCTGTTGTAGGGACTACTTGCGAGAGTGGCTTATAGGGAGAGGGCTAGAAAAAGAGATGAGGGGGTGCCTGGGTGGCTCAGTTGTTTGGGAGACTGCCTTCAGCTCAGGTGGTGATCCTTGAGTCCCAGGATCCAGTCCCGTTTCAGGCTCCCTGCTCCGCAGGGCGTCTGCTTCTCCCCCTGACCCTCCTCCCTCTCATGCTGTCTCTTGCTTTCTATCGCTCTCATTCACTCTGTCTCTTTCTCTCTCTCTCAAATAAATAAATCTTTTAAAAAAAGAAAAAAGAAATGAGGGAAATTGGTAAGTGTGGGGGATCTTGTTTTTACTGTCAAACTATGAAGCTTCACTGAAGGATTTTGTGTATGTAATTAGATAATACATAATCAGATACTTGTTTTAAAAAAAATCAACACGTGAGGGGTAGACTGGCCCAGGCCAACACTAGCAGCAAGAAAACTAGTTGAGCGCTTAGCTTATCACTTATTGTGGTAAGAGCCTGAAGAAGGAGGTTTCAGAATCTGCAAAGGTCACAAAAAATCAGAAAGAAAATAATGGCCAAGTACATTGAAACCAGGGGTATATAAACTAGTAAACTCACAGAAGGGCCAGATTTGTGGTTAAAATGTATGCTATTGCTGCTCCCATTGTTTTTGACAAATGAGAGCCATAGATGCTAGAGAAGGTGCTCTGTTCTCTGAAATGAAGTTCTTCTCTGGGAATACCAAACGACCATATTCTCAGAGCAGTATATTTCATATTTGCATGACACTATATAGCATATGCTGTCTGTATCCATCATTCTGATGCATCCTCTAGTCTGTAAATTACACCAATTTTTGTCAGCAGAGTGAGAACTAGTCATTAAGAAGTGTGTAATCAAACCTCAGTGTTTCTGTTCTTGATCTCCTCCTGGTGGGGGTAAACCAGGGATCACTCCTCCGACCAGTGGTTGCTCTTTGGAAAGAGAAACAAATGTAAGCTGGGTGTGCCACGTTGATTTGCTATCATTGGTAATTGATTTGCTGGCATAAATTCCAAGTCTCTACATTTCTAATTGCTTTTGTGCATATTCTTGGGGGTTGATTAATGCCATCTGTTCACTGGATCAGCTGCATTGATTGAGTTCTAAAGGATGACAACAGTAATGTTGAATATGGAGGGGGGATACGAAAGGGAAATGCCAAAACACACTCATGATGTATTTTATTTTTAACCATCCACCTTTGGAAGCAGAAATATCCCTTTGAAGACAATCCAAGGCAAATAGCAGTTTAAAGAAATTCGCCTAACCGACAGATGCTTGTAGGTGTTAGTCTAGGCCACTGTTTGCTGAATATACATGTTCAGTTCTCTCTCACTCTGCCCCCTGCCCCATCCCTCTCTCCCCGTCTCTTGCTTTCTCTTCCTCCCTTTCCCACTCCTCTCTGCGTCATGTGGCCATGTATTTTTGGTATTATCACTGGCTCTTCCCTGTGTTCATGATTGTGTTCAGATGTCAGAGGACGGGAGAAAAAAAAAAAAGTCTGTTGGATTCAAGTGTTTCCTTGTTATAAACTACGTGGGCACAGTCACCAAATGTGATGAAGCCTCCCATCAAGGCCTATTCTAAGGGTAGGCCTGACAGGGATCTGCCACCCACAGGACACTTGGGAAAGCCCACTTGATTCTAACACCCCCTACCCATCTGTCCCCAAACAACTCTTCCGCCAACTCCATCAGTGCTCTGAATTTGTAAATACGAGAGAAAGACTTTCAGTGCACGGAGATAAGCCTTAAGACACAAAGCACCCTCCCCCCCCACCGGAAAGAAAATATAAGGATGCCTGTGTATCTGAACTATTCTTGACTGAGAGGAACAGACCTTTTTCCAGAAAACAAAACAAACAAAAATTTATTGGCAGAGAAAATGCTGGGTACCTGAAGGAGACGAAGAGACTATTCTGAGTGGGAGAAGGGCAAATAATAGGGATGTTCACGGTGTCTAAGACAAGTGTTGCCAACTTCTGATTTTGCACAGGATCCTCCATATTCCAAGCAGGGGGGCAACAGGGAGGTAGTTGAAGGAGAGTAGAAGGGTGTAGGTCATCAGTTATGATACATATTAGGGCAAAAATGTTTCCATTCTCAAGCAAAGGTTGAAGAGCTCACTCTCCCTTCATCTGGGTGAGCAGAGAGCTGAGTGATTGCCCAGGCAGATGGAAACTTGTTCTCATTTTAACTGCAATGTCAAGAGGACTGTGGGCAGAATCTGTCTCCACCTGACAAAAACATGCCTGTCTGGATTCCTCACTTGATTCCTGAACTCTGTCAGGGTATGACCACTGCTTCTGGGCTGTGGCCAGTGAACATGCTTGCTAAAAAGCTCACAAAGGGAGTCTTCTAAGAGAGTGGAATGGGTGTTTATCTAGAAAAATAAGAAGCACATTTCCAGGACAGTGATTAGACCCTCGCAGATATTGTCAGCATGATGGGAGAAGTGTCCTTGATTAGACCTTGAGAAAAGCCAGTGAGCTGGGGCAGGATTACGTGTGAAGCTTTCCCAGTGTCTGAAGCAGGAGGCTCAGGCAAGAGTTTGGGAGCTGTTCTTCTCACACACTGCTGAAGCTGCACTGGGTGAATAAATAATAGACATGCTCTTACTGCTGTTGAGTTAAAAATCAGGTACTGGTACAATGATTGGTGTATTGTAAGTGCTTCTTCCATTTTCAAGTGAATCATTCATTCATTCATTGATTCAAAAAAATGTTTATGAAATGCCTGCTGTGCATTCATTTTGTGTGCATTCCTAAAGCCTTTGTTTATTGATTGTTCGCTGATGGACTATTAGGATTGCTGTCCAATAGTATCTCTTCACAACAAGATGGTACTATGGGTCCTGTAGCCCCTCTGCTCTGTTCTTGATCAATTTCTTTTCTTTTCTTTTCTTTTTTAAGATTTTATATATGTGACAGAGATCACAAGTAGACAGAGAGGCAGCAGAGAGAGAGAGAGGGGAAGCAGGCTCCCCGCTGAGCAGAGAGCCTGATGTGGGACTCGATCCGGACCCTGAGATCATGACCTGAGCCAAAGGCAGAGGCTTAACCCACTGAGCCACCCACCCCTTTTGATCAATTTCGTAAGCAGGCTTTCCTAGTCCCAGATCTTTCTCTCTGCTTCCTTGTCTTCAGTGTTTCTTCCCCTTTGCCCCAACGCCCCTGGTTCTGAGACTCCTTCTTTTTCTTTCCCCTTGTCCCATCTCTCCCTTCTTCTGCTCTTTTTCCTCCTCCTTTTCTCAGTTCTCTCTCTATCGCTGCCTCTCTTCCTCTACTCAGCCTATCTCAATCAGCAAATACTAAATGACTCCTCTTTATGTGTTATGGCTGGTGCTAACACTTTTCAGACTTTTCCTTTGAAGTGCCACTCACCACAATAAATAAATAAATAAATAAAGACACACTAAATAAATAAATAAATAAATAAATAAATAAATAAAGTGCAGGAAGACCCAGGAGATTCTCAGTTCCTCCTCAAGTAGCCACTGAAGCATGTAATTTCTTGAATTTTTGTCTTAAGCCTCAGACACATTTGCATTCTGCTCTACATTATAGCCATGTTTATATTACGATAAAAAATAGCTTCTCAAGATCTCCAATTAAAAATTGATGGGCAAAGTTGATTCACTTAACCCGTGGCAGAGGGCCGCATACACCCGGAGGCTTAGGTCTGAGCTTTTTAGCTTCTCTCCCTGCATCTGCCTTCCAGGGTTCCTATGTGAAGGAGAACAACTGCCTTGTCTCTCCTTGGAACAGCAGCTTCCTTTGCCATCAGCTATGACAGTTCTGTGAGCTGCACATTACGATTAATCAATAATGGGAGGTGAGAAGGGCTTATCAATTCACAGGAAGAAAAGAAACCCACAGCCTATGAAATGAACGGAAAAGGAGCTGTTTGTAGGGGCTGTGGGCAAGCAGTCTGCCTGGCCCGCTCCAGGTCTAGGCTGCACCCCAATATTCTGCCACGTGCATGAGGTTTACCTTTGAGTGAATGAGCTCTGCCAGGTTACAGGATTGGGGTCAACAAGGGCAGATTCTTTCTGATTGGAGACAGGCTGAGCTCACCAGGATATTAAAAGAGAGATTAATGCCTCTCATTCTACAACAATCAGGAACCTTTTGACACAATCAAAAGAAATGAATCCAGTAGATTGGAATGTTGGAACCCCGGAGATTAGAGATAAAGTGAAGTAATGTGTTTCTTCATTGGCAGGGTTTCCAAACCTCCACTGGGTGCCAGGGGGATGCCTTATGAGGTCTCCTCCTATTCCTAACCACAGCCATTGTCTTCTCCATTACAGACTGAGGATGTGCTGGCTCGAATGGTCAGGTTATTTACACAAGATCAAATAGCTGGGAGGTGGTCACACTGGGATCATAGTCCATGTTTCCCTGACTGAGAAGTCTGTACTTGCTTTTCTCTGCTTGCTGTTTCCTTGAACCCAAACCCAAGGCTGAGCCATCCTTAAACTCAAGTTGATGTTCAGCCTTGCAGAGCAAGCCTTCTCTCTGATGCAGGATGAGAAAACCCTTGTCAGGGTAGACCTACAGATTCCTTCCAATCTGCCAGTCTTTTCCTAATTTTCAGGCCATCTTTTCCCCTACATCTAGAAATCCCTGTGGCAAACAGCTCCTGTATATCTAACCATTTGTAAAAGTTGAAAAGTTGTATTACTCATTAAAGCTTGTGCCATCAGATCTCTGTGGCCAGGCTCCAAACCTATCACTAATGGTATTGTGGATTCCATGATCAGTGTCTGCTCCTTTGAGATCTTCCTCATAAGTGCAGTATTTTTTTTTTTTAATCTGTATCATACTGTACTGCTCTTAGAATTTGTTAGGTGGGTTCATTCGTTTGTTCTTTCTTCCTTTCTATCCATCCTTCCTTCCTTCTTTCCATGTGAGTAAAAAAACCCTATTTGTGATACTTAGGTCACTGGTTCGAATAAGGCAAGGATTGGATGGCCTTCAGATCTGTTCTGCATCTTTGGGCTACAGAGTTCAAGCTGCTTTAAAGCCCAAACACAGCCCCAAACCTCCTTCCATCCAGTGGGTGTAGATGGGAAGGTGGGTTTAACTGGTGTATACACTGTACCATTATTCTTTGCCACAGACTAGGTGTGATGATGAGCCTCTGCCTTGCTGTCCTTGTAGTGTCTGCTTGATAGAAGAAGACCAGCCCATGAGGGAAATGGCTGTGTGGAAAACCAGGCCAGGCAATGGTTTGCTATATTCTCCGGCTCTCCTGCACTTATCCCTGCAGTCTGGCTGCTGCTTGGCTTGGCTGTGTGTTATGTCTTTGTGTGTCTCCTTTGTCTTCTTTTTCATCTATTTTCTTGGCTCAGTGGACCTTCATGCTTGGGTTTAGAGAGGCCGAGGAACTCGTCCGATGGCCCACTCCCTTGCAGTCTCGCCTCTCTTCTCTGTCCGTGGCAGTCGGAAAGGAAAGGAAATGGAGAATTCGGAAGTCACTCGCACAGAGGCAATGCAGGGATGCTGTGTTCTAGCTCTCGGAAAGAATAAGGCCCTTTGTACTCAAACTTAGTTCATAAGCAGGGATTTTTGTCTTCCAAAATGAACTCTTACGTAGACTTTCTGGACGCAAAAGAAATGACCAAGATTGCTGTTTGGGGGAGATGGGGTGAGGCCCTGCTCAGTCTCTTCTCTTTCTGATTCTTCATAGAAGTGAAGCCTCCAGCTTACTTGCAGGTATCTCTAAATTTGTAATTGTATGCAGATGTGATTAGGCATAGGGAAATTTTGAGGAGTCGGGGGACAGTGCCCTCCATGGTGGCTGACCTTTGGCTGATGTGCCGGCAGCAAGTCTGCCCTGGGTGCTCACCACTTGCATCTGCTTGCAACAGTGTCCAGCTGTTGAGATTATGAAATACTTTAAATATTATCTCTACCCTGGTGCCCATTTTTAACCCCTTGAAAATCTGTTTTTGTCCTGATGCTATTTTATAGAAGTCTTAGGACAAGAGACTCTTACTGGCATTTACAGATGGGAGAAGAGAGTAGCTTCTCCAGGACATGTCTCTTCATTTTGATCTCCTTTGTGAATAGTCAGTAGCTCTTATGAAGGCCCTTGAATTATCTACCTCCATCCCAGAAATTCCTTGGGGACCTTCTCAAAAGAAGGGATTTCATGTTAGCCATCAGCAAAGAGCAAAATAACTACTTGCTAGGTTGAATTAAAGCATAGACACTTTACATGAAACACAAATGCAGACAGCAAGCCTGGGTGAGCGACGGGAATAGAGGCCAACCTCTGAATACGGGTCCTCAGTTCATCATGTGTGGATGGAGGCATAATCTCATTACACTGCCTCTCAACTTTTGTGAGAAAAATAGACCTTAGTTCTCCACCAGTGAGGCCCTCTCAGTGTGCTCTCTAATGTTAATTAATGTGGCTCGAAGTGGTAAATGTACACAAATTAAATAAATGTCTGGATTCAGCCTTGGCTCCTGATTCTGGTTAGACTCATAATTGTAATCATGTGCTTGTGTGTGTGCTTACAGTTCCGTGAATTGGGAAATCCCATTGTATATAGATCTACACTGTACTTATATAGGGAAATAAAACCTCTAGTGAACTCCAAATGCTCTTGCTCTGCATTCTTAACAGAATTTAATGTAATAAATAATTAAAGATAATATATATGCATACACATATGTATTATATATTTGAGTTTCCCTTCATGGTTAATACACCAGCGAGAGTTTTACATGTGTATATACTCTATGCAAACTGCTTATTCTGGCAAATGTCAAAATTTATTATCCCCCCAAGGTCAATATTGACTTGGGTGTCACCTTTGTGAATATTTACTTCTGTAGATAATGAATTGAAACGGACATTTGGATGGAAATTAATATCTATTTATTTTCTGAAATAGAGTATGTTTTGCCAAGAAGGTGGATAAATGCTGGGGGGAGGCATGCGGACATGTTCCACTGTGGCTGCTCTGTGTCAGGGCAACATTCAAGTAAGCATCCTTCGCATTCCAATTTACTGGGGTTATTTTTTTATAGTTCTTTCACATAGTTCTATTACCTGATGGACAGAATGCAAATCTTCAGCTATATTCAGCTTGACATTTCAGTAACATTATCGGGAGATAGTGATACTTGAGCATATGGATAAGTATACATGGGATTAACGAGAACCTTGGCCGTGGGATTTACTGAGGCCAAGATACTATTACCTGAGACACACACAGCTCCTTCAACAATGATCTAATTAAATGAAGAATACAGGAAGAGACATAAAATCACAACGTGGTTCTTTTGGTTTTGCGGTATTGAGTTTTTGTCTTGAAATAACCTTATGGGACGTTATGTGCTTTGAAGCCTGTGTGTGTGTGTGTGTGTGTGTGTGTGTGTGTGTGTGTGTAATGCTTGCTTCTTTATTAACAAAAGTTAGTACAACATGTTTTGGTACGTTTTCAGTATATCAAACCAGGTTAATATTCTTTCTAAAATTTCTACAATAGAAATATTTGCTGTTGTTCTCCTCATCACTTCTATCAGTTTTGGGTATTGAATTACCTAATACACAGACGCGCACACACACACACACACACACTCTGGATAATGTTCTGACTTAATACGAACTGATAAGACACTTAGATGAAAGTGTAATTGTGACAGGCACTGTGTGCTGTGTGCTGTCATATATGCATGGGATGTAGATATGCGTTTCTCTACAAATATGCACCCACATCACATTCCTGATTTTGTCCTTTATAAACAAGATGGATTAGTTTAGCTGTCATGTCAGCGAATCTTTTCCTGCCATTAATGATTTGATAAAAGATCTGGACTTAGGAAAGAATATCATAATTAAACACAGACCGTGGCTTAGCAGTCAAGGGAATAAACTACTGTGAAAATTCATTAGTAAAGTTAATCCAAGAAACATTGGACCGAGTGAAACAAAATCAATTTAAGGGGAGAATGTATAACTCTATTGATGTTCTCAGCCTTGTTGATACATTGTTTGGGGTAAAGATTTCTATGTTTTCTGTATAAATGTCAGTTTTATTGGAAAATTCAATTTGGCTTATTGGGTTCCTATAGCTAAGTGTTTTGTGGCTTCATTGGGGAAATGATGTCATTTTGTATATGGAGAAATAAAAATACCTCATTTGGTGTCCAATGAAATTCTCATTTTACACACCTTCCAATTCTCATTCCAGATTAGAAACCAAAGTCAAGATGGCACCTTGCTTTTTCTGTGCTAGGGAGATTTAATTCCTAGAAGCAGCCAAATGCACTGGGAGGTTCCTTCGTCATTGTTTATATGTGCTTGTGCACACATGCCTAGATTAAGACATGTATGTGCTCAATGTCAAGTAGTTTAGTTTGTGCTTCTCTTAAAAAAAAAAAAAAAAAAAAAAAAAAAAAAAAAAAAAAAAAGTCAGCCCAATAGTGTGAGATCAGCAGTTGTCAACTGGAAGTGATTTTGCCCCTGGATACATTTGTCAATGTCTGAAGGTGTTTTCAGTTGCCACATCTGGATTCTTGCTACTGCATCTCATGGATAGAGGAGCCAGGGATGTTAATAAGCATGCAGCCATGCAGCAAAGGAATGCCTCCCACAGCAGATAAGCAGATAAGTATCTCACCCAAAAGATCATGATAGCCGAAGTCTGAGAAACTGTTTAGATCTGTGAGTTATTTACAGAATATCATGTATTAATTGAAAAGACACACACACACATACCCCAAGTCTTTCTTCTACCATTTTTCACTCTTAGGAAAATTCTTAGAATAGAATAAGAAATATTCTAGTCATGTTTTTACCACTTACTAGGTGTATGCCTTTGTGTTTATCCTTCCACATTTTCGCCCAATAAGGATAATAGAGCAGATAGCTCTAGCAGATAGGCTATGGTAAATAACAAATGAGATAAGTAGTGTCTGTGGAGAAGCTGTGCATGCATATTTCTGATATATTGATATTTATTTTAATTTTAATATTTATTTATTTAGTTAGGTAGTTAGTTATTGTTTTTGGAGAAATAATGATCTGGATATACTGATGGGGGAGATCTAGGCACAGTGTGAATAGGGGTGAAAGGGACGTATCGTGGACTGGGAATGGGAAGATCAATTCCATACCATTTTTCTAATTACCTTGTGGTTCAGTTTAACTCTTATCTTGAAAGCCATCTGGTCATGCCACCTTAGAGTACCATGGTTTTGTCATATGGTAGTAAAACTCTGTTTCATAACAAAGCATTTTCTAATTTTTTGTGTTACTTTTTCTTTTTATAGCACCCCCCTTCTAGCATACATAAATATTTGAGGAATTCTAGGAACAAACAAAAAGTACCAAAATGGTCTATGGAGGTGCTTTCTGACACTCAGGAAAGGCCATGAACCAATCTATGCAGATGACCTTTTCTACTTCATCTAGCAATTCAGAGATCTGTTAGATAAGAATTCTGGCTTTGATTGCTTATCTGCCCCCAATCAAATGTTCAATTTCTAAAGCAATTAAACAGATACACAGTATTTAATTTGTCTTCTCAATGGAAATGGGATGATTGGCTTTGGCCTCTACTGGATGTCTGCTTTTTGAAAAAGGCAGGGTATAAAAATCAGAAAATACAGAATTGACAAAGAGACCTTCGAAGTTATATAATCCAGCCATAACCTTTATAACCTATGCGGATCTCCATATTTTCTAAAGGCATTCCAGACAATTGGCAGTTACATTATACTTCCTTCATAGGACGACTTATTTTCCTCCTCCAATATAAGGCATCCTTTCTTCTAGCCTGTCTTCATGCACCACAAAACCACTGCCCTTCCTAAGCTCTGCTCCCCGGGGCATCTCAAACCAAGTGCCCTTCCTCTTCATCATGATTTTTCTGCAAATCCATAAAGAGAACAACACCATTTGTCTTAGTCTTCTCATCTCTTCTTTTTCTTTATTTTTCCTAATGTATGCTTTCCCTTCCTTGCCGTCCCTGCATCATGTTTCCTTATTTTGTAGATATTCTGCTTTGACAATGCTGTATTTAAAATATAATGTCCAGGGGGAAAATATAATGTCCAGAGCAGAACACAGTCATTCCTCCAGATTTGTCTTACCGATCTGCGAGAGCCACAGTGTGACAGCCATTAGGAAAATTGGATTGCAGAGTAGATTCGGAAAGATTTGACCACAGCGTAAGGCTTTCAGTTGAAAGTAAATCAAGCTAGCAAGCATCAGATAGCTGTGTTGTTTGAAGGCCATCAGTGTCTTTTCTTTCTCCCTCTCATCACTGTCACTTAGTTAGCCCTCCATTGATATAAATGGTTCTCTTAACTTTGTTCAAGGCTATCTTGGATAAGTTTTCTTGCTCGCTTCTCCTGAATTGAGTAAACTAGAAAGTCTCATCTTAGCTTCTAACTTCAGAGATCTCCATGGTCCAGTCCTCAGCTCTCAGCCTCTCTTCCCTGGACTTCATTATTGTTGCTTTCCTTTAAACCCTTAAAGCCTATAGGATATATAACACATCTTTGTTTCATCTCTGTTTATAGTATTAGTAGCTACCATGATTGACTGCTTACTCTATGCCTGGCCTTGTCATTAACATGCATCACCACTAATTGGCCCCACAACCTTAATATGGTTAATGTTTGCTAAGAAACTTAACAGTTTAGAGAGGGCTGAGTAGTCTACTATTAAACATTAAGCAGTTGACCTGTGATTCCAAACCACTATATTCTTTCCACTGAGAAGAGAATTTTAGACCCTTGGTAGGAACTGAGGTCCTAACAGTTTATCAGTATATTCTGACTGGAGGAAATCACATTCATTTCCCCCCAAATTTTGGAATACAATTCCAAACTAGGAACTGATTTTAGTTTTTAGTGAAGAAACACATTCAACTTCCACTTTGACAGTGGAAGAGTCCCAGCAGCCTAGGCGTCTTCTCTTTCAAGGCCATGTTTATGGAGATGGTGTTTGTATCAGCTGCTAGGCTGTACCCACCCACCCACCCCCGTAATTTTACTGTTGCTTAAGTTTTTCATAAAGTGCTATGGTTGTTCCTACTTCCTCTACTGTCATGAGATGATGGATGCTGTGAAATTATCACAGCATGTTTAAGAACACATATCATTCAGGGTGGCCTCATCTCTGAACCCAAGCTTTTCAACTATAGCTTTAGCAATATTTGTATCACAGAAGGAAGCAATGATAATGAAGAAATAGACACGCTGATACACACACACATTAATTTGGTTCTTGAGAACCAATTCATGCAAAGGTTAAGAAAAGCACTTTATTTTAATATCAAAGAAAACAACAGATATGTTCTGGAGTAGGATATGAAATATCATGGACTTTTCAAATGAAAACTCAGATCGCAAACATGTCTCTGGCTTCAAAATGTGTCTTTAGTCAAGGTTTATCAGTTCACCCTTTTCTGACTTCTGGACTCCTCAGGAAAAAAACTTGGTAGAGTTTCCCTGAGTCCTTTTCTCCAGGCCAAAATTAAGCATTTCAGCGTGGCCTCCAGTGGAAAATGTCTTTCTTGAAACACTTTTCCCCTTTAGGGGAAGAGTTATTTTCCCTTATAGGACAGAGTTACTAGATTGTGTTTGCATTCTGTTACAAAAGAATGATACTACAGTTGTGTGTGTCTGATTTCTCCTGACCCTCTGAAATAAGGCACTGTGTGAGTAATGATAATATTAATACTCACTTTTTATTCTAATACCAATTTATTTTTTTTTATTTTTTATTAAAATATTTTATATATTTATTTGAGAGTGGGAGAGAGCATGAGTGGGAAGAGGGGAGTGGCAGAGGGAGAGGGAGATGGGTCCCCAACTCTGGCAAAATCCCCAGACCTTCAAATCATGACCTGAGCCAGAGGCAGAAGCTTAACCAACTGAGCCACCCAGGTGCCCCTCTAAAACCAATTTTTAAACATATCTCCACTACTGGCTTTATGTGTTGGGAAAGAAAGTGGAATAAGTGATAGTGACAGAAAGCCTGTATTTCTGCCCCAGCTCCCCCCCCCCCATCCCAACCTCCCCACACAAAGTGGAGCAGGGAATTTGCATTAACATTCTTCAGGATTTCCACTGTGCATTTAAGAGGGCCTGTGAATCCCCTGAAATTGTGCAGGAATTGCTGTGTTTGTATATGCCATTGTGCATTTTTCTTGGATAAAGGGCTTATATTTCACCTGATTTCCAAAACCCGTCCATGACCCAGAAAAGATGAAGAGAGAAAGATTCTGAGAGACTCATTCCCCTGCAAGTCCTTGGAGAGGGGAGGAGGGGAAGGTCTTATTCTAAATGCCAGTGATTGTGAAATTTCTCTGAGTGTGCATGAGTGGCATGTTCTTCCCCAGCTTCTGACAAGATGGGTGTGAACCCTGTGGGGACTGGCTGGGGGCGGGAGGGATCTGTGTGAGAAGTCCCTCAAAGGGAAAAAGCCAGACAGAATCTAAAAGGCAAAGACAAGAAAGGGAAACTTGGAGATTTCACAATTTTGCCAGTGGCCAAATATGCACATGGCAAATAAGTGGAATTTATACAGATGAACATTTTTATTACAAAGAAAGGAGATTTTAAAAAGAACTTATTCAGAACCTGTCCCTTTGTCTTTTCCAACCCCTCCCCTGTTATGCCTTCATAAAAGAGAAAAAGACAGAAAAGAACAGCTTAATGTCTAGCATTTGCAAGTCTCTGAATATCCACCTGAAAACAGCTACCCCCCACAGAGAAATCACTGAACCTTAATCATTTTCCATTGCTTGAAAAGAAAAATGGCTGAGGTATCCATTTTTTTTTTCCTTCAAATATCAGGTGCCCACGGCAATTAACTAATCACACTCCTACCAGGTCAAGTTACAGGGTGAGGTACATATCATACTAGAAAAGAAGACAATTGGGTCGTTAATGCTAAAGGAGCTTTCTACAGACAGAAAGGAAGAAAGGTTTTCACAATAGGAGAAGGCTCCCCAGGAGTGGTTTGACAATCCCTGAGTAATCCTGTTCCTTGAGACTCAGAAACCTGGAAATAAGGGTGAGGTTGGGCTGTTGCCTTGGGCACACATTTTTGTTAGGTTAGTGCTGGAATGGCCTTTAAAATCTCCAATGTAAGAGATTTCTTTGATACCAAAATCTCAAAAATCCTTATGCCTAAGCGTGGGAGAGCCACTTGTTCAAATCATCCTTCCCCAGTATCTGCCATGGCCTAAAAATTGAGTGTTATTATCTGACAGCAGTAATAAGGGGAATGTCTACATTTATGGGACATTATAGACCAAAACAATCCTGTCTTTTTATCTTCATAATATAGGATCTTCGTAATAAGCCTGCATGCTAAGGATATGTCCAACCTGAGCTTACAGGTAAGGAAACAGGCACAGAGAGGTTAATCACTTGTCTGAGGTCACACAGCTGGAAAGTGGAAATGTTAGCGCAGGCAGTCTGGCTCCAGGACTGAAATTTTTGTGTCTGAGGTTGGCATTATCTTCCTCATTTAACGAAAGAGAAAATGAAGCTAATCATGAGTGACCATCATTAACAGCCAAGAAGTTCACCCAGGGTTTATCATTGCCTCACACGGAGCTTGGCTTTGACCTAGGTCTGTCTGACAGTCTATGCCTTTTCCAGTGTGATATTCCTTCATAGAACCTGCTTCTTGCATATCATTATATGGGAATTCAACTCTGGAGGGAATACTGGTTCCCACTTCTGGTGCCTGAACGTGGCCAAGCAGAAAGGCTGTATCTCAGCTGGACCTTATTAAGCCTATCACCCTGGAATTCCTGGGTCTCTTACGCATTCAAGTGCAGTCAGTGACTCCACTGGGAAAGGTGTAAGATAGAGGCTCCCAACTCAGAAATGTGAGGTCTTCCTCAAACCAGCTGGTCTCCCATTGCAGCCCTGTCTTCCCATGCGCTTGGTGTTGATCTATCAGGTGCCTATTGTGTGGAGTCAGCGTGCAGTAGTGATCAAGGGCTAGCTCCTGCCATGTGACACTGTAAGAAAGAGAAAATATTTCCTCTACATATCTAGGTTTTTGGCTAACCCCAACACCCCCATAATAAAAGACAGATTAACATGAACAAAAGACCCCAGACATTTAATTACATAACCTCATATACATGTGGGAGATAGTGGGAAAGTTGAGTAACTCCCTAAAATGGCCCAAGCCTTCACCTTAAATATTTTCTTCAGCTAAAGACAAAAGAAAGGTGCTGTGATGGGAGAGGCTGACAATGGAGGCTCACCAGGAAAAAGCACAATAAACAAGAGTAAGGTGGCTGTGGGGATTTAAGTTCCCAGAATTTTAGTCCTCTTCCTCTTCCTCTTCCTGGAACAAAGAGGGAGATACCCTTACGAATGGAGATTTCCCCTTATAACTTGGACTGTCTCAAGAGGTTAAACACTACTTAGGGTTTCCAGAGCTTCTCTTGTGTCTGCTATTTCTTAAAAAATAACCAGCTCGAGATAATCCTTATGCCAAATAGATCTATTTTGGGATAGCATGTTCTGTGCCCCTTCAGCATGTAGAGGTCAGGATTGGAGAGGCCCCTAGGGCTCTTGTTTCTAGAGCTCTCATTGCTTTCACACTGCTCCCTGACCCTGCCTATAGTGAGTGCGTGCACACCTGTGTAGGATGCCTGCACCGATTTCAGTCACAGCCATTCCCAAGCCTATGCCAAAGCCTTCATTTCTCTCTGTTTCTGAGTCCCTTAGGCATGTTTTCTGCCTGTGTTACTAGTTTTCCTGTCATGCACATCTCTAATCTTCCCACCCACTAGATTGTTCCTTGAAGTGAGAGCCACTTCTTACTCATCTCTGTAGTAGTGGTCATCAGCTCCCATTAAACTGGCAGCATGAGGTGGTGAAGGCACGCTTTAAAGTCATACAGACCTAGGTCAAAACCTAGCTCGACATCATCTTGGGAAAAACCTCTTAATCACTATTTTCCCATCAGTAAAATGAGAATTCCTTTCCTGACCCCCTCATATTTATTGAACACATTCCTGCCAGATACAATGCTTATGTGTCATTTAATAATGTCTCTTTCCTTTTTTTCTGCATCTAGTAGGTACCCAGTAAAGAGTTTTACCACTTCTTCCTAAGGTACCAAGAGTTATAGTTGTAACTCCTGTTTGTCTCTAATTTCTATGTAGGGGGTTGTTAGCTGGGTCAGAGCACAGGGGTCCCATGGACATCTGGGAGGTAGGTGCAAAATTCCTTAAATTATGTGTGAAGTTATTTGTGTATACTGTTGAATTCATCATACTTTCTAATGGGGACAAGTTAAAACATGATGAGATAAATAAGACTTCCTCTGGTGCCACCACCGGTCTCTGGGTTTGTCTTCTTATTCCCTTTAAATGTCCAGCAGTGATACAGAGGGAATGTGGTAGAACATTTACTGTCATCGAGAAACCCCCATCTTGCTCTTTGGAGGCAAATAATGCCAATGATTGGAGACGACATAATGCTTTATTTACATCTCAGGAGGCAAGAGGAGGTGGTGGCAGTACCTGTGTAAAAGTTAAGCTAATGTTCAGAGAATGACTCTGGTGTTTGTTTGCAACCTGGTCAAAAGTTTGGTGTATACTTTTCACCCTTTAAGGTACAGACCTGTATTTTTCAAACCAGAATAAAATTGTCAGGTCTGCTATATTTTCTGTTAGATAAAACATAATTATACAAAATAAAAATTTAAAAATTAACAAAAAAGCAATGCTTAAGGATGAGTTGAATCTGAGTTTAAATATAGGCTCTGTTATAGTCTCTGGATTGGGAACTCCCTGAGCTTCATCTGGAAAATGATGATAATATGATAAAATACCCTTATGATTAAGGAGAGAGTTAAAGGAACTACCTTTTGCATTATACTTTAAGTTTGGTGCTTAGTATCCAATAGATGCTCATCCAGTAAGGGATGTTCTTGGCTTAAAGTCTATGGGCTTAACCACTAGGCTGTATTGCCTTGCTTTGAGAGATATTATTAAAAACAACTGAGATTATCAAGAATAAATAATTAGATTGTATTATTAAGATCTTAGCAAGGAAGGTAGGTTGGGGGTCATAGTAATAAATATGCTTGGGGAGATATCTGGGCCTGTCCTGATAAACTCCGAAGCTATCTCTGCCTCTGTGTGCTGCTCTTTCTCCTGATGTGGGACCTTGACATACTGATGCGCACAGTGAATGCTTTTGAACCCCAGGTTCCTCTCAGATTTCAAGGCATAGCTCTGGACTTTGATGAAGACTACTTTTGAATGAATTTCAATTTCTCTGAAATATCAATCTCTCAAAATGTCTGCAGCTTTGGTTACACTTGGCACAATATGCTCGGGCACTGGCAAGTACTGAAATAAAATTTATAGGAGGAACCAGCTCAGAGCCACCCTCGCCCTTCAGAGTGTGTGATTTCCTTTTTTTTTTTTTTTTCAAAGTGTGTGATTTCTGAATGAAATAGTCAACAGGAGAAAATCTCAACAGTGTTTAATCTTAAGCATGCAGAATGTTCTCTTGGACTGTGGCATATTAAGTGTCCCTGTTCAAAACCTGAAAGAGAAGTGTGAGCAATTTTTCAGTTAATCTAACATTATAGACAGCTGTGGTGGGATAGGAGCAGATATAATGGCATGTGACAAAGTGTCTCCCATTGACATTAAAACCTGTGTGTGCATCTACAAGCGTCTGAGGCCTTAACAATGACAAAACCTAGTTTTCTTTCCATCTCTTCTCTCTTCTCAAAATGAACATGCACACATACACAGTCCTTGTAGATAGACACCAAGTGTCCCATTAGACACAAAGACATAGTTCGAAGTTTAATTGTTTCTCTATAAAGACCTGATGCAAAGACTCCCCCTGAAAGAAGCTTTGGCTGGCTTCTGAGAGGTCCTTCACTTGGCTCTTCCAGGGTGCTCAGCACTGCCTTTCCTTTACCTCTAAAACACTATGTTAATAGCAAGGACAATTCTAGGGTGGCGCTAGTTATCCAGAATATATTGAAAATCATCATCGCCTCTGCTGCTGTGCTATGGATTATGAACATTCTTTTTAGGTTTCTGGACTCAATCTCAGTATGGGGGTGGGGTCCTCTACACACAACACCAAGCAATTCTCAGACTCCAACAGGGTGTCCAAAAATTAAACTCAAATCCAACACTCTCCACTGGAAATAACATCAGACTCCACAGGTTAAGACTTCAGTCCTACAAGACTGCCTTCCCCTCCCTTCCGAGCTAGTTGCATGTCTCAGATGGTTACCTGTGTTTCTGACCAGATTGGCAGTTCTGATGGCTTCCTCTTCAGGTTTGACTAATTTACTAGACTGGCTCACTGAACTCAAGGAAACACATACTTACACTTCCCAGTTTATTAAAGGGCATGAATCCATAGCCAGATGAAGAGATGCACGGGGTGAGGAATGGGGAAAGGGCACAGAGCTTCTATGCTTTCTCCAGTCACACGACTCTCTATAATATCCATGTGTTCACCAACCCGGAAGCTCTCCAAGCCCAGTCCTCCTGAGTTCTTATGGAGGTATCATTGTATAGTCATGACTGAGTGTCACTGGCATTGACTGATTTGACTCCAGAGCCTCTCCCTTCCCTGGAGAGGAGGATTAGGACTCAGAATTCCATCTCTCTAACTACATGGTGGATCCTCCCGACAACAAGCCCCTGCCATTGGGTGGGGTCCAGAATTTCAACTTCATTAAGAATAAGACACACATTTCACATTCATGGCTCCGACATGTTTTCAAGGACTGTGGATGAATACCAAAAATATCTGAATGTGCAAACAAATATTTTATATAAATCCTTGTATCACAGGCATTTAAAATGGTGTATCATGTGGGCCCTGATTTTAATGACCTTTCTATCTCTTGAAGTAGCTAAGCCTAATTTTAGCAATAAATTATATACTTTGTAACAAGGGAGCAGGGGGTATTAAAAAGAATATTGATTTGGGGATTACATAGATTTGAGGTTGAATTCCAACCCATATAATCTACATAAATGCTGCCAGCTCTGGTTGTTTCATTTGCAAAACAGCTGTAATAATGTCCATCTCACAGAGCCTTGGGAAGGGTCAAGTGAGACATCCAGTTTACCTGCCTGACACAGTCACTCAGAAATGTGTTAAGACTATTTTGCTTTATTTTATTTTCTTATGGCATTCATTTTGCAGCAGAAAGTAAAACAAGGCTTCTCAGACTATCTGTGATGAAGGACCAGTCCCTCCTACATCTCTCCCTCTGGCCCCATCCATCACAGACTAAGACATTTGCAGACACAACAAAATGGATTACTGGAAAAAGTAGAATGAAGAAGATGCCAAAGATATTAAAAAATGCAAGGCAAATTTTTACCATTGGATTCCACATGGAGAAAATCATGCAGCCAGGTTGCAATAGGTCTCTAAATGCTACAGCGAAGTTCTGTACCTATCCCATCCTGGACCCAGCAGAGCATCCCTGGGTCTGACATGGTCTGCGGTGTGGTCTACAGATTACACTTTAAGTAGCTCAAACTGAAAGACAGACATGGTGTCCTTAATGTGATTACACGTTGAAATCCCTGAGTTCCTCCATTTGAAGACTTTATGTCATGCTAATATCTCCAGAGAGACCAATCTTCATTTGCAGGTGATGATAAAAACCTGACCTGAGGAAGTAACCATGCACACACCAGTATCAAGGACAACAGCAGGGGACTACTCCGAAGAGAGTCACCAGGCACAGTCCAAGAGATGAAGGAGTTAGAGGCAGCCTGGGCTTTCCACTCAGTCCCTTTCTACCAAGCTTCCCGGTATTCACAGCACAGAGGAAGTGGAAATTAATGCATGTGTTCTGACGTGTAGAACTTTTCATATTTTATAGATCTTTTTTCACTCCAAAGTTTCCATTCAGTAATTATTAATGATCCTTTTGCTTTCTGGAGAGGGTGGAGATCACTTGGGCTGGTAGTGTGAGTTTCCATCTCCTGCCTCTTTCAAGGACCTCTTCCACTAGAATGCAAATGTTCTAAATGCACATTGGTCTATGCCACTCCCCTTTGTTCAGCTTCAAGACCCTGAGGCCGACTCCTGGCTGACCTCAGCTTTCCTCTCTCCCTCTGCAGTTGCTTGGTGTTCAGTGTTCTAATTGTTCTGAATCCTTGAAAGTTCCCTGTCCACCTCTCACTCCTGCATTACTCTGCCTTCTTTTGTTCATGCTTTCTTCCGCTGCATAGCCCAACATCGACCCCTCCTTGTCTGGCTGACTTTTAGTTATCCTTCAAGAATAACTTCAGCTGTCCTCCAGAATGTCTGCCCTGACTCTCCCTCCCACATTCTGAGCGAGATGTCCCTGCTCTGTGGGCCCCTACTTTCCTCTGCATACCTTGACCGCCGAACCAACCATATTATTCTGCAACCATCTGTTTGTCCTCATTTCTTATTCATCGACAAATGCCCAATAAATGTTTGAGAAGTGACCATAACTGAGGTAGCTGTCATGGCCATGTTGAGAGGCACTCAAGGATAGACCTGCATACTAATAAGCCTAAAACCATAATTTATTCCACAAATTTGGCTGAAGCAAAGCAGAACAGAAGATCATCAGATTCACCTATCAGTTAGATATATAATCACCTATCAGTTAAATATGTAATCAAGGCACACTCTGTATGCAGCTCTTCTATTAGTTTGCCCTGGCCCCCTTTGATATACACTAAAAACTTATACATACATATTAAGCCAAATTAAAATTGAGCACCATCAACCACCAGCACAAAGGTCTCCATATTGGGGCAGCAATGAGCATGAGAGATGTTAGGCTCAGTCTAGAATAATGGAGAGAGCCCCAGGTTTGACTGGAATTTTTCCCTTGCTACTTTCAAGCTCAACAGATTGTTGACATTTCTAAATCTCTGTTTCTTCCACAAAAAAAAAAAAAAAAAGGATTAATAAGCTATGCCATAGAATTATTTTGAGGGGTAAGTGGCATGATTCACATAAACACCTGGTACAGTGTCAGCCACAATAAATGGTGGCCATTATGATTATAGGCAACTCTTAATTTATAGTCTATTTAAAAGCTTGTTTTATGTTACTCTGCTATGCAGTTTCTTGCAGTCTAATGTTACATTGCCAGAAACAAAGTTGAGGGGGAATAAACTCTAGAAGGTCCATCAGAGCATGGCTTTACTCTTCTTAAAATCTTCCCTAGAAATTATAACAAACATTTAATCTTAGGAAGTATTTCTTAGCCTTCCCCCTATAATGAAGATGTTGGAGGATCTAAATTTTACCAAATTGTGGAACTGCTGCCGAGGAATGGGATGAAATGAAACTAAGGCAAGAAATTATGCCATATGACTTATTGGAGGAAAATGGCTTCTTAACTGGCATCAGAGAATGGTATAAATCAGACAGGATTCATGGCTACAAATATAGAGACAGATGCCTCGGCTAGCTTAGAGGACCACTGAAGATGCAAGAGGGCCAGTAAAATTCCTCCATTTGTACATAAGAAAGAAACATGGACCCTTTGCCATCTCCCATGAAACTATGTGCTCTTGGCTTTTTGTCCAGATGTTTGAGTTGGTTTTCTTTTTAAGCCATGTGTATGGGAGGAGAAGGGAAATGAGCATTTGGAAAGTGGGAAAATCCTTTTGGTTTTAAAAATATTAAAGAACATATAGCTGATGCAGTAGGGTCCTTGAGCTCCTGGGACCCTGTTCTCCAGACACCAAGAAAGGTGAACCTAGATGATGCTTTAAAAGGATTGCAGGATCACAGTGACCTGTCCAGGTCACTAGCAATGAGCAATGGTATCCCTAGCATCTAGCAATGGTATCACTCCACCTCCAGTAGCCTGGCTGGAAGTTGCTGGAAACAAGAGTCATGAAAAAAGAAGGAACAGACAAAGAATACAAAAACACTAATTTGAAAAGATATATGTACCCTTATGTGTATTGTAGCAGTATTTACAATAGCCAAATTATGGAAACAAACCAAATGTCTGTTTATAGATAAATGGATAAAGAAGAGTGGTATATGTATATCTAGTGGAATATTACTCAGCCATAAACAAAAATGAGATTTTTGTCATTTGCAACAACATGGCTGAATCTAAAGAGAATCATGCTAAGTGAAATAATTTGGACAAGGAATTCTCCAAATACCATATGATGTCACTCATATGTGGAATTTAAGAAAAAAAAAATGAAGAAAGACAGAGATGAGCCAAAAAACAGACTCTTAAATATAGAGAACCAACTGGGCGTTTCCAGAAGGGAGGTGGCTGGGTAGAATAGGTGAAATGGGTGAAATAAGTTGGGGGGGGGAATGAGTGAAATAAGAGGATTAAAAGTACACTTATCATCAATGAATTCTGTTACACTAAAAAGAAATTTTTAAAAAAGTACACTTATGATGAGCCCTGGGTAATACATGGAATTGTTGAATCACTATTTTATACATCTGAAACTAATATAACTGTACTTAATATACAGTGAAATTAAAATGAAAAAGGGGGAGATAGAATGCCCAAGGAGAGGTGGATACACAAAATAAGTTTAGATATCTTGTAATTTTATTGCTGCCCAAATCCCAGAATTACTGCAGTAGATCCTGGCCCCAGATACACTGGCAGTCTGTGACTATTCCTTATAGTTCCCAGGGCTATGAAGACTACATAAGACGCTTCACCAAAGCCCTTTCTTTCCTTTGGTTGATTGGTAAAATTACCTTCCATCATCTAGGTGACCTCTCTATAACAGCCCCACAAATCTTTTCTGCCATTAGGACAAAGAGAGTAGCTCTTCTTGTTGTACGCAAAAGGGCTCTCATTAGAAAGTGACTATTGATGCTTTTCCACGAATTATGTACCTAAGGAAGTTTATGGGCTGGAAACAAATGGATGTGTGGGAGTGTGGACTTGAAAGCCTCTGCTTCCTACCTGTGTGACCTTGGCCCAAAAAAATGAGCATGATCACTACCTATGTAAAGATTAGATAGATTATATATAAAATCTCTTTCTAACTCAAACAAGGAGCCAACCTTTTTTTTCCCCCTCCTTTCCACAATATCATGGGATAGAGCTAAATATGCACATCTTTAAGCAGGACACTTAGTGAAGCCAATGGTGAGTGTCTACTTTGGAAAGACTTGACAAAGTATGAAGTCCAGCTTCTTCAGCTAGACTGGCGATCTTTTCAGAAACTAAGAAGCATCTAACTCCATTCTCCAACATCCCCCAACAGTATCCCTCTCTTCATATCCCTTTCAACACTTCCATGTTACTTGATAGCCTTTAGATAACACCTTTTCACATTTCAAGGCTCATTCCTCTTGCAATAGTTTTCTCCCTCCCTCCCACCAGTCCACATTCTGTTGAGCTTTTTAAAGTTTCACCTCAGACCTCACCCTTTCATGAATGCTCCTTAGAATGCCCTCATGCAGCTATTCCTAACTAATGGTATGTGATCCTCCTGGTGGAACACAGAGGTTGTCTGAAGTGGACATCAAGTTTTGCCATAAGTTACTGATAGTTTCCTGACCATGGAAAGAGAGGACATTCCAGGTCCTTTTGCCCCTTTCTGAGCTGGACCATTTAAACTCCTTGCCTTATTTCTATATGCCCTTGATAACCCACCACTCCATGTCCTCTGAGGGGCTAGTCACATTTTCATTTCATTTTATTCCAGCTCCTATTTTTACCATCAGATCTCATTATTTTCAGCAAATGTCTCCTAAGTCAATGAGAAAATGGAAAAATAAAGGCCATCTCTCTGGAGAGACTTCCTGAACTCTTCCTTTCCCTACCTAATAAGACAATTATTTGTATCCTTGAGTCCCTCTCCTGCCATTAAAATGTCTACTGTCATGGGCTCTGAATTCCACTTCCCCTGTGACTCTACAAATAAAACATGCTTCTCTCCTGCACTGTCATCTCCTCCCTCTCTACTGTCTCTTTCCCCTTTGAATGGAACCATACTTCTATTTTTCTTTCATAGTTTCATGTCCCTTCATCTCATGTTACTTTCCCTTTGTTTTCAGACACAGAGTTTTAGAAAGAATCATTGATGTGCAATGCCCCTGTTATTCACCCTTCCACTTATTAGACGTGAGTCTGTTGACATTTCCTTCATAGGCAGCATGTGATAGAGGATGGGTCCTCGGCTTCCAGACTAAGCAAAGGTGAGACTGGGGACCCTTCTCCTCTCATGAGCCATGTGACTGTGGGCAAATTAATAAGTCTCTTTTGTGTCTCTGCATCTTCCACAAGTCTGGAGTAAGCATTCGACCATGTAGTCAGGGTGAGAATGTAAATGAGAACATCATCAAGTAGAACATATGAATTTGACATCCCACAAAAATTTTCACACTATAGAAATTCTCTTTTGGAGTTTTTCTCTTTTCTTTTTCTGGTTATTCCCTCATTTTTTTTTAAGTTATTATCTTCCATCAAACATTGCCTTCTTCAAAATTCTATGGATGCCTTTGTTTTCCTTTTTTTTTTTTTTTTTTTTTGGTGTGTGTGTGTGTGTGTGTGTGTTCTTTACTCATCCAGACTATGACTTTAACTAATATTAATAGTTTGACAATTATTAGGTGCTCTTGTCCAATGTTGATCTCCTGAGCTCTGTTACATGAACTGACATCACAATCTGGAGGAAGCACAGGAAAAGAATGCCCACCCTGAGCTCATCTCTCACTAATCAAGCTCCCATACTGTCCCTCCTTCTCACACTGCATGGTAGTACCACTTTTCAAAAGTCATCCTTGAATCTTTCCCTTTCCTTGTCCCCTACACAAAGTAACAAGTTCAGCCTTACTTAATGCATGTATCTCTACTCAACCTGGATTATAGCAATAAGTTACTGAGGTAAAGTTACTCTGCCTCCCATTTGCCTCATCTTCTTTGAGTGTCCAATCTGCAATTTACTTTACTGGAATAAAAACTTAAGCAGATAAACATGGCCACTTTGCCCAGTTAAAAACTGTTCAGTAGTTCCTGTTCAGTAGAGGATTGGGTTGCTGGAAGTACCAGAAGTACCAGAAGTGATATAGCCTGGAGTGATTATTTATAATGCTGATTTCTAGACTTAAACTCACAATATTTCTTGGCTGGGTGATATTTACAGACTGAAAGTTGGGAACAATTAACTCTGGAATAAAGATCAAATCCCATAGAATGTTACATAAGGTTTTGGATAATTTAACCTCTTCCTGCCTCTCCAACCTCACCGTCAACCATCCGGGCATATCACTTGCATGCTCATCACATGGTCTGATCCTTCGTACCACTGTAACTTTGCATAACGTCAGAGTCCTGCCACTGCTGGTTCACCTTCCACATTTGGTCATCCTTCTAAGCCTAGCTCACATCAATCATCTTCCCCTTAGCAAGGCTTCCGAGTAACTCTTTACTCACCACCCATTCAGTCTGAGATAAATAACCATCTTCCATGCTTCCATAATCCAAGACATCTTTAGGTCACAATCCCTTTCCTTCTTATCCTATTCCAAAGCCAACAGTATTTTTTTACATATATCACTGACATTAATTGTTTATTTGCTTGTTTTTCTCACCAGCCTAGAAAATTCCTAGCACTTGAAAAAGATGGATGGCATGTATTAGGTCCTAAAATATTATTTGTTAATTGAAGAATTTTATCTCTTTTTTTTTTAAATTTTATTTATTCATTTTGACAGAGAGAGAGAGAGATCACAATTAGGCAGAGAGGCAGGCAGAGAGAGAGGAGGAAGCAGGCTCCCTGCCAAGCAGAGAGCCCAACACGGGACTCAATCCCAGGACCCCGAGACCATGACCCGAGCCGAAGGCAGAGGCCCCAACCCACTGAGCCACCCAGGCACCCTGAATTTTATCTCTTTAAATCACGATGTCTATTGGCTCTCTCCTACCAGTCCTGTGGGCTAAGTCTTGTCTATCAATGACCTTCTGAAATTCAAGTACTAACCTTGTGTGGAAGGTTTTCATCTTCCTGTCCATCCTGGTACTTCTAAGCAAGTGCTTTTGTAAGCTGCTTCCTGCTGATCCAATCTGCCAGGGATATTTAATTGGCCTTGTGCCTATTCCCCTGTTATTCTGAAGAGTAACTTATTGTCCTACCTGGTGATGAAATTATTTCTTATTTCACAGGCTTTTTTTTTTTTTAAGTTATAGAAGTGAAATTATTAACAGGAATATTATTGCCAACAATGTTATTGAAATTTTAGTTACTAATGTATTTATTGTTCCTTGTCTATGTGATAAGTCATGGAAATAAAATGTATTTTCAATGACACTAGTGCATTTTTTTATTTATTATATTTATTCTTTACTCTTACCTTAAGCAGAAAAAGTTGCCCTTAGCAGGGTTATTAACATTTTCAAAAACTAATGGACTCATTAGATTTGTTTGTGTGTGTTTTAAAGTCACGACTATAAAATGGATTCACCGGTTATTAAAATGATGTATATACATCACATTCCTGCGGGCAATAAATAAAATAATGGAAAGCCTGTAATCCTGTGAATGTCTTCAGAAAATTATGCTTTTGCTTCTTCTCCCCAAAGGGAAGCCATGCTACACTTTAAAGAGTTTGCTCTTTTGAATCGGACACAGTTGGGGTCCTGGCTCTCTAAGCTATTAGCATGATCTTCAGGTTTCTCGTCTATAAAATGGAGACAATGATATGAACTTTGTACGGATGTGATAGTAGAGGTAAAAATACCCCAGAGTGCTTATTGCTTATTGTGATACCTGGCACATATCAGGCATTCAAAACATATATTTCCTGTCTTTTTACGTGTTTTCTATCATGGTGGGGGGCAGACTGGTTTCTCATAGATCCATTAAGGAGTTGAGAAATGCTGTTCTCGTGGCTCTGGCACTGCTTTGTCAGCCTTGATTATCTTCTGTCTGACATCACTGTAAAATTATTCAATATACCTGTGACTGTGGTCTCTCAACAAGATGCAAGTTTGTCAAGGACAAGAGCCTATGAATGCCAACACAGGGTGTGCTCAGTAATAAAAATATCAGACGAATGCAATAAAAAAATGCAGGAATAACATTATGTAAGGGAAGCAACACTGCTTGAAAAATAATTCTCCTTCTCACAAACATGGTTTCTTTAAAATAATGAAGTTACAAATGGAAATGCTTCAGGTCTTTTCTGATTCTAATGGCCAATGATATGTAAGACTTTTTCTGTAGTTGACAGATGTCCATAACCTTCAATGTTCAACACGTATATGTAGCTAAAGGAGAGTTTTATTTTATCATGTGTAGGGTGGCCCTTTTACCTTTCCTGTACTTAAGCACAATGTGGAATTAAAGGCTGAGAGACACCGGTACAAGAAATCCATCCACTATGAAGACATCCGTCATGATTAATCAGCCTAAGCAATTCTCAATAAGGAAAGCATGAGTGAGTTTGTTTTGCTGCAAAGGCATGCCCTGATCACATTAATTTGGGAGGCAGCTGGAGGTGGCAACTTACCAGGGGAAAACAGATTGTAGGACCTATGAAATTATTCCGATGCTCATGGGAAACTCTTCCTGTAATCCACAGGCAAGCCTATTCTTACAGCTGAGAAGGAGAGTTATAGAAAAAACCCATCAGAAATTGTAACCCCAGGTAGTCAAAAGCGTGAACTGAAAGGAGTCAATGTATGAGAAACCTGTGTGAGTGCCTGCTTTGTGGGCTTATGTGGATAGGGAAAAGCCTTCAGGGGACAGAGAAAATAAATAAATAAAAGTAAATAAATAAAATTTAGCACTGGGAAGATTTTATTTTGAATCCTGGCTCTGCCACTTCCTGGCTGTGTGAGCCTCTGCAAGTCATGTGAATTTGGTATTTACAGCTGTAAAATAGGAACAATAAGCCATATTCCACAGTTATTGTTAGGATTAAATGTGACCAAGTTCTTTCACATGTGGTTGAAAAAAACAAAAGTCCTCACCCTACCCAGTTCTATTTCTAGGTAGGAATATGATTTAATCAACATTTAATAGTTTTTTACAAAATTATCTCCCCATAATCTTACAGAGTGCCAGAAATTTTCACCATGGTAATTTTGCTTTAATGGTTAAAACAAGAATGCTCCTTTTAAAAATGCAACACTCCCCAAAGGGGAAAGGTAAACATTTTGGTGGCATCTGGACCTCCAGTGGGCTCTTGAAAGGCTTGGTCTCAGAGAAAGGAAAGTCTGGTGATGAGGAAGTAAGGGCACCTTAGTAACACAGGGGATTTTGCAGGGTGCTGCTGCAAAAGTCAAGGCCCCCAAATCCATAGAGATTTGTCATCCGAAGCATGGGGATAATGAGATTCATCTTGCCTCACTGGAGGTCTTGCTGGTGTACATGCCATATGCTACCCTTTACACATCCAGATTATAAGTTCATCAAAAACATGAAACATTTCCTTTTCATCTTTGTATTGTCAGTGTCTAGAAGAGAGCCTGATACAGAGTCAGTTCTCAATAAATATTTATCAAATTTGGTCAAAGTGGAAGAAGACTCCAGCAGAGATCCAAGGACCTTTATTTACTTCAGAACATGAAAATCACAGCTGAGCATAGTATTCCTCAGAGACTACAGCAACAGACTTTTCATCTGGAATCTCAGGGATGGTGTTTTTCCAGTTCTGTTACAGTCTAGTTTTCTCTGATATTATTGTCATTGATGTTTCTCAGTGCCAGAGCTTTAGGTCGACATTTTTCCTCATGGAACCCAAGACCTTTTAAATCTGACTTTCTCCTCCTTAGCCAACTTTGTCTGCCAGACTTTGCTTGGGTCATTCTGGTGTCTTCATCTCCTGCTTGCTCTCATGGTCCCATAGTTCAAGTCTGCTGTGTCTTTCCTTTTCCCAAAATGACCTTCTTCCCCTAGCCCTGGTCCTGCCTGTCCAGATCATCACAGGGCATCCAACACAGCTGTCTTCTCTGTTTTCTGCTGCACTTAACCAACCCCATGCCATTTCACATTTCCTTAACTCATTGCTTCCCTAATTGATTTGCGTGCAGCCGCTGTACCTCTCCAAATAGATTAGTGAGAAATAATGCCTACCTGCGGGACTGTGGTGAGGATTAAGTGAGGCAACAAATGAGACAAAGCATAGCTCAATAAATAGTTCTGATCTTCCTCTTTCCTTCCTTAACACTTCACATAGAGTCTTAAAATCGACACTTTGGAGACTGTATATTTCAACGTACCTCAAGAAATACATTCTATAGCAGTGCTTCACAAAATGTTTCACACCATGGAGCACAGAAAATCAAAATATCAGCATGGACCCTGAGGTAAAGGCAAGGCAGCTCTTGGTTATAAACAACTGGCCAGAGACTTGGTCCATCCAGGCTCCGACTTTCTACTCAAGAACTGAGACAATCACTGCTTTGGTCCCTTTGTGACCCAGTGATGGCACATTGACCATTAGTGAACTCAATGGCTGAGCGCCATACCTCCCTGAGAAAGAACACTGATGCTGAGAATGCTGGCTCTTAAGTTGAACTAGAGTTTTCCTCTAAGATCAATGAATCCTTGTTGTTTGGACTTTCTAAAACAATTACAGAAATTAAGTTTAAGTCCCTCCTCTTACAAAAATATATTTTCCACATTAAAAACAAAAAAGATTCTCTGCAGGTGCTCACCCTTCTTATCCTAGAGTTAGGAAGCCTGCAATGACTCTGGAGTCCCACGCCTGACTCTGGAATTCCACACTTCCTACAGAATCCCTCAGCCACTCCAAGAATCCTGCAATGACTCCAGAACTGCAGTTACTCCGAAATCCTACAGACACTTCAGTCTCACAGCTACTCCAGCCACACCTTATAAAATGCCGTTTTCAGACCTCTCACATCCCTGGCCCATTTTCCTCTGTGTTCTCTGTGTTTACCATGCATACTTCCTTCTCATTGGATAGCAAGTTTATTGATATAAGCAATTATTACATTGTCCAGGAGTATATTTGGCATTCTAGTAACTTCTCTGTAACTTCTTGCAACTGTGTACACAGCGGAGGAAAAAGACCTCTTTCTGTGTGAGTCTCTATATGAGCAGCACCTCACTGGTAGGTGGGACCCCATTTTAATCAATTGTTTTCACTGGAGTACCTATTACAGTCTCTAGCACATAGTGGATGGTGAACAAATGCTTTCCAAACACAACAGAAAGACTTCTCCTGGCATGTGACATGGTAAAGATCAGGTGGGGGCCAGAGACGTACAGCTAGAGGAGCAGAAAGTTCTAAGCTGCCCATGTAGGAAATCCTACTGAATTGTAGCCAAGCTGAGTAGAACGTCAAAAAGAAAGAGGCCTCTTTCTTCTGTGGAGGTCTTTGTTTTTGTTTTGAAAATGCGCACGGAGGGTTCTTTTGGCATTTTTCCATGGGGGAGCCAGCATTCATATTTATATCTCCACATTGGCAGAAAGGACTCTGGGCAGATGTATCATCACATTTACTCATTTGTGAATTCATCTAATTAATATCTAAAAAGAGTTCTAATCTTAGTGATAAGAGATGTAGGTTGTTATGGGGGTTTTGTTTGTTTATTTTGTTATGCTTTTGTTTCTTTTTCAGAGTTCTAATGATTTTCTCTTGATGGTTGTGTTGTAGTAAAAAGATAAAGAGAAACTTGGGGCAAATCATACCTTTTTTTTTTTTTAATTCTCCATAAAGCCTAAAAAATATGATACAACCAAAGTATGAACTCAGAAGTGCTAACTTATGAACAGTAGAAATCACAACACATAGTAAAGTGTCATTTGACACTGACTTGGAGTTAGAAGATCAAGTTATGTCTTCCGTTATGTCATCTTAGACTAGTTAGTGTACGTCTCCAAGTATAACTTTCCTCTTTCTTAAATAGGAATATTGATTTGTATAATTCCGAAGATTCCTTATGACTTTGGTATTCTGATTCTAAATTCTATAATTCCAGTTAAAGTGATTTCAAATATATTTACTGAAACCTCTATGTTTATCAAAACCAGCCACAAAATAAGAAGTTCTGGTTCTTGTTCTTACTGAGTTATCATCTAGAAAGAGAAGTTTAAAGTACAAAAAACATTAAATGAGAATTACGAAAGCACTTAGGCTCGGCTTGATTTATAATACTCAACACATATTTCTCACATTCAGCATACACTCTTTAAGTCCTTTTATATGCTAGGCACTACGATAAGTGCCTGGAATATAAAGGAAAAGAAAAGGCAAAGTCTTCGCCTGTAGTGTAGTAACACAAGCTAACAGTTATTCAAATAATTATTAATTTCAATATAAGCCACTTAAAATATAGCATTCATAATAAGTATGAGATATAACAGGATTATAAAGGAGTAGGCTGTCAAGGCTACTCCTATTGTATCCTGTGAGATGGAATGAATTCTTTTTAATAGGATGAAATAAAAATTGCAACAAAAAATAATCAATTTGTGCTTCTTTTCCATTGGCTGCAACTTAATCTCATGCTCACTTACAGCTGTAATACAGACTTAAGTTGTGTAAGTCATTTGCTCAGATGAAACTTAACAGAAATCTATTAGAGGACTGGCAAGTCAGTTATATCACTGTCACACATGGTCTTGGTCTGGGTGGGGGAGTCCTCATGATTAAAATCTGGCCACTATGCAGGATTCATTGGCTGAATAGAGTAGGGGTAGAGGTGGGAGATGAACAGAAGAGTGAGTTTGAGGATAACATAGCACTTAGGGAGCTACCAAAATCATTTGGCCAGGAGATAAGAAGCTTTGTTAATATGACAGCCATTAGGATAGAGAGCAAGATCAAGATGCAGATTCTGACCCAAGAGTCAGAAATGAACCCAAAGAGCTCTATGTTGAGAGGAAGGTATGGATACAAGGCATCCTTCATTTCCAGACTTAATAGGCCTCACATCTCAAGACCCTAGGGAAGCTGTCAAAGTAGTAGGATAAATCCAGGTATAGAATGTTCCACGGTGGGTAAATTGTTTCAGAAGTACAAGATTTTCATACAAGTGCTAGGGATTTTGTTCAGGGATAGGTAGGACTATTGGTCATTCAGGCCAATGAGTTGCAAAGCAGAATCTGCCATATTTTCTTGGAAAGAGAAGCCAGGCTCTTTCTCTTTCTGGAAACGACACGAAAATATGTTGTTCCCACTGCTGCAGTAAACTATCTTATAAATATTTACAAAACCAGACTTAGGATGAAGCTGATGCTTATAGAAATAAGGGAAGTATGGAAAGAAACTATCTGGTGATATAATAGAGTGGCTAAATAAATTAACCTTGGGACTATTTTCCCTTTGGATTTCTGGATATCTAAGATGAAATCCTCCTGCATTTTTTAAGTGCATCAGAATTGGGGTTTCTACTACTTAGAATAGAAAGAACAAAACTGATACTGTGAACAGACCCCACAGTGTTATTAAAGGTCAAGAATTAAGAACACTATCTGATAAAGGTCAATAGTTGTAGGGTTAATATAATTTGTTTTTCAGGTATAGGAAGAATCCAGGCAAGGATCCATAGGTCTTCCTTTCTCTCATTCTACATGTCCAATCAATCACAAACCCTGTCAATTCTGTGACCCTGCTATATCTTTGCTCCATATCTAATGAGGTCAACCCAGTGCAAACTGCCATCTTTGCACACCAGGATCAATACTCTGCTGCAGGCTCCTTACTGGTCCCCTACATCCACCCAATTTTCATTCCTCCACTCTATCCCTTATCATATAAATCTGACATCATCATTCCCTGGCTTAAAGAACATATTCAGTGATAGCTCATTGTTATGGATAAAGTCAAAACTCTTTAAAATAGCTTATGAAAATGTCAGTAATCAGATTTCTGTCTACTAATCCTACATCATTATTCACTATTTCTCTATCTTCCATAACTAGATTCTGGGTTTCAGCCATTCTGAATCTCTTTGAAATCCTACTAATACATGTGAGTCCTCACATGCTGTTAATCCTCAGACAGGCTTTTCACAGGGAAGTCAGGCATGCCATGCCCCATGGCAGACTGACTCCTGACATTCTTCAGGTTTTGGTTACAATGTCAGTTTTTGTGAAAGTTCTTTTGACTCTGGTTTAGATTGCTTCCTCCTGCTAGACATTCTCATAATACTGTATCCACTTTGTCCCATTCTACTGTAACTGGCTGGCTGTTTCTCTTCGTTCTTGCAGGTTCTAGTCTGTCTTGTTCACAGCTGTAATCCCCAGTGCCCACTTAGAGTGAGTACTCCATACTTACTGAAGAGAGGAATCATGTGAGGCCATGGGTAATCAGGCAGACAATCCTTAACAAGGCAGTCATGTTAGGGCAGGCACAGACACTGAGGATAAGGAAACGTGTAGTTTGGCAAAAGAAAAACAATTAATTACTCAATATTCTGTCCTGAGAGTGAGTAAATGACAAGCGTTAAAAAAATACATAACACACAGGTAGGTTCCCAGACGCCAACCCTGAGGCATGTCATTACTCCTGGCCAGTTTCACTCCACTTGTCCTACCTGGTCCCCATGTGCTGCAGCAGTAATTATTCGACCTAATTATGTGGTACTAAGAACAGGAGAACTGCCCACAGTCAAAGGTGAGCCCACAGTGTCAGCCTAGAAATGAAGGAGTCACAAAGAGCTGGGGTCAGAAGCCAACATGACTAATTTCAAGCTCCGTTACTTTGGCCAAGTTTCTAAATCCCCCTAAGTGTATGTTTCCATATCTTGAAAGTGAAAGAGTATTCTTTAAAGAGTTGTACAAATGCAGACTTTGTATGCATAACAGAAACTATAATGCACTGAAAAATGAAGCTTGTCATTATAATAACACAAAGGATCCAAATTTAGAACACCAGAAGAATGGCAGTAGCAACCAACAGAAATAGGAATTCAAGTGCTGAGCAATAGCTCCTTCATCTCATGGTTGGTGTTCTCAGTTTAACATGGTTGAGCTACAATCCACAAACTAGATGACTCATAATCAAAAGTAAAAAAAAATCCAATTTAGTTCACAGTGTTGATACTAATGTTAGTTTCCGTCTGGAGGTTTATCAGCTTAAAGTCCATCTGCTTTATAATGCTAAAAAAGGACGATGTGTTCACAGTCTGATTTCAGTTTCAAATTGAGAAATACTTTCTGGAGCTATTAACAGTAAGTGGATATGCTCTCGAGGTAGAATATCAAAGTAGCCACTGCAGCAGTCAGAGGAATGCCTCTCTGTTGCTGCCTTACTGCTTAGATTCTAAAAGTCTAAACTCAGCTACCACAGGAAGTGTGGCAAGTGCATCAGGGACTAGGGCTGGGGGAGGCCGCTGGCAGGTGGGGTGCAACCTGACAGACAGTGTTTCTTTTCTTCTTATTCCTTGAAGAGGGTTATGGACAATAGACGCTCCAGCTCAACCTCTAGAATCCTGTGCTACATCCCAGTGATTTCACTTTTGCTCTGAGAGGAGGATAAAGTCAGTTTACTTTTAGAAAATTACCGCATTTCTTGAAATTTAAGATAGGCTTTATTGTAATACTATTCATTGTAGTATTTCGTTGAATTTAGGATATGCATATGTAATCTAATGATGAGGGTTTTTGTTCTCTTTGAAGATTGTTAAAAAATTAATAACATTCCATTTAATCAGTGGTATCTGAGCATTGAATGAAAGTGGCCTATACTCTTCTGGGTGGCCAAATCATTTGTCATTAGAAAATACAATCCTTTTCTGTGGTTTGATGAGGAGGACCTTTGATGAGGAAACATGTTACTAGGTTAGTGATCCTCTATCCCTCCTCTGTCTTACGTCTTCATCCTGAATGTATTTCTAACTGGCACTCAACCCAGACTGTTTTTAATAAAAATACTTTTATTGCTTTCTCATTATTAAAAAATCAGGATATTGGCAAGCACAAACAAAAACCAGATGAAAATAAACACTAGAAACCCACTACCCAGACAAACTTATGAATCATGCCTTGGACCATATACTTATGAACAACTTTTTTTGCCCCGTTGAAATTATTTAGTGTACGAGTTTTAAATATATCAATACATCTGAAGACATTTCCAGGTTAATACATTTGTTTACAACCACATTTTAAATGGTCAGATAATATTCCATCATGCAAATATGCCACAATTTGTAAGCAAGTGCCAGAATTTAAGTGATGACACTGTGTCATAACAGTTCCATTTGCCCATTTGTGTAGATTATGAGCACCTATAAAACAGGAGACTTGTCTTACTCAGATTTGTATTCAGCTGTCTTGTACTTGTAGGAACTTGGTAAATATTTTTGGATTTCAATTAACTCCACAAACAAAAAGATCCTGGAATAATATGCAAAATCTAAGAAGATAATAATCTAGTTTCCTATGCCTGCTGTAACAAATGATCACAAGCCTGATCTCTTAAACTTCAGAATTTTATTGTCTCACAGTCTGGAATCCGGAAGTCTGATATTACTATCACTTGACCAAAAATGAAGTGTCGGGAGGACAATTTTCCCCTGGAGATGCTAGGGGAGGATTTGTTTCTTGCTTCTCCCAGGTTCTGGAGACTCCCAGTTTTCCTTGGCTGTGGCCGCACCTCTCTAGTCTCTGCCTTGAAAATCACACTGCCTCTGCCTCTTCTGTGTAGAGGAGAAGGGAGTTGGGGGAAATTGGAAGGGGAGGTGAACCGTGAGAGACTATGGACTCTGAAAAACAATCTGAGGGTTTTAAAGGGGCAGGGGCGGGAGGTCGGGGTACCAGGTTGTGGGTATTGGAGAGGGCATGGATTGCATCGAGCACTGGGTGTGGTACAAAAACAATGAATACTGTTATGCTGAGAATTTAAAAAAAAAAAACATATCCCACTTATTAAGGATAAATATGGTTGCATTTAGGCCCACCCATGTAATCCAGGCTAATCTCTCCATCTCAATATCCTTAATTTTATCACATCTGTGACTACTCTTCTGTGTTTTGTTTGTTTGTATTTCTTTTAAAGAAAATTTGCAACTTCCAGAAAAGATATCCAATACATGGATGTCTTTTTTTTTTTTCCCCTTTTTGGTGAGGAGGACTTTTTTTTTTTTTTTTAACTCACTATTAATAGTACACAAATTCAGCTGTAGCTTTTAATCATAGATTATACTTTTATAGGAAGAAAGTTCTTAATATTTGTTGTGTACTTGGTCTTGTTAGTTTTATTCCAAATTGCCATTTGCTGTGGTGAAAGCACTTTGCATAGTTCATCTCATTTATTCTTCAGAGCAATGCAGACATTTCTTTTGTCTGTACAAGTTGAAATCATTCAAAGCAGACTCAGTGGCCAATGGGAAAAAGTACAATTATTCTGTGACTTTTTAAAAAATAAATATTCTATTTCTTTAATTGAAGGAGAGAGAAAGAGTGAGTGGCAGACTAGGGGTGGGAGTACAGAAGGAGAGGGAGAAGCAGACCCCTGTACTGAGCAGGGAGCCAGACTCTGGGAACCAGAGTCCAGGGCTAAATGTCAGGATCCTGAGATCATTACCTGAACTGAAGGCAGCTGCTTAGCCAGATGAACAAGCCAGGCACCCTTGTTCTGTAAAAAAAAAAAAAAAAAAAAAAAAAAAAAAAAAAAATTACTTTTAAACATTGAAAGACATTCTCACAGTTAGTTTTAAATGTATAGGGAAAGTAGTTAAATTAATAATTAGCTAGTATACTTTAATTTGAAATACTAGAAATATAGGGAATTAAAGTGTTTCTTATTTCTTTGCAAAAAAAAAAAAACTTACCAAGAGGAGTTGCAGCAGTGTTTGCCTTCTCATTGTACCACTTACAGTATGCAGCAGACATCTTTTCCCTGCCTTGGTGTATTGGCAAACTCCGTTCTCAGTTTGGATCAGCTTGTAACATTTTATTGTTTGTCCTTTCAATGTTGCAAAATATCTCTGAGGGTCTCTTATTTATGTATATATCGAAGTATAGTTGACACATGATGTTACATTAGTTTCTGGTGTAGGACATAGTGATTCAACAAGTCTGTGCCTTATGCTGTGCTCACCGCAAGGGTAGCTGCCATCTGTCACCATTCAAAGCTATTACGATTTCACTGACTATATTCCCTACGCGGTACATTTTATCCCTGTGACTTATTCATGCCATAACTGGAAGCCTGTACCTCCCACTTCCCTTTGCCCATTTTACCCACGCCCCTACCCTTTACCCTCTGGCAACCATCACTTTGTTCTCTATATTTATGGGTCTGTTTCTGCTTTTTGTTTGTTTGTTTTCTAAATTCCACATATAAGCAAAACCATATGGTATTTGCCTTTCTCTGTCTGACTTACTTCACTTAGCATCAGACTCTGAGGTTCTTCTTAATGTGGCTTTTTCTTCATTGTCCTTCCTCTGGAACGTCTTCATCTCATTTATCATGACATCTTTTCTTATTTATGTTGACAAGTCTGCCTTCCCTAAAGTCTTCTGGCTTCTTGTGGAATCTCTTGAAGAGCAGCATGTCAACACTTCCAAGGTCAGCTCTTGGTGTTCTAGTTCCATTTATATATAATTCTCATTTTATTTCCAGTGTCACCACTTTTCCTTTCTTTACTGCACTTGGATTTTTGTTGTCCAATCCCCTCTTTTAAATACCCACATATGTAAGATGCCGCCTTTCTTGTGTCACTGGAACAAGGAAGAAACACAATCACATGCTTGACTGTCTGTGTGTGAACTACATAACAGAAACAGTGACTTTGAGAGATGTGGTGTGATTGGCCACTGGCCACACAGCCCATCTGTTATGTGGGTGATGATGTGAAGACTCAGGAGATAGCAGCCAAGTTTTGACTTTATGCAGTTTTCTCACACTTAATATACCACGGGAATGGAAATTTAAATGATGTCATTTGAGGACTTTGTTATTTACTCAAATAGTGGAAGTCAAAAGTGTGGATGCCAGAAACATGCAAAGTGAGGATGCTTCTGATCTGAAGTGGAGACTATTATTTTGCCCATTTATTAAAGAGGAAATTGAGCCAGGGGCACCTGGGTGGCTCAGTCATTAAGCATCTGCTTATGCTTGGGTCATGGTCCCAGGATCCTGGGACTGAGCCCCATATCAGACTGCCTGTTCAACGCGGGAGCCTGCTTCTCCCTCTCCCACTCCCCCTGCTTGTGTTCCCTTTCTGACTCTTTCAAACAAATAAATAAAACATTTTTTAAAAATTGACCCAGAACAGATTAAGTGATTTACCCAGGGTATTAAGTGGTGAAGCCAGAATTAAAATCTAGGTAGCCTCACTCCTTACCACAGCTTCACTTTCACACCTTTGGGCTTCAGCCTGAGTTTCCTACCCACAGCTCTCTCAACAACCAGATAAGTTCTGAATGCTAATCTCAGTCACTTCTGCCTCCGAGGGACAGCAGTTCATTTTGCAGCATCTCTACTTAAGCAAGGACACTATCTTCTGCCACTGTTAGAGTCTCTAGCATCTCCATTTTCCTGAGGAACTACAGAGTTTGTATGACAATGTCCACCTTTGATGTTTTTGTCTTGTCTCCTCCACCCTCTGACTAGGCCCACTTGTTTGAAAACTTCAAGCTTGTCCTTGAGTCTCCTCCTTCAGTTAACTCTATTGGACCCAAAGTCAATTCCCCTTTGGCTCTTGTTTCTTTTCCACAAACACCTTCTTGGTGCCTTTGATGTTTCTCCTCACTAATTTCTGCCAGTGGAGAAGAAATTTGTGCAACCCTCTTTTCTTCCCAAGTAAGTCCTTTGCATTTTTTCCATTTTTAGGAGAGTGTGCCAACCCTCATTCTCTGACTAAGGGATGGAATAAGCCTGAATATTTGAGACTGGAAGGAACCAAACTAGTGCACAATTGTTGAATTGTGCACTAGTTTGGTTCTGTTTGGATAGCAACATCTACTCTTTTCATGATGCCAACATGACCATTATCTTCTCTGCTTTCATTACCATTTTCCAGAAAGAATAACAAAGTAAAAAAATTAGGGCTTGCTTCAAGAGGAGGTTAATGCTTGTTCCTATGTAGTGATGCTAGAGTTGGAGCCAGTATAATATAGAAGAAACAGCCCCAGGTATAAGATGCACAGGCCAGCTCCATCACCTACCACCTCTGTGGCTTAGGGAAAAGCTGAGCATTTTAAAACCTCCTTTATAAAGAAAGAAAAGCTCAAACTCTCATGAGGCAACAAGAATTAAAATGTAGTTTATGCGACCTGTCTTGTTATGAGGACTTAGAGAGTGGGACACAGTGATATGTATACATTATGCATTTTTTTATTCATTCATTTATTAGTTTAGAATATTTTGTCATATCCCCCCAAAATCTGTGCTCCAATAATTCTTGTAAGCAACTTCATAGACCAATTTATTAAGTATAATCTGGGCAGCATGCTTCCAAATGACCCTGAATATAGCCCTTTCAATTTAACAGGTACAGCCAGACAACTTTAATTAGAATTACAAACTTTGTTTGGGAAAGAGTTCCTTGGCAGTAGATTTTCCTCCTAAGCTAAGCTGTTTGACAAACCATAAGTAATCTCACAAATTCACACTCCAGCTGTAGTTTCCTGACATTTATGCTGTCATAAATTATTAGGAGACCTTGCTTGAGAATGCCTTATGTATACCTGTAACCTGATAAAAGTGTCTGATGAATATAAAGGTAGGGGTATGTTGGTGTAGGTTCTCACCCCTGTGGAAACCTAGAGGTTCTTCAGGAAATGCCCCTACCTTTTATCACCCAGGGTCTGCCCCAAAGCCTTTGTCCATGTTCTTTCAGTTTGTATCTATGCTTCATGTTCTCTCATATGTAGTCATGCCTTGGTTTTGGATCAGTCCTTCTGACTCTGATTAAACAGATGGACAAAATGAGATTTTAAAGCTCTGATACCAGCTTTAGAGAAAGTAGGTAGAGTCAAGCCAGATTCACTCTGGCTTGTAATATAACTTGCCTTGAGTCAACCTTTCAGAGTTAGGGGTTTGACACTGCTCTAAAAGGATTCTTAGATATACCGTGAAGATATTTTGAAGGTATTCAGACATGGTTCCCCATTTTCTTTCAAAGCCCACTGCAAGATTGCACCGTGGTGGAAAAGCTTAAAAGAGCAAGGACTATGGAGTCAACCGTATTATTTGTTGAGTTAGCTCAAGGAGTGTATGTTGACTCCAAAAATAAAATGTTAGAAAATATAGAGAAAAAATAAAAATGCTAAACAAAATTCAAAATTCTACCCATAAAAGGCAACTACTCTTTAAATTGTAGTATATAACCATCAAATTTTATTTTTTATGGTCATGTATACCTTACTCTGTAGACAATATATATATTATTTTATAGATAAGATTTACAAATAAGATCATGGTCTACATATTGAACTATAACCTGTTAATTTTATTCAACAATATGGTATGAAGAGCCTTCTATATCTGTAAATATGTTTCATATTTTTATTGGTTCATAACAGTTTATTGTATTTAGGCACAATGGTTTTGTTTGCACCCATCTTTAATTATACCCTTCGGAGAAACCTCTACGTAACTGGCCTGGGTTCAAATTTCTATTTATTTACTAGCATTATGATATTTGCTCTTAATTTCAAACTGTTTTTGGCTCTAACACATTGGTTTTGCCCTCTATACTGTGAAAGAGTCTTCACAGAGGAAGACTTTATATTATTTTATCAATTATTTGATATGTACTAGGTATTCCACTAGAGATAGAACATACTTCTTTCATTTAGTTCTCTTCTCTTAATTCATGTTACACCAATGGTAGAGACTGAGACAAGGATTTGGGTACAGGTTGATGATTTGCAAGGTGATCTCAGAAAGAATGAGGATGGGAGTGGAAAGAGTAATACAGAAAAGAAGGGGAAACCAACATAAAGACTCGCTTCTGTGGGATCTCTCTGAAGAGAATAGTTTCCAATTTGTCTGTTCTGAGGAGAGTTGGGAAGTTATTCACCAGTTGAAGATTGAATTCTTGGTTATTAATTCCTCTGATCCAAAAGGTCAGGAAAATACACAGGGCTGGACATAGAAATGAAACTCCATCTGTGTAAGTGTGTGCTTAGATAAATCTGTCCATTGAAGTTGTGGTTGAACTCATAAGTAAGATGTAATTTCCAGCAACAAAATCACCTGCTCCATTATTCTAGAATAACAGATAAGATCTCAGAGAGATTAATTATTTTCCTGAGAGTACTTGAGTAGTAATTGGCAGATCCAATCTTCAGTCCTGGTTTCCTGGCTCCTGGTTCTTCCCATCATATCACACTACCTCCAAAAATTGCAAAAGCACTTTATGCTTGTGTGGGAGCTCTAGGCATTTTGCCCCTTCCATAGCTCCTTGGCCTACCACAGTGGCTTGCCCTGAATACCATTGATCAACTTCTAAATCTCCTTTAACATCAGAACTTGGACATAGGGTCTTCATCCTTTTTTCTTTTGCAACCCCTAATTTCCCTCATAGCAAAGATAGTGCACTATGCATTTTATTTCAAGCAGTGGTTTGCAATATATTCATGGGTTGTGAAATTAGTTTAGTGGGCCTCATCTAGAATTTTTTTCAAAGATTTTATTTATTTATTTGACAGACAGAGATCAAAAGTAGGCAGAGAGGCAGGCAGAGAGAGATGAAGAAGCAGGCTCCCTGCTGAGCAGAGAGCCTGATGCGGGTCCCAGGATCCAGGGACCATGACCTGAGCCCAAGGCAGAGGCTTTAACCCACTGAGCCACCCAGGCGCCCCCTCATCTAGAGTTTTAAAAATGAAATAGATGAGAAAAATATTGCAAATGCCTGGGTTCTCTCATTTCAAAAATGATTGTTTCCAGCGTGTGTGTGTGCGGGTGTGCATGTGCATGCTTTAGGATCTACTAGGAGCTTATTTCATGCAACTCATCCTGGATAAAAACTTTGAAAGTCATTACTTTGGTGCTTGATAATGTTCAGAACACCTGGAGTCAAATCCCAGTGCCACTACACATTAGCTGGGTGTGTCTTCCTATCTGTAAGTATTACCAACCTGCATGGCTGTTGAGGAGAGTAAATGGATTACTATATATATAAGGTGGTGAGAGCAGTGTCTGGCACATTAGGATCAATAGGTAAATGTTACTATTATTGCAAATGCTCAATCAATCCATAAAGTAAACATTTCTGTGCAATCTTTTTTCAATATGGAACAAGGGAGATGAAAATCACCAACATTTTCAAGTGTTTAGACAATGTATTATTGGAATGGAATTAAAATAAAAATTTTCTGGGACACCTGGATGACTCAGTCGGTAAAGCCTCCAGCTTTGGCTCAGGTCATGATCTCCAGATCCTGGGATCCAGCCCAGTGTCAGGCTCCCAGCTCAGCAGGGAATCGGCTTCCCCTCCCTCTGCCTCTCTCTCCTACTCATGCATTCTCTCTCTCTCAAATGAATGAACAAAAATATTAAAAAAAACCCATAAAATAAAAATTTACCAAAATTTTCTATGTATTGTCTCCTAACTATTCCTCATTAGTAAATGTTATAGCTCCATACACACAGCATTTATTAATGTATTTATTAATTTAATTTGGGAATACTTTAAAATTAATGTAAATATTTTACATCAGAAAGCTGAACTATATTAAAATATTCATTTTGTCCAGTATCCTGGAGGATAAATAATCTGTATAATATGGCCTATGTTGTAAATAGTCTTACAGTCTAAACAAATAACTTTAAATTGCCATAAACTAAAACTGAATTATACTTTCTAGCTCAAAAAGAACACTGCCAACTGGGCTTCTTGACTGTGACCTCCAAATCTTGATGAGTATGGGTGTGTTCTGTTTTTATAATCCAGGGTAGTCATTCCTGAGTAGAGTGTACATCAAACTCATCTGGGGGACTATTAAAAGCAGTTTCCCAGTTGCACTGGACCAATTGTATGGGAAACCATGAGAGAGCCCTCAAATCCATTGTGTGAATAGTATTCCTGGGAGGTGACCTTGGATCCAAAAATAAGCAGTTTTGAGAATTGAATTTGCTGATTCTCTTTCTTAGGTTGAAATAATGTCACTGCAATTATTTTTAGTACATCTGCAACCATTATACAATCATCACGGGTCCTCCAAAACCAACCTCAGAAAATCATGGATCCTAAGATCCTGAAATGTCAAGTAAGGATCTAAGAGATTACCTTTTCCAGAAGGTCAACTGTGATAAGAACCCTTCTTCCAACATCTTCGATGCATCTTGTTAGATCTGACTGAAGACTTACAATGATAAAATGATAAATGTGTCTCTAGTGAAAACCCGCAGCCGCCTTCATAACAGCCTTGAAAATTGTCATAGTCATGAACCATGTATACTCTTATTTACTTATAGTTTTCTTCAAAAAATGTCTTTTAAAATCTAGATGTCTTTTTAATAGAGAATGTATACATCCTATTACAAGTGAAAAATTTGTATTATTAGATGTACTATTTTCATTTTTCTAATTCATATACAAACGAGAACATAACAATTAACATGAAATATGTTAGTTCTTTCACCACCTAAAATCATCTGTATGAACCACCCTATGGGAAATACTCTTTATAAGTAAGAGGAGATAGGCTCCCACTTGTCTTGCCTAAGAGCCCTTCAAATACATGTACCTGCTAACATTTCTCCAGGCTAAATTTCCGTATCTTAACTACTCCTCATATGAAATGGCTTCCTGACTACTCTCTAGCCTATCAACCTTTTTTAGATGCTCTCTGGTTTGTCAAAATAGCTTTTAAAATGTACAAGCTTCTCTAAGGTGTTAATTTATGACTTGTCTCTGGAAAATGTAAGCATTCCACTATAGCTTCCTTTCCTGCATTGCAAACCTAAGGGACTCTTTTCCAAAAAGTGTAAAAGAATCAGTGGAATTTCTTACAGTGCATTAAATTTCTCTTTCTGTTTCTTCTTAGAAACAGATCAGATAGTGAGAGTTTGCCTTTAAAAGAGGACATTGGGCAGAATATCAAATGTACTTTTTTCCAAGGATAAATAGCATAAAGTAAATACCCTACACATTCAACATTCTAATTATTTTTTAAATTTTGAGATAATTGTAGATTCATATACAGTTGTAAGAGATAATACATAGAGATCTTATATATCTTTTACCAGTTTCTCCCAATGGTAACATCTTCCAAAAACTACAACATAACAATCAGGATAATGACATTAATATAATCAAAATATAGAAAATTTCTATCACCACAGGGATCCCTCCTATCACTCTAGTCTAGTAAATTCCCTCCCAACCTGAATTTCTCCTTACCTCTTGGCCTTTATTCCAGTATTTGTGTCACATCAACAGGGGTATATAATGGAATCACACAATGTGCACATTTGAGGATTGGCTTTTATCACTTAACATAATCCTCTTGAGATTTATATATCAATAATTCTTCCTTTTTCATTGTTGAGTAGTTTTCCATGTTATGAATATACCACTCTTTGTTTAACTATGTACTATGAAAGGAGAATTAGACTACTTGCAATTTTGGGCTATTACAAATAAAGATGGTATAAAATTTATGTGCATGTTTTTGTGTGAATACATTTTATTTGTATTTCTTTGGGATAAATTCCCAGAAGTACAATATGGTAGTAACATATTTAATTTTTGAAAATGCTGCCAAAATGTATTCCAGATGCCTGTATCATTTTAACTTCCCACCAGCAATTTGTGAATGATCCAATTTGTCCACATCCTTGACAGCGTTTGGTATTGTCACTATTTTTTATTTTAGACATTATTTTTAAAAAACATTTTACTTATTTATATGATGGACAGAAATCACAAGTAGGCAGAGGCAGGCAGAGAGAGAGAGAGGGTGGAAAGCAAGCTCCATGCTGAGCAGAGAGTCTGATGCAGGGCTGGATCCCAGGACCCTGAGATCATGACCTGAGCTGAAGGCAGAGGCTTTTAACCCACTGAAAATAGGGGCACTCATTTTAGATATTCTGATAGCTGAGTAATGAGATCTCATTGTGGTTTTTATCAGCACTCTCCTACTGCCTAATGATGTTGAACATCTTTCATGTGATTATTTGTCATCTGAGTATCTTGTTTGGTAAAATTTCTCTTTATGTCTTTTGCCCAGTTGTAATTTGTTTACTCACTATTGACTTTTGAAAGTTAGTTGTATGTTCTAGATACTATTCTTTTGTTGGCTATGTGGTTTGAAAATATTTCCTCTCACTCGGTAACTTGTTTTTCAAAACAATGAATGGCGTATTTTGTGGACTAGAAGTTATTAATCTGGGTGAAGTCAAATTTATCTTTATGAGTTATGCTTTTTTTTTTTTGATTTTATGTATTTATTTGACCGAGAGAGAGAGAGAGATCACAGGTAGGGCAGATAGTCAGGCAGAGAGATGGGGGGAAGCAGGATCCCCGCTGAGCAGAGAGCCCTATGTGGGGCTCGATCCCAGGATCCTGAGACCAGGACTTGATCCCAAAAGCAGAGGCTTAACCCACTGAGCCACCCAAGCACCCCATGAGTTATGCATTTGATGTGATGTCTATCTTAAAACCTGTTGATTTTCTGTTTGTCTAAAATTTTTATGGTTTTCTGCTTATATTTAAATGTATTTTTAAAATAATAATTACATAAATTTATGATCCATTTTGAGTTAATTTTTATATATAATGTGAGAATTTAATCAAGTTTAGTTTGTTTCATTTTCTTTTGTTTTGTTTTGCCTATGGATGTTCAATTTTTCCAGTACCATTTACTTAAAAGATTGTTTTTCTCCACCGAATTACTTTTGAGCATTTGTCAAAAATCAGTTGGGAATATCTGTGTGTTTGTCTTTAAAAGAGGACTCTTTTTTATTCCATTGATCTATATGTTTATACCATCATTAATGTTACACAGTCTCAATTGCTACAGGTATAACAAATCTTGAAATTGACTAGACCGATTCTTTCCACTTTGGTCTTTATTTTTCGTTTGTGTCCAAAATTATTTTGGCTATTCTGATTCCTTTGCTGTTCTATTTGAATTTGAGAATAATTTTGTCCATATATGCTACCCTAATCCCCCAAAAACTTTCTAGGAACTTAATATAAATTGTGCTAAATCTGTATATCAATTTAGGGAGATTTGACATCTATATTGAGTCTTTCAGTTCATGTACACTATACATCTATCTCTCCATTTTATATAGATTTTCTTTGATTTCTTTCATTGCTGTTTTGCAGTTGTCAGCATATCACTCCTGTTCCTGTTTTGTCAGATTTGAATGTAACTTCTATATTTTGAGTGATTACTAATGGTATGGTATTGTATTTTTATTTTCATTTGAATTCACGTGTTCATTGCTAGTTTATAGAAATGCAATAGATATTTTATGTTTACTCTATGATCTCGCCGGAGTCACTTATAACAATACTAGAGGTCTTTTTTTTAATAGATTCTTGCTTTTTTGCCCTAGCTACTAATTCCAGCATTATGTTGAGCAAGAATGGTAAGAGCAGACATTTTTGCTTTGTCTCTCATCAGTTTTTCACCATTAAGTATGCTAGCTGTAGGTTTTTGTCAGTGTCATTTATGAAGTTGAGAAAGGTCCTCCAATATTTCTATTTTTATCATGAGTGAACGTTACATTTTATGAAATTATTTTACTTAATTTATTGATATTATTATGTGATTTTTCTTCATTAGCCTATTTTCTATGTTAGTTTACCTGGTTTGATTTTCAAATATTTAACCAGCTTCACATCCCTGAGGGTGGAGGTGAGAAATTATGGTCAGTAACCATGTACAATTATTTTATATATTGCTGAGTTCTACTTGCAAATATTTTTCTTAAAAATTTTTGCATTTGTACTCATGAGGAGAATATATGTATATACACATACAACAACTGTTATGTAGGAACTTCATATAAAATTAATTTAAGATAAATAGTGACAAAGCTTCCCTCTTCTGTATTTCCCAGAAGAATTTGTGTAGAATTGATGTTGATTCATCTTTAGTTCTTTGGTGAAATTCCTTCCTGAAACTCTCTGGGTTTGGAGATTTCTTCTCTGGGGGTGTTTTAAAATTATGAATTCAAGTTTCTTAATAGACATAGAATTATCCAAATAATATATTTCATGTTTGTTGAGTTGTGGTAATTTGTGCTTTTTTCAGAAATTTATCCTTTCATAAAAGCTTCAACTTTATGAGTTAAAGGATTTAAAAAATATATCCTCTCATCCTTTTGTTGTCTGTAGTGATAGCCCCTGTTTCATTCCCGATAGAGCCTCTTCTCTCTTTCTTTTGTCAGTTTTGCTAGAGTATTGTCAGCCTCATTGATCTTTTCAAAGACTTAGCTCTTTGCTTCATTGGTTTTCTCTATTTTTTCCTTCAATTTCTTTGATTTCTGCTCTTTATTGTTTTGGGTGTTACCTTTTTCCCTATCAATTCTGTGCTTTCTTTACTTTCTAAGTTCTTGAGGTTAAAGCTTATATTATTGACCTGAACTCTTTTTTGAAGTGTGTAGTTAGTCCTCTAAATTTCTCTCTTAGTCATATGCCCCAAATTTTGATATGTTGTATGTTTGTTTGCATTCAATTAAATATATTTTTGATCATCTTCAAAACCACTTTTTTGACCCTATGAATTATTTAGGACAACATTTTATAGTTTCCAAGTATTTGGAGAGTTTCTTTCTGTTGCTAACTAGTTTATTCCACTGTGGTACAGAAATCAGGCCCTATTTGATTTTTAGTTCTTTTAAATTTGTTGAGGTCTGCTTTATTGCCCAGTATATGGTCTCTTTTGGAACTTGAAAAGAACGTATGTTTGGCTGTTGTTTTTGGTTGATGATGTTGTTGGTTGATGACCTCACTGAACCTCTGTCTCGTTCTATTAATTATTTAGAGAATGGTACTAAAGTCACCAGCTGTAACTGGATTTGTCTGTATCTCATTTTAGTCTGATAGCGTTTGCTTCACATATTTTGCTGTTGTTTGCTACATATACTTTTATGATGCTATATCTTCTTGGTGCACTGACCCTTTTATCATCATATAATATCCCTCTCTGGCTGTGACAATTTTCTTTACTCTGAAGTGTACTTTATTTGATATTAATAGAGCCCTTCCTATTTTCCTTTGATTAATATTTTCATAGTATATCTTTATATTTATATCTAGATCTAGATCTATATCTCTTTTTATTTATATTTATATTTTCAACATGCTGTACTGCTATAGCTATAGTAAGGTTTTATAAACAGCATATTTTGGAGATGGTATAATCCACCATGATAATCTGTCTTTTATTTAGTGTATTAAAATCATTTATATTTGATTTTAATGTTGATATATTTTGCTTAACATTTAACATTTTTTTCCTTTGTGTTATCTCTGTCACTTCTCTATTTATGTTTTCTTGTCTTCCTGTGGATTACTTGAACATTTTTTAGAATTCCGTTGTGATTTGTCTATAGTAATTTTGAGTGTATTTCCTTATATAACTTTATTAGTGGTGCTCTAAGCATTATATTATATATGTAATTTATCAGAGTTTACTAGTGTCATTTTACCAGAGTAAGTTAAGCATAGAAAGCTTACTTCCTTTTAAGTCCCTTTAGTCTCCTCCATTTATAATACAATTATTTTCAAGTATTTCCTTCAAATACATTTAGAACCACATCAGACAGTGTTATGATTTTTGCTTCAATTGTCAAAGACAATTTAGAAAACTCCAGAGGAGAAGAGCCCACTAAACTGATCCACAGTTTTGCTTACTGTGTTTTTTTTTTTCTCCTTGATGTTCCAGGGTTCCTTCTTTTATTATTTTCTTTCTGTTTAGGTAACATTGTCTAGCCATTCTTTTAGGAGAGGTCTGCTGGTAACAAAACGTCTTAATTCCCCTTTTTCTTTATTTCCTCTTGATTCTTTATTTTCTCCTCATTCTTGAAAAATGTATTTCCTGTGTTAAGGATTATGATTGACAGTCCCCTTCTTGAGCTGTAAAAAATGTCATGCCACATATTTTCTGGCATCTCTGGTTTCTGATGAATAAAATGCTGTCGCTCTAATTGTTTTTGTTTCTTTATTGTAAGGTGTCATTTTCCTCTGGCTGCATTCAGTAATTTTTGTCTTTAGTTTTGAAGTTTAATTACCGTATGTCTTGATATGGATGTCTTTGGGTCCATCCTATCCTAGGTTTACTCAGCTTTTTGAATCTGTAGATTATGTCTATTGTCATAAAAACTTTGGAAAATTTTCATTTATTATATCTCTGAGTTTATTTTCAACCCCACCCACTTTCTTTTCTTTTTCTGATATCGTAATGATATGTGTTAAATTTTATTTATAGACTCTAAGTCACTGAAGTTCTGTTTTTTCTTTTTTTCAATTTACTTTGTTTTCAGATTGAGTAAATTTTTTTGCCTTTTTCCAATTTTTGATTAGATTCTCTGTATGTTTTCTTTTTTATATATATGCACATATATATACTTTATATATATATATCTTATGTATACAAATTTATATTTATATTTATATTTATTTATTTGAGAGAGAGAGAAATAGAGCAAATGCACAGGGGGAGGGGCAGAGGAAGAGAATTTCAAGCAGACTCTGTGCTGAGGGGGAACTGGATGTAGGACTTGATCTTACAACCCCATGATCATGACCTGAGCTAAAACAGTGTGGGATGTTTAAGCAACTGAGCTACCCAGGCACCCCTTCTCTCTCTCTTTTCTTTTGCCATTGAAGCCATCCACTGAAATTTTAATTTCAGTATAGAATTTTTTGGGTTTAATATTTTCATTTGGTTATTTTTCTGTCTTCTTTTTATTTGTTGACACCTTTTTTTTTCTGAAGCTTTCTAATTTTTCTTTTGCTTGAAGTCTATTCATAATTGATCATTGAAACATTTTTATCATAGCTGCTTCTAAATATTTACCAGATAGTTCTAATATATATCATCTTGGTGTTATCTTGTTTTTTAATTCAGTTTAAGATCCTCTTAGTTCTTGGTAGAATGAGCAGATTTCAATTTAAACTTTGATGCTTTTATATTATGTTATGACATTCTTGATCACATTTAAATTTTCTGTTTTAAGTGGCTTTTGTGACACTGTTTTGTCAGTCAAAGGAAAGAGTACCATCTCATGGGAATGTAGAAACCAAGGTTTCTCTACTCAATTTCCACTGACGCCTGACTCAAAGGCTCCTCATTACTGCTAGGCAGGGTAAGAATTCTGACTCCTGAGGTGGTCTCCACTGAAACTATGGGTGGAGAGCCACTTTCTGCCATTGGGATAATAGTCCTGGCTTCCTCATTGGCCTTCTTTGATCCCACCTTGGTGCCTTATTACAGTCTGATAAGGGTGGAAGTATAGTTTTTTCACTCAGCCTTTGCATGAGAGAAATGGAGCCTTAGTTTATTCTGTGCTTTTTGGCTATAACAAAGTAGTTATTGTCATTAAGTTTTCTGACTTGCTAGGTTGCTCTTTTCCTGGTCCTTTGCCTACAGAGAATAGGATTTTGTTGGGGGGTTATTTTGTCTATCCCTAAAGGCATTTCCAGGTTGCCGGCCTCTTCACCTCCATGTTTGAGGTACATGAGGAAAAGAGGAATCTCAGGGCACTCTCCGCTGTGTTCTTCCTCAGGTTTCAAGTTTCCTAGCTGGTCGTCTTTTTTCTCTACAACTTGTTTTAGTGATAATGTCCAGAGTTTTCCATTGTACTTACTGGGAGGAGTAGGGAAGAGTATGTCTACTCCATCTTCTTGGAAGCTGAAGACCCCCAGTCTTTTTTAAGTACAAAAGGAGAAAAAGAGTTTGATGGTTTACTATATCCCAGGTGTTTGACTTGCATCTCATTTTATGTTTTCCCCACTCTCTTTGTATCTTCCCAAGTGTACATATGACATATTCAGTTTCCAGAAAGTGTGAGAAACTTGCTCTAGGTCACAGAGATGAAACATGAAATAGATAAAATTGAGGGCCCTCATGTGGCTACCTTACCAGCCTATGCTTCACTCACTATGCTTTTGCCCTCCTTCAATGCTGTAATATTTTCACAGTTGCAATAGCTTTGCAAAACAGTTTAATAGAAATAATTCTCAAATGTTTTAATAACTTTGGGAAGTCAATTAGAGGAGGAATTATGAATCAAAATTATAGAATTTGAGAATAAAGAAACCTAAAAGGTAATTTAATTTTCCCGAATTTTAGGTTCAAAATATGTTTCCTAATCCAGATCTTCTTGATCCACGTGCACCTTCTGCTACAACAAAGGGACAGTGAATTAATCCATTAATCCAATTATTGAATTGAGCAGTTTAGTTGAGCACAACTCTACAGAGATAATAGGATGTTTACAAAGGCATTGGCTTCCTGGAATGTTCTGGCCTCACCTAATCCCATCCTTTGAGTTCATTTACCTGCAGCCTTCAAATCTCAGCCTTCAGGCTATGAAGAATTACCAGAGCTGCTTTGTACATATGTCATTATGATGTCATCTCATACTACTGTGGCTTCTCTGTGAATCCACATTTCCCCCTGAGAGCAGGGTCACTGAGAGAAAACTCAAACTTCATCTTTACAATCCTAGCACCTGTGCCGGCCTACTGTCACATGGTAGGGCCTCAGGAAACAATATTGATTGACTATATGGATAAGGCAAAGAAAGTATAATTGGACTGAACAATCATATATTTGTGAAAGGTATTTTGTGATTGTTTTATGTTGTAAAAATATACTGCCTACATTGAAAAATAATTCAAGATGATTGTAAAAGTACACAAATTATCAGTCCCATCATGCTCTATTTTTTATCTAATCTTTTAAAAAGATTACTTTTGATGAGGATCTTTTTTTTCCAGTAAAAATATCAGTAAGAAAAATTGCAAAGCACTGCCTGAGGGTAAATTTTCTCAGGATTATATTGACTACTTTATCTTGGGTTAAACCACTGATTTCCCCCATTATCTAAGAGACTCTACTTAATATCAAACATTTTATTGATTGATTCCTGTATGTTCAACAAAATCCCAAAGACTAAAGAAAAAAAAGAAAAAAAAAACATATTGTATGGACCTTCCTTTCATGTTATTCACATTGTAGTTTACATGGTTTCTATTGGAGAAAATACATGTTTTCTATTGGAGAAAAAAATAGAGGGGAAAAAAATAAGACAGGAAATGAAACACTGGGTTGTATAGGGTATGTTGCATAGAAACAGTGGTAGCCTAAAAAGGAAAAAGAAGGAAATATGCATTAATTGCCTACCATGTAGTAGCCATTATTCACAACACCTTAAATGTTATCCCACAGAAAAACCCTTCAAAATAGATATCCATCTCTTTTTATACATATGAGAAATCTGAGACTTTGGGAAGCTGAATAACTTTCTTAATGCTACACATTAACTGAAAGAGCCAGGATCAAATGAGGTTTGAAATAAAATCTGTTCTCTGTAGAACACATCAAGCCCATTGAGCTGAATAAGCAGTGAGAGTATAATAAATAGTACGTATTTTAGAAACTAAGAGAAGAATGAGCAGACGAGGGAAGGAAAGAAGTCTGTGTAGAGGAAGTGTGGAGATTAAGATGTGTAGCATCTTAATGCATGGAGAAAAGGAGATGGAGAAGGGGTCTAGCCAGAGACATGAAGAGATCCTTCAAACCGGGAAGAGTAGATGCTGATAGAGATGCTTAGGAAGTGAATGAGGCCTCTTGGGGCACGGTCAGGTGATGAACAGAGGCCTATAAATTGGACTTGATGGGGAAAAAAAAAAAACAAAAACAAAACAAAAACTGGAAGGATGTCAGAGACTTTTGGTCAGAAGAGTAATATAATTTTGGTATGATTCAGTGGCTAATCTTGCAGTTGGGCAGAGTGAAGCAGAATAAGGCATACTCCCAGGGAGGAGGAACAACTAGGGACAGGGGAAGTTCATCCAGGCCTGGATTCAGAGAGGAAGATGGGATCATTGCTAGGTAATGTTGCCCCCTGGGTCTCAGTAGTGACTCAGTGAGAGGAGATGACAGGAATGACTTGCATAGCTCACACCTGCCTGGTTGTTAGAGCAGGAGAAGCACATGGTGGAGAAGACGCCTGAAGTTGTGACCTCGCAACATACTAGTTAGTGATCTAAGAATGCTATTTTACCACTCTGAACTTCTTTATGGGTTCTTCATCATTAAAATTTTATATCATTAAAATATAAAACCCTCTCCAAAGAGTTACTAGAAAAATTAACTGGAATAAAATATGTAAAGCACTTGACCCATACAGCCTCCCAACAACACCAAGTTCATATCCTTGGATGGATGCTAGTTCCTTTTACAGGGAGAAGCAGCACAGAAGAGTGCGCAGAAGGAGATTGTGACTTGGAGCCCAGAAGTGCGTTTGGGTATGGACCCTAAGGTAGATGAGGGCCCCTAATCATGAAGTCAGGTTATAGCCTCTGTGTCCTAAGATTCTCAGGTAAAAACAGCACAGAGCTGTCTGTGCCTGCACTACTGTGGATGGCTTCTGCTGAAAACCTAAAGTAGGTCAACATGTACCACCCAAGCCCTGGGGGAATATAGAGCCTTGTGCTTTGCATATGGGCTGTCCATGGCTTCTGTGTCAGTCTGGGCCCTTTTGAACTTAGATGAATAATCGTCACTACATCACTTCTTTTTTTTTTTTTTCTTTTTTTATTAAAGATTTGTTTATTTTAGAGAGAAAAAGTGAGGAGAGGGGAGAGAGAGAAGGATCAGAGGGAGAGAGAGAATCTCAAGCAGATTCTGAGCTGATTACAGAGCTCCAGCTCAGGACCCTGAGGTCACAACCCGACCCCAAACCAAAAGTTGGACGCTCAATTGACTGCACCACCCAGGCACCCCAGTCTCTACATCACTTATGATGTCTCTCTCTCTCTCTCTCTCTCTCTCTCTATATATATATATATATATATAAAAGCATATTATGCTTCTGAACATCTTCCTCCTCCTCCTTCTTCTCCCCCTCCCCCACAATTATCCTATTGCAATGCTAGGATATATTACATAAGGAAGTAAACTAAGCTACAGGAAGGTGAAGGAACTTCACCTTGGATTATAGAATTGTGGAGAAAACTGAGGATTTGAAGAAATGAGAGCCATCAGCTCTCTCAAGGGTTGGCAAACATTGTAAAGGGCCAGCCAGTAAATATTCTAGGTTTTGTAGGCTATCTATCCTGTCTGCTACCTATTCTCCTCTCCCTCCTCCTCTTTCTTCCCCTACCTTTTCTTCAATAATTCTTAAACTTAAGAAAAGTAAGCAAACAAAAATACTTTAAAAACTTAAAAAATCATTCTGCTTGCAGGTTGTACAAAGAATGAAAGAGCCAAATTTGTCCCAAAAGCTATAGTTTGCCAAATCCTAGTTAGTTCAAACATTTCATTTTATAGGTAACGTAACAAAGACATAGGTTCAGTGAGGTATCCATCTGATGAGGTGAAGGTCAGCTGGCTAGACAGTGGCAGAGCTGGACTAGACCCAATATTTCCTTGTCACCATAATTCGGTATCTCGGATACTTGCCAGTAGTGGAAATAGTTACTTAGCTATTTAAAGTCCAAGTAGGACCACTTGAAGGGCCATTGAAGATTGGGACAACAGGCCTTGCTTCTCCCCTTGTGTGCCTGTCCTCATTAATCACTTCTTTATACAGTTACTCATTGCCTTTGTCCACAGAGTATTTGAGGTTATATGCAAAAGCACAAATAACCCATAATAATTAAAAAAAAAAATGAAGCTATCACATGAGGTACAAAATAAAATAAGAATACCAAAAAGCTTCACAGTAGGGGGTAAATTTTGCCTTGAACTTCTGAGTACTTATTGCAGAGTGAGATTCATGGATAGTCAAAAAAGCCCCTTCCAGAAGATTAAAAAGAATCACATGTTTGTTGCAACACACACTTTTGTAGTTTTGAGATTCCCCAAGAGCTCCACATGAAGAGTGCACTATGTGATGATGTGACCCAGGCTGCACAACTAAAATGGGTATAATTATAAATTCCTGGATGTTGCTCAGATTCTGGGAAACCCCATTCTTTTGTCTCCAAGATTTGGGAGTGAGGATTCTTATACTTGGAATAGCATTTTAAGAAGCCTGATTTTCTAAGCTCTTTACAGATACCAATGTCAGATTTCCAACTTACAGGTCTGACAGCCACAGAGAGTAGACCGCCCTGCCCTCTGACCTTTAGCTTCGCTGCAGCTGTGAAGTCTGAGATAATGAGAAGGAAGGTGGGGCAGGTGGTGGCCACAAGAGCATACGCCCACCCCTTTGGCCCTGTTACCTAAGCCTGTCCCTCTGTCCTTCTGTTCTGAAGATTTGAGGAGCCAGACCTCGTCAAAAAGACCAGCTTTAAAGTGGAGGAAGAAGGATAATAAAATCTGGGCCAGGCCAAGCCTTCCTCATCAAAACATTTCTTATCAGGGGCAGAGGCGTCACTGCCACTCATTGTTTTCATTCAAATTACCAAACGCTCTGCACACAGTAGGTTCCTAATGCTACTGGATTTCTTGTCCACTCTGCTCTGATGTCCACCCTTTCCCAATCTGGCTGAGGGTGTGCAGTATTTCAAGACAACATTTCCTGAAGTTTTCACCTAGTCTGGTGACTGCCAATCATCTTGTTGTTTGGTGAAATGAAGACCTGTATAAGTTGGCAATGCCTGACGGCTCATCTGGAACCATCGGAGCTGTTCCTCCTGAGTTTCTGGCCTCACATACACACAGTTTCCTCCTCTTTCCCCGGCCTGCTTCCTTCTTGGGGGACATTTGCTCATTCCTTCTTTGCTCTGCTTTCTCAAGCTAACTACATGCATAATCCCTCATCCTAAACCAAGGTACTAACCGTTCGGAGCCCGTCTATCCTCTAGGTTCTCATTTTCCAGGCATTGCTTTATCCCATCTGCTCCTTCTCAGAACCGTAGTCCTTATTTTACCTTCTCCATCTGGATATCTTGCAGTTTCTCGAAGACCTACACCTAAAGTTATGCTGTGCAAACAGGCTGGGGATGGTAATTAGGGAAGACAGTCATTCCTTCAGTGGATATTTAGTGAGCACATTTGGGGCTCTTGGAATATAGTGGCAAACAGACAAGCATTTGTGATCCTATCTAAAATTATAGAGAGCACTGTTCATTGAAGTATTTTCAGGCTTGTACATTTAATTATCCCCCCTATCAAAGTAGTGAACATGGGAACTTGACTTTCACTTACTGTTTCAACAACATGAGCTCACCTCTTTGTGTAGTCAGTATCCTTCTGTTCCCATTAAACACCTGGTACTCCAACAGTCTTTCATGACATTCCAGGATATTTGCAGTGCAAATTTATTTCCACTCATAGAACAAAGGGCATCATCTCTTGCTAACATAATCCTTGTCAGCAAGTGGGAATAGGATTAGGGAAGGAGGCTTTTAGCACAGCACAAATCCAGATTATGCAAATAGCTGGATTTTACAAGATCTTCTTTTTTTTTTTTTTAATTTCATAATTATTATCACATAAGAGGTTGATTTTTTTCTTTTTTTGGGGGGAGGGTAGGGCAGACCGTGGCCTGTGGTATTAGGCAAACCCGTGTTCAAATCTTATTCCGGTGTATTCTTGCTGTGAGATTTTGGCAAATACCTTGACCTTTCTCTTCCTCCATGTCCTTATCTGTGACAGGAGAAATAATAATAGTTACCTTAAGGCATGTGGTAAGGAGAAGTAAGTAGATGTGACGCCTCTAGTCGAGGCTAGCACGTGATCAGTGTTCAATAAATGGTACCTATTATGATTACTCACTATAGAATTTTGGCTTGCATTTTGAAGGAGTGATGATTATTTCAGCGTCAGCAGCTCAGTACTGATTTGGTATCAGATGAATGCTTGATGATTCTCTGTGAATGCCTGAATATGAATGATTAGACAGTAGATGTTCAGGTTAGTGGAGGAGAAGATGGGATCTTTTCCTTTTAGGGAAAATGTGCACCCAGAGTCACATTAAAAATTAAAGAACATTTGACATTGTAAAAGACAAAGCACAACAAAGCCATAGTTGTTATTTCATCTTTCTAAATGTCTAGTGTAGACTTCTTATTTTCACACGCTCTCTAATCTCCATATTCTGGTATAAGATAAGGGAAATACCTCATAGGATATGGACCACAATAATAATCGCATTGCATTTACATGCCAGCTCAATGGGGGTGAAAATAAAGATGTTTATTTCAACTCAGCATTATTGTACATGATTTGTATTACTGATATCACAGCTCCAGTGTTCAAAACCAAGCTTGGAAATTTGCAGATGCTACTAAATTATGGAGAACATCAAATAATGAGGTACAGAGCATTCTGATGGAGGAGAAATTTGCTCATTTGTGCACCTCAAGCTAGCAGGGAACTAACTGATGGATGGCAAATACAGTTTGGTGTAGATAAATGTTGAATGAGTTTTGAAACACAGACTAAAGAGAAGGAATGCCTAATGAATTGGAATTGTTTCTGTACAATGAAATAGGGAAGGTTGGGGAGTTATTAGAGGGGATGCTCTAAACTGAAAACTCAAAGTGTACCTCCCATGCAGAGAGTGGCAGAAGTGGCCCGCAGAGGGAAGGAGTGCTCTGGGCTGTTGGCATTTCAGAGAACAGAGAGAGCATGAACTTTGAGTCAGGTCTATGTGAGTTTAAGGTCTGCTCTGTCATTGTCCAAATTCATATGATTTGGGACAATTCTATTCATCTAGCCAAACACTATTTCCCTCTGATAATAGGAATAGTAATATCTACCAAGGCTGTTGGTATGGTGGTGTTAGTTGAGCACTGTGTAATAAGCCTCAGCTGAGGGGGCATTCCCCGCATCAGATACAGGATACATTAGTCCATTTATTACAACAGTGTTCTTGCAGATGGCTCCAAACCTTACGTTATTTTTTTTTAATCAGTATATTATAAAACATTTCAAATATGTGGAGGCATAGTATGTTGAGGAGATGCTCTTTTTCTAAATTGTCAAAGGCACCATAGGAAATAATGGCAGTACCAAAGATTACGTGGTTCTAGGTGTACGTAAGACCTAGAGCAAGGTGGTGCAGAATGAAGGGCCAATTTGGGAGTGAAATGTGGGGACAATCTCTGATGGTCATTCCTTGAGGATTGACATTGCCCACCAAAAAGATGGTGGGCTCAGTAGGGATCTATGTGGGATTATGGAATATTACAGGGTAAATGAACCCATTGAGGGCTACAAGACCAATCAACCAGGTGTATACTGATTGCCCCCCTCTCCACAATCCTACCTTTAAATGCTGCAGTACAACTGTCCATTTAGCTGTCTGGTCTTTCGCTGAAATGTGAGCTTCCTGCAAGGATGAGGGCAAATCTCAACGTCCCTTTATCCACAGGAAAATGCCTGAAAATATTTAAATACTGGGTTCATTGTTTCCAAACAAGTCATGAATGAATCACTCTTCTGCTGTCTTCCATTGAGAATAAAATTATATGTCTAGGGTTATTTTTTTAACTTGTCATTTTTTTTTTCATATTCATGTACACCTTTTTTTTTCTCTTGTTTATTTTTGGTTTTGTCAGCTTGTATTGAAAGCCCAGTACATGATAGTCACTGTGGTAAACACTTTACAGTCCTTATTTATTTTACATTTTATTTTATTTTTATTATTTTATTCAAACTTTAAAACAAACTTATAAGATAAACACATCAGCCCCATTCTCCAGATGAAAAAATTAAGGATTACAGAGGAAAAGAGTAACTGCCTGAGGTTTCACAATCAGCAGATATCAGAGCTGGTTCCATCTGCACCGTGATACCTTTGCTTCTAACCACCCCCTCCTCTTGACTTCTTCATCCTCTAATGACAAAGACAGGTGTCTTCTTCAGTCCACCAATGTCATGATTGTATGAGCAACCAAATAAGCACACAAAGTGAAACAGCATGTATGTTTTGCAAACACAGATTAAAAGCAAGTGCCTTCTTCTCTTATATTCTCCCACCCTCACCTTTTAGTCAAGCTCCCGTTTAAAGACATTCTGGCAACACCAGAGCCTGGGTTGTCTTACTGTGCCAGTAGGATTCAACACATATCACCCTTCAGTGAATGATCAGGTCTTTCCCCCCATTTTCTATGTGTTTTACCCAAAGAACATAAGAGATAACCTTTACTAAATCATGTATGCCAAAACTGGGTAGTGGAGGAGGATCTACATAATTTAGACCATTAATAGTAATTAAATTTACTGGCTATTTACCACATCCTAGAGATGGTCCTAATGCTATTCTGTGTATTGAGTCATTTAACTCTCACAACAGCTCCAAGAAGTGATATACTCTTTGTATTCCCGTTTTATAGATGAAGAAACTAAAGCACAAGTTAAAAAAAAAAAAAAAAAAAAAAAAAGTGCTTGTCCAGAGTCAAAGCTAAGAAGTGTGAGGGTTGGGATACATATTAAGACTATTCTACCTTAGAGGTCTGTGCTCCATGACTTTATCTGTGCCTAGGACAGGTTAGAATTGGGAGGGGAAAAAAAAAACATCTAGCAAGATGTCAGCTTGAAGAATGGCTTAGTACTCTACACAAATTGATTTTATTCCATTGGGAAAAGTCAGGAAGGGGTGTAAAATGTCAGCAGCCCAATGGCAAAGATTTCACATGTGCAAGGGAATCAATCCTGTGTCAGCAACATTGGTCCGAGGACAGTGCCCCATTAGCAAAAGTAATAATAATACCATCTACCATGTATTAACTAATTCCTATGACTCTCAGTGTCGACCTATGAGTAAAGCCTCAGGTCCTAGTGCAGCCCTCAAGAACCAGCTTACTTTTTCAGACTCATCTTCCACTTTGTCCCTCCTCATGCTATGAGCTCTAATAAGAACATGGGGTTCACTGCTTCCACTGCACCCTTATGTTTGAAGGCATTATTTATGCTCTTTTTTGCTTGAAAAGACCTTCATGGTCTTTATGCCTGAACACCTCAGCCTCAATTCAACTATAATCCAATGCAGGAAGTCTCCTCTGGGCATACAGCTTGGAGGTGAGATCTTTTGCTTCTGGCCTCTAGAGCACCAAGTCCTCACATACGTCTGAATATTTACTTAGAAGGACCTCGTCAGTTTGTTTCTGTCATTAACCACATAGCAGGATCCTTGAGGGCGAATCTGCTGTAACCACTTTTGTGTCCTAGCATCTCACACAGCACCCAACATATGTTAAGTATCCGAAAGGGACTGAATTATGTATGAAACCCGGGTATGGTACTTTGATTCCAGCTCTAATCTCAACAGAGCCTCATGAATGTGGCATTACCAAGCCAACTTTACAGATGAAGAAACATAAGCTCAGGGAAATCAAAGAACAATCAAAGATGCAATTCAAAATTGCATCTAATAAGCAAAACATATAATAAGGAAGTGATAGAAACAGGAAGGGCTCAAACCTAGCACCATTTAGAGTCTGGCATTGGTTCCCAGGTTAGTACACTGCATTACCCTGCCTTTTTTCCCCCAAGTGAGATGACAGTTTGGGAAACTGAGCAGAAGAATCACGACTCATGAGACTCAATGGCGCTGACACACAGAATAGGAAGGCAGTTTTTGAAAGACTTTAGGTATTCTTTTCTTATCACCCATGGCTTAGCGAGAAAGGGGTGGGCCTGTAGGACTCGGCCAAGCCTAAATCACAGTAGTAGGAAGGTAAGAGAGCCCTGAGATGGGTCACATCAATGATATTCCTCGTGAAAATGAAAATCGTCATAGCTAATATTTCTGATCACTTACTACGACATTGATGGTTTTAACTGCTTTACAGTTAAAACAGGTACTGTTTTGATTTATTAAATGAGAAAACCAAGAGAAATTAAGTAACATTAAAATTTGGTTTGTGAGAGAACCAGATTCCAAAGTTCAAATTCAGATTGTCTGACTTCAAATATTAAACCCATGATGGGAATCCTACACTGTCTGACCAGGGTTGACCTCCAAGGAGGTGCTGACTCTGAGCTATGTCAGAATCCCAGACAAGGGCAGACAAAGGATGATGCCACCAGACAGGCAGGATGTATTTGAGGTGGATTCAGAATTTGCATGGGGAATCCCCAGCATGCAATATAGCTCCCTTTTTAACAAAGGACTTGACTTGGGGGTACACGTGTTAAAGAGCAAATTCGGGTAAGGTATTATTCTGATTATAGAATAGAGCCCAAAGTTTAATTTGAAAGCTTATTTAATTCAGTGATTTGCTCACTCCAGCCCTTACAGACTCATGGACGGGAAATCCTAGGGACTGTGCCAATAAACCCCTGATATTTGAACCAAGACAGAAGCAGCAAGTCAATGTTATCTTGGAGTACTTAAATGGCCACCCTACATTGATCACTTATTTGAGGCCTTTTTGCAAATAGAATTAGGTCAGTTGTATTAGACATGTGCTTTATTTAACATGGATCAGTAGTTCTGTCTCAAATCAAGCATAGCTTCCTTATGCCTCCTCTCTCACAGAAGCTAATGGGATCTCTGGCAACATATCCCCGCAGACCGCTACCAGCTCCAGAAATGCTTGCTTACCTCTCCCAGGACCCACTGCATGTGTTAAAGACAACCATACCCTCCCCGTAAACTGAACCCCTTATAAACACTGAGGTTTCCAGATCTTATCCATCACCACCCAAGCCAGAATTAAATATCAAGGAAACAAAATACATTGTACTTTTTAGAAGTGACCTTTGAGTTCTCTTTTGCAAATATTAAAAACAATGCCACAGGCACAGAAACTCATCCCAATCTCTTGGGTCACTTTTCAAGGAAATGAAAAGTCAGTAAACTTCTACATAAAACAAATGAAGAAAATACAAAACTACTGGCAAAAATTGCTGAATAATAAAATAAAGAAATTTAAATCATCCTCCCGGGATAATTATATACTGGACTCTGGTTGACTTAGCCGATGAACAGAGCACAGGACAACAAGCAGAGGGACCAGGGTCTTTATTCCCAGTTTGCCCATCCACTGGCTTTGTGGCTACCCCTCAGGTAATCCAGCAGACTGTGCAGTTCAGTTACTCTTCTGCTGCATTGGAATGGTAACACCAACAGAAGTCACAGAGCAGACCTAGAACCATGAGAAAGCCAAGTAGTCTGTCTCTGTCTCAATGGAGATCGTGCCCCACTCTTCAATGCCAAGAATGTGCTCTGGAAAGGGACCCCCATTCCCTGGGGGAAATTTAACCTGGGAAACTTCCTGAGCTTCTCTAAACTCTGGACTGATTATCTATGAATTTGGATTTAAATATTAACCTACTTCATAATGCTGTTGTAATGATAAATGAGATAAATCAGATAAAGCAATTGAAAAAGTGCCTGGCACATTCAAAGTACACCATAAATATTAGCTTTTATTATTTCTGGTACTTATATCTCCACATATAAGAAATCCCCCCCAAAAAAGAAATTTTCAGGTGTCTGTCATCTTAAAATGTTTATATGATATAAGCATACTGTCTTTTGTGTATGTGTGTATATATATTTATATATAATTTAATTATTACATATTATTATAATTATACATGCTATATATTATTAAAATATAATCTGTGAAGTTACCTTTTTTCAGACTGTACATATAAGTGAGATCATACAGCGTTTGTCTTCCACTGTCTGACTTACTTCCTTTCACATAGTTGCTGTGGTAATCTTCTTGCAATATATGTGTGTTCAGTAATTATGCTGTAGGCCTCAAATTTTTACAGTGATATATATCAATTATGTCTCAGTAAAATTGAAGAAAAATTTAGTTAACCATAGAAATAAATATAAAGAATATAGATTGTCACCTCCTTGGACAGTTATCCTCCTCTACCTACGAGCTACCTTATTTCTCCATTTTTTTGTATAGCTGGACTTCTTGACCCAGTTCTCACCATTGACAATCTTACTTTTTTCCTAATTTTTAAGGCAAATAAAAGTATAATGAACCCCATGTAATTCTTACACAGATTCATCAATTATCCACTCGTGTTTCATTCAGTTGATCATTTCCCATCTTCTAGATGTCAGTAAGTGTCATTGAGAGGATTATTATTTCTACTTTTTGAATTTCCACTCACTCCTCTAGAGAGGTGCACTTGTCCATTCCACTCATAGACGCGTTGAACACATGGTGGATCTTTCTCAATTCTCTGGGAAGTAGTACATGGCCTACCTTTCTCGGTTGTGTGATTTAGCCATTCTATTTCAATTGCTCCCATTTTCTTAAAAGTTTTTGGGTTTTTTTTTTTTTTTTTCCATAAGAGACTCTTAATCTCAGGAAACAAACTGAGGGTTACTGGAGGAGAGGGGGGTAGGAAGTTTGGGGTGGCTGGTTGATGGACATTGGGGAGGGTATGTGCTATGGTGAGAAAAAAAGTTAAAAAAAGAGTTTTTTTTTTGTTTTGTTTTTGTTTTGTTTTTGCTTTTCTAACCAAGATAGCTACAGTTTTCACATTGTCCAGCCTAATGGTAATTTTTCTGTCCTAACTATATTTGATTTTGAGGCCTCTAATACTTTACAGTGAGATAGGGCTAAACTAATATTAACATCTGAGATAAGTTTCCTAGCCTTGTTAACATCTATTTTTTTAAAGCTCTAAAATGGGGGGAAGTTATAAAGCATCATATAACATAATTCTTGGCAAAAATGCCTACTCTGTGAGAAGTAGCATTATTAATGCTACTTAATTTTCCGTTTGGCTTCCATGGTGCCTCACCCTCTTTGTTTACTTCCTATCCATCATATCTTCAAGTCATTTCACAGCCATAGGTTTTATCAAGGTGTTTTATTGACGTTGGAACCTGGGCCTTACTCTTGGCATTCTACATAATTACTTTGGGGGAGCTCCTAGTCATTGCTTTAGCTCCCAAGTCCATGTCCTGATTCCCTTTGGGCTGGTTCCCCTGCCCATGGGTACTTCCACTTAGGTAATCTCAAAATCTCCCACTTTATTTTTTTTTTAAGATTTTATTTAGGGACATCTGGGTGGCTCAGTTAGTTAAGCATCTGCCTTTGGCTCAGGTCTTGATCTCAGGGTCCTGGGATCAAGTCCCATATTGGACTCCCTGCTCAGTGGAAAGTCTATTTCTCTCTCTGCCTGCCACTCCCCCTGCTTGTGCTCTCTCTCTCTCTCAAATGAATAAATAAAATCTTTTTGTAAAGGTTATTTATTTATTTATTTATTTGTCAAAGAAAGAGGGTGAGTAGGAGGGAGAAGGTGAGAGAATCTGAAACAGACTCTGCACTGAGCCCAGAGCCTAAACTGGGGCTTCATCCAAAACTGTGAGGTCATGACCTGAGCAGAAACCAAGCATCAGATGCTTAACTGACTGAGTCACCCAGGTATCCCTACAAAGCTCCCAAATAAAACATTCTCAAATAAAATTTGTCCTCTTTCCTTCCAAAGTATTTCTCTCTCTTGGTGATCCCAGTAACATTACTGAACCACACATGTGGCATTATTTTCTGTGCTATACTTAGAGAATGGGGATGAGAAAAAAAAAAATATTACTTTGATTTTACTTGCTGATGAATCTCTCTGAGATCACAAGGTATTTCTAAACCATGTTTTTAACCCTTCACCACACTAGCATTGCTTATGCTCAGTTGTTACTGTACATCTGCTTCTTCCCTCCCACAGACTCATAGCTCCTTCCAGAGAATAAGTTTTTATCTTCTGTCATCCCAGGGTCTAGCTCAGTGCTTGGCACAGTTTTAAGGGAATGCCCGTATAAGAATATTTTTATATTATTGTGTGAAGTTGAGGCCTCGTGTGGGGAAACAATGGAAAAGTTTGGTTTTTATTGCTTTTATAGCTGTGGAAAGCACTTGTGAATGCCTGGATTAATTGCAGTTTCAAGGTAAATTAAAAAAAAAAGATAAGGCTAGAAGTATTTCATTTGGTTAAGGAGGGAGTAGCTATAATTTTACCATTGTCATCATCATCAACCTTAACTGAAGAGAAAAAATATATAAATATATGCATACTCATTTGCTCCTTTATTCTCATAAAATTTATTAAATTGTGTAGATTCAAACTCATCAAAGACCATCTCAAATATGTTCAGTTTTGCATATCAATTATAGCTTCAGAAGGCTGTTAAAAAATAAATAAAAGAATGGTAATTACAACTCCACTTAGTATAGGAAAGCCCATTAGTCACAGTGACAAATTTTAACAAAATTTCTCCTCCCACCGAAGAGATTTAGAAACTGGACAGAGAAATGAGATATGCATATAAATGGCTAAACATGAAAAGTACCCTGCATTGAAGAGGAGTGGCAGGAGTTTTCTGGAAGCAGGAAGAGTGTCAGATGTACAAATCAGGGGAGGCAGAGTGCCTGGGTGGCTCAATTAGTTAAGGGTCTGCCTTCTGCTTAGGTCACAATCCCAGGGTCCTGCGATTGAGTCCCTCTTCAGGCTAACTGCTCAGCAGGAAGTCTGCTGCTCTTTCTCCCTCTATCCCTCGCCCCGCTGCTCCTGAGGTCTCTCCCTCTCAAATAAATAAATAAATAAAAACTTTGAAAAAATCAGGGGAGGGTGGAGAATGAGTATGAACCGGCTTTCAGCATCAGCAGGATGGCAACACTCAGAAATAGGCATGGTGGGAGTGAATATGAGAGTCCATGTGCAAGCAGTACAGTGAGGGGGCCGTGGATTCAAGGATGCATGCACATTTGCCAACAGGTGGGTATTTTGGAATCATTGGAGCGGAGGAGGATCCACAAGCAATGAAGCAGCTGCTGAGCTTTGATACAGAGGTTGCCTGGGCTGTGGATGGTCTTCATACCATCCCGTGGAGGGTCTGATACTTGGTATAAATAAGAAAGGCTTTAGAAGTTATATTCGGTTTCCTGAACCTGATATGAATTCTAGTCTATGATTTTCTCAGTAAAAAAAATAAGGCAAAACAAAAACAAAAATGCGTAAAAAACCAGAACAAAACAAAACATAGTTGTTGCTTATCAGACTGGTCGCTTTATTTTGTTGGGAGTACAGTTGCTATTGTCCTCATTTTTACTTATCTTTGGAGAAATTAATACAATCACGTCAAACACTGTTAAAAATGTGTATGAAGATAGGTAGATAAAAGTCTCCTGACAAACCTATGTCCGACAAAACTGGGTCGCCATTGCTTCTTGGCCTTTTGGCTAAGATCAAGTGTAAAACTAGGTCCCCTCCCTGGAAGCAACTCATTTATAGTCTACTGTGTATGGCTTGGAGATACTCTACAAGCATTCAAACATATATAGATGTTTTCACACATACTGGCATAAGGAGAAATGTTTTGCATCTTGCTTTTATCACTTAACAACCTATCTCTGTGATCCCTTCAGATCAGCGCATATAGAACTTCTTCATTCTTTGTTAGGATGTAGAAAATTACCTTGTGTGGTATATGATTGCTTCTTTAACCCGTCTTTCACAAATAGCAGTTTAGGTTATGACTAATCACTGCCATTAAAAACAGTATCACAGGAAATAACTCCACGCATTCCACAGTTTGCAAATGTTTGAGCACATGTATAAGGAATTTCTAGAAGTGGGGGCTGCTGAGTCAAAACATACGAACACTTGCTATTTTTAGAGATAGTGTCAAATTGTCCTCTAGAGAATTTGGACCAATATATACAGTCCAATCAGCAATTAAAAGACTGGTTTTTTCCAAACACTCTTGTCAAAATAGTTTTATTAATCTTTTGATCTATTCAAGCCTAATTAAAGAAAAAATGGTATCTTGGTCTAATTAATTGGCATCTTCTATCAGCTTTATATAAATTCTTTAAATATTAATGTGTTTGGTGTTCATGATTGTCATTTTCTAAATATTCAGCATTTTTTAGTATTTACCATTCACCCTTTAACATGAGAGTTGTTTTAGCACATTGTCTTTTGCTGTTTGTTCTTGTTGTTATTCATTTTCCCAGTGGAGAAGTTAATTGATTTCCTAGCTTTTGTATTGATTCCAGTTTTGCCTCATTGTGATTAGAGAATATGGTCTGAATTATTTCTGTTTGAAAACATATTGAGAGTTTCCTCATGGTCATTTATTTGGAATGTTCTATGGATCATCTGAAAAAAATATTTACTGACAGTTATCAGGTTACAGAAGTTAAATAGATGTACTATACCAGCTTTTAAATTATATTATTTCAGCCATCTATCTACTTCTTTTGGCCAACTTGATCTTTCATGAAATGAAAGACGGGAATCATATTCTACTATCAGTTTGTTTCTGTGTATTTTCCCACAGACTTTTACTTCTTTTTCTTGATACATCTTCCTGTTATAAGAATTAGGCCTACACAAATGTAAGAGAAGCTGGAGAAGTGAGGGACAGCAGGTGGCAGTGGGAGGGTCAGGTCAGAAGTTGTCCTGTTGGACCAACCATCATGAAACACAGAGTAGAAAACTGTGGAGACTTTCAGACCCTTCTGAGGAGACGTCACGTTCAGTTGCTAAAGGGGGGCTGAAATGGGAGCTCAGGAAAAATAGGAGGAGGTGGCCTCTTGGAGTGAGCACCTCTGTGGGTCCACAGCCAGCCTCTGGTGATATGCTGGGGACCACTGAGAGTTAACAGGGCCAGCTGTGGGGAGTAGCTGGCTCTGGAGTGGAGGGCAGTGAGGACAAGTGAGCCCAACCATCTGTCTTTATGTCCAACCATGAAGACCTTACAGGGGACGCCTTCCAGTACACCTGCCAAATCCCCCTGAAATCACCCTTCTGACACAGAGAGTCATATAGGAAAAGGAAATCTGGACAAATATCATTTCTTGGATTAACAAAATTGGCTCAGTACAATCCAGCTCACTTTGCTTATTATCTTATTTCTAAACTCTAAATTATTTACTATAGGTGTGTCTCTCCTATACAACATAAAATTGGGATTTGCTTCTGTCCAATCTTGGAATGTCTTTTTTTCATTTAATAGGTGAGTTTAGCTATATAGAATTTATTGCATGTTAGAAATATTGTTAGTTCCTCAAATATTTTCCATACACTTTTATTCCATGTAGCTTTAGAAAAACATTTCTCCAAGTACTCTGTAAGTTCTTGGCTTTGTTTTATTTATTTATGTATTTGTTTGTTTATTTGCTTATTTTAATATTTTATTTATTTGAGAGAGAGGGAAAGAAAATGAGAGGGGGAGAAGGGTAAGGGGGAGAAGCAGGCTTTCTACTAAACAGGGAGCCAGGCACAGGGCTTTATCTCAGGACCCCAGGAACACAACCTGAGCTGGAGGCAAACACTTAAACCACTGAGGCACCCCTTGACTTAGTTTTATTGGCACATCTGTTTGTGTCTGTGTGTATGTATGCATGCATGATGCCCTGTGCAGGTGCAGAGTGGGTATTCATTTTGAGTAATTTGAAATCCTAATATATTTGCTCTACTAGTTAACTATAGAGCAACGGTTGTATCTAGTATCCTTCATCCTCTCTTTCATTGAAGGAAAACCACTGGTTATGATCTGATTAAATTAACTTTTCCTCTAACTCATACTCACCGGTCACCACCTGATCTTAGCGTATTATGTGCTCTTTCTCAGTGTTTACATTTATAACATTGAATATACTTATTACTTTATTATTTGAAGTTTTGGTGTTTAACAACAGTCTGTAAAGAATGACTTCCTCTCACCTTCTAATACTTTTGCCCTTCTGAACTTTCTCCTTACATCTCTCTCTGTAATGTTAGGGTTTGTTACATGGCTTGTATTTCTTTTCTTTTCTTTTTTTTTTTTTAATATTTTTTGTTTATTTATTTATTTAGAGAATGTGTGAGTGGGGGGCGGGATAGAGGGAGAGAGAGTCCCAAACAGACTCCATGTGGCTCAACTAACAGAGCCACCCAGGTGCCCCCATAATTTGTGTTTCTTATACTATTGCTTCTTAATGTTTTCATGTCATTTCTCGGAAAAGAAGAGGAAATGCCGTCTTCACTTTGTCATATGCACATTAGAAGCACATGGGTAATTTTTAATATGTTCAAAATAAATGATTCCCAAATTTGATCCTTTAGATGATATTAAAACCAGTTCATCTGCCACAGAGCATGCTGCTTTAAGTCACACACAAGTTTGTGGAAATCCCGCAGTGGTGAACTACCTTTTCAGTACCGATATAATAGCAATTTCCTTAATACATTTCAGAAACCAAAAAGTAATCAGAAAATGTGTTTTCAAGTTGAGATCATAAAGCTCATGCATGTGTATCACAGGAGATTTCCTTAGCCTCTTGCTTCAGCCCATGTCCTCTTTATGTCCCCACAAGTCTAACAAACCAGATTATTACCAAGTTCCCATCACATTAAAAGCACAAAATCAGAATTTTCGAGAACTGTATTGAGTAAAACTTACATCTTGGCAGAAAGCTTAGACAATCCTAGGAAACATACCAATACAAGGTCATCAGGACCAGCATCATGAGTATGCACAGAGGGGTTTCTATTTCGGCACCCTCGAAATTATTAATAATTTTACCTTTGAATTTGTACTTTGTGAGTAATGTCCAGTGGGACAAAGAAGCACGTGTTGGGGGCTTAGAACCTTGGCTCCCAGATGGATTTTGAGCTGCCAACTTCCCCACCCACTGATGCTCCAGCCTCCCACTTCTGGCACCCACCTAGGGACAGCTGCCACCCTCCACTCATGGCAAGACCTGGGTGCACACATGGAGAGAGTTAGGAATAAACACACATTTCACAGCATCTCAAGGTAGGGCATGACAGAGCTAACCCTGTGCCAGGTGAGTAACACAAAGGCACATTAGTCAGGTGCCTCTTACTCAATGTAGGCAAACCTCTTACTCAGTCCTACTGCAGATCCCAACCATGTTCTGGAACAGACTTCCCAGTCGCCTAGGGGCTGCCTACTTGCCATTAATTGGCATGCCGTCCCTTGGGAAGGGAACACCCACTTTCTCACTAAGGCCTGGTCATGGTTTATCCGTTAGACAGCTGGCAGGAGGACAGCTGGTGAGCCTACCAGCACCTGCGAGAGTCTGTATTCACCCAGCAAGTATCCCTTTGCCTGGCAGAGTGTGACATTAAATAAAAACAAAACAAAACTAAGCAAAGCAAAACAAAACAAAGCAAAGCAAACAAAACAACCACTGTAACAGGTCAAAGACACTAGGAAGAAAGGAAAATAAATGTATATGTATTTTAGCACTTTTAATGGCCCCGTTTTCTGTTTATTTTTTTTTAAAAAGGACCCAGGTTTTTATTTTGCAGTGGGCTATTAAAGGCATGTACTCAACTGTGTAAGTAATTTAGGTACAAGACAGACTGCTTTACTAATGGTTCTAACTTTTATTGCTTAATTCCATGAAATTATAATAAGTACTCAAGAACACTATTACAGATTATATTCTGGATGCTGAATACACGGAGAGGTAGGAATCAGGATTTTGTTGTTTGCTTGCTTCAGTAGGTCCAGTTGTGTGCAGGACATCTCTCCAGGTTTTGATGGTCTTTCTGTCAGCTCAGTGGAAGCATCTGGATTCCTATTTGCGTCATCTTCCCATTAAATCAGCTGTACATATGCGTGGACTTCCTCCTTGGAGCTAAGCACAGGGCTTCCTATTTAGGAGTGGACGATATTCAAGGATAGGTAATGTGCTGAATAGAGATTGCACTTGTGAAGCTCTCTGGGGGCTCCTACCATCAGTGAATCCACATGCATATTGTTGGCACCCTCTTTGGCCCTGGGAGCGGGGAGGTTAAGACAATAAAGAACTTTGTTGTCTTTGGGAACTTGGAATCAAATGGGCAGCCAAACACACATGCACATTAAAGAAAAACAAACAAAAAGCTAATACATTCATGGTGCTGCCAAATGAGCCACGCCATCAAAGAGCTATAGGGAAGAGAGAACTGCTTTTTGAATACCTGCCATCCGCATGGCACAGTGCTAGCATTTCCCATACGTGACTCCATTTCTTCCTTCCACACATCCTGAGAGATGGCGATTGGTATTCTCACTTTACAGACAATGTAACTGAGTCACAGACAGCTGAGTTTGCTCCCCAGGGTCACACAAGTAGTTGGCATTCAAAGGCAGATCTCTGTGACCTTAAGGCATTCCACTTTAAGAGCTTAATTCCCAAGGACAACTGTCTCTATTTATTCAGTACATTTACCATTCAAAGAACTCTTCATCTATTACCTCATTTGATCTTCACAAAGGCCCTTGATAAAGAGCTCACCACCAGAAAGGGGAGCTGGGGACACGGAGGGGGTGAAGGACCCAAGTTCATTATCCATTCACACGTGTGGCTCCTCTGATCTCCCACGATCTCTACTTGTCTGGTAAATGAATGGACTGAAAAATGACTGTATAATCAAAGTGCAATTTGTCCAGGGTGGTACTGTATGAATAATTTATGTAGCATAAATACTGCTGGATAGAGCACTTAACTAAACCCTTGATCAGATGCCTGTTATTATCTAGCTGGCACACAATCAAAAAATGAAATGAAATTTGGGCAAATTCCATACACACTTGGGAAAGGCCACAGAGAGCAAAGGAAGAACAGAAAGAAAAGAAAAAAAGAAGAAGGGAAGTATTGAGAGTTTAAAGTGAATGTAGATTTCTGGGACTGCTGAAAGCCCATTATGAAAACAGGCTAAAGCATCACAGCATATCTTAGAGTAAAATTATATGTAGTGACTGTGATTGCAGATAAACCAGAGTCTTTTTCTGGCTGTGGGTTGGGGGTTTGGGGTCTCCTCCATTTTCTGCCTGTAGCGACTGATTCTGACATTGTCCCCAGGCTCCATATCGCCTGTCTGTTGACAAGTAGGAGTCCGTTAAGTGTATATTTGACAATCCATGGAACATAAAATTATTGATCTCTCTGAGACCCTCATATCATTTTCACCTCATGCGCCATGAGTGGTTTGGATACCTGGAAACAGCCCTCATGAAGAGATTACAAAATGCCTAAAACAAAACCAGAACGGCAGCCATGGTCAGAAATACTGAGTGTTCAAGTCTCCGAGGCCCTGGGCAGATGATATATCGGGGGTGTCATAAAAATTTCTGTTAACACCACATTGTCTTCTTTCTGGCCTTTATCCACATTAATCATAGCATCAGTCTCCCTTCCAAGTAACAGCTTTCATTTCTGACTTCTCAATTTCTCCAAATCCAGAGCTCTGAGTCAACAGCCTTTGTCTGTCTGTTCATTGGCGTGTAGACAGCACACCCACTGCTATGGTATTGTTCAGGCCCCTCCCACTTCTGTACCGTCCCCAGAGACATTCTTGATGGGTGACAACATCTTCAGTGATTTTTGCTCACTGAACCTCAGAATCCTACCTACTGGAGTTTGCTGGAATATGTGCTGCTATAATATAATAATAGTATCTGACGTGTCTTCCTTAAGAAATTTAAACGTTTTGAGGGCTAACGGAGCACATTTCTCTTCCATTCAGGTTTTTGTACATGAACCTGGCTTGCCCAGTTGTCAAGTGAAAAGAACAAACTGATGCCTGACGCTGAATGGCTTCTTTAATATCCATAAGGATTACCTTCCAATTCACTTCTTTTGGTTTGTCATTCCTTGATATTATGTTCCCTAGTTCTCAAAGACATTGACTTCCCATTCTAGCTCCTAGTATTTTCCATGAGTTCACTATATACCACTGCCTGATGTTCAGATCAGATCCAGGGCTCTGTCTCAAACATAAAACATTGTTCTCTTCTGATTAGAAGCTTCCAAATTCCATATATGAGATGTTCTGACCACCTGCCTTGCTCAAAGAACCCATGTTAGCCTAGCCAGCTTGTCACACTCTTAAAGAAGACAAATTAGAGATCATCCTTCTTTACAAAATAGAGGTGCTTGGCTTAAAATATATTACAAAGTGATCTCCTGTGTAGTATTCATTCATTTATAACAAGAAAAAAAATATATTGCTGCCACCCAAAAGACCCTGAGTGGACCCCCCTGCCACCTCCTCCCTCTTCCTAAAAGCCTCCCCTACTATTGTATAATCATTTTCATGTTTGTTTGTTTGTTTTTATAGTTTTATCTCTGCAGAGAGCATCCTTAAGCACCAGACATTTTTAACTGTATAAATAGAAACATTTTGTATTTGGCGTCTTTTGCTCCATATTACTTTCTTTTGAGATTCTTTTAAGTTGTTATTTGTCACTATAGTTCATTAATTTCCAAAGTAATTAGGGAAAAATTCACTAAAGAAGATTGCATACACAACTGACAATAGATATAAAATTTTTTAAATCCTCACACTATCAAGACCAATAATATCAGGTGTTATACTGCCATTAGGAATGTAAATTTATACAGACACTTTGGAAACCAGTTTTCTATTACATAATGAAATTTGAAATGTGCTTACCCATCCCCCAGAAAGGCATGCACAATTTATACCAAGAAACATACACAAGAATGATCATAGTATTATTCACAGTATCAAAAACTGGAAACACTCCAAAACAAATCAAAAGTAAAAAATGAATTATTATATTCATACAATGAATTGTAGTGTATGAGAAATCTGAGTTTTTAAAGTTTTTTTGTGTATGGAGTGCCTGGGTGGCCCAGTTAGTTAAGCATCTGCCTTCAGTTCAGTTCATGACCTCAGGGTCATAGGAAAGACAGGTGCTGGACTTTCTGCTCAGCTGGGAGTCTACTCTCCATCTCCCTCTCCCTCTGCACCACCACCCTCCAAACTTGAGCTGTCTGTCTCTCTTTCTCAAATAAATGAATAATAAAATCCTTAAAGTTTTTTGAGTACTTTCTTGTACAGGTGTTATGTTTCTCACATTACACAAAGGCAAAAAAAAAAAAAAACAAAAAACCCAGAAAACAGACTTCATTTAATAAATTGAATTAGAAGAAGCACTGTATACCCCATTGCTAGGTAAATGACCTACTAGGTCTGTTCAAGGCTTCTGCCCATTATTCTATTGGATAATATAAGTTTTCCTTTCCTTTTTTTCCCCCCATGGGAATTCTATGTATATTCTAGGTAGAAGCTCTTGGTCTATCATGTGTCAGAAATATCTCCCCCCATCCTATTTTTTTTTTTCGTTCACTCTTTTAATTAAGTTCAAACAGATATTCATACTTTCAATGATTTAGTTCAGCAGTGTTTTTCTTTATAGCATCATGTATCTTATTTAAGAAATCATAAGATAGTTTATCTACAAGCTTTATGTTTTACCCTTCACATTTCTATCTGTGATTCTCCTGGACTGTATTTTTGTGGGTGAGTGGAGTAAGGTCACATTTTCTATTTTTTTTTTCCAGTTGTCCCAGAATCATTGAAAAGACCCTCATGTTTCCATAGCTCTACTGTGTCACCTTGGCTTTAAATCAATTGTCTACACATATCAGTCTATTTTTTATTCTATTCTGCTGGTCTATTTGTCTAACCTTGAGCCAATATTACATGGTCCTAATTACTATAGTTATAATAACTTTTGATAGATGAAAGAACAAGTCCTCCCACTTCATTAGAGTACCATTAGCCCTTCATGTCTTTGTTTTAAATTACTATATAAATTTTAGAATCAACTTGTTAAGTTCCAAAAAAATTCAATTGCAATATTGGTCAGGATTACCCTGAATCAAAACACCAGTTTGGGAATAGCTGACATCTTTACAATATTCAATCATGAGCCAATGAGTTTGGCTTGTCTACCTTGCTTCATTTATCCAGTCTTATTGTATATTTCTTTTAATAGTAGAGCTTTCTACATAGAACAGTGAACTTTTTTGTTAGTTTTATTCTTTGTCATTTTATATTTTTGAGGCTATTATAAATTATATCTAGTTTTTAAATATAATCTCCTAACTATTTGTTGCCAGCACATGGAAGTAGATGTATTTTAGTAAGTTGATCTTGCATCCATCAGCCTTGCTAACTTCATCAGTCCTAATCCTTCATCTATGGATACATATTTTCTGTGTATATAATTATAGCATATATGATTAATGGCAGTTATATATTTTCCTTTATGATCTTAATGTTTAAATGATTCTTTTTTTTTTTTAAGATTTTACTTATTTATTTGACAGAGATCACAAGTAGGCAGAGAGGCAGGCGCAGAGAGAGAGGAAAGCAGGCTCCCTGCCGAGCAGAGAGCCCAACGTGGGGTTCGATCCCAGAACCCTAGGATCATGACCTGAGCCGAAGGCAGAGGCTTTAACCCACTGAGCCACCCAGGCACCCCTGTTTAAATCATTCTTTTGCTGTACTGCATTGGATAGGTCCTTTAGTACAATGTTCAGTAGAAGTGAACAATGGACAATCTGTTAATTTCTCAGCTAAAAATAATAGCTTTCAAAATTTCATCAGTAAATATGATGTCTATTTACACTTATTTGTAGATTCCTTTTATCAGATAATTTATTTCCTTTAATACAGGCAATATTTTGTCTCTCTCTCTCTCTCTATATATATATATATATAGGTATATAATTGTCAAGTGCTTTTTCTGCATTCAAGAAGATATTTTCATTTTGTTAATATACTTCATTCCACTGATTAATTTTTGAGTATTAAACCAACCTTGCATTCTAAATATACCCAAACTGCCCATGAGAAATATTTATATATAAATATGCATACATATAATCAATGGCATGATATTATGATAATAGTATATGATTATTATGGTGTTATGTCATGACATATAAAATTAAGATCTCTATATATCCTTTTTAGATATTGCTAATTCAGTTTTTAATATATCTCTGCCTCTGCTTTCAATTAACACAAACCCAAAACAATGAAGACAAACATTGATTTATTCAAAGGGCTGATTTCTTTAGGTATAAACAAAGAACTGACAGGAGGGAAAATGTGGGAGCAGTTACTTCCAAAGGAAGTTTCAGACCAGACTGTGTCTCAGATCGTGGGTCCTCCCTCTACTTTTGGAACAGGAATAAAGTCAGCAGCAGGCATTCACACTAGAAAATGCTGGATAGGGGGCACTGCCTCTGAGGGTGTGAGTCCTCCCACCTCAGCCTCCACAGCAGGAGCACAGGATCTGTTACTTTCCTCAGGGTTGTAGGAGGACAGGGAGTGACTTTTCTTCTGCCCAGTTATTGACACAAAGGAATTTGAGAGATGGGAAGGGGTGACAGGAGCTGTGCTAGTAGCTTGGCATCCTCACCTTACTTAATTACACCCAGGTACTTGGCCTTCTGAGGTGAGCTTTGCTGTTGGTCTCCATTTTGGTGGCTCAACATGGGCTTTCTGGCTGTGCATGGAGCACCACAGATACTTGGAGTTCTCTCAAGGTGGTTGTGCTCTTCTTAGAATGAACTCTTTCTTTCTTACCTGATTTTAAATGTGTAGCCCAGAACTCCTAGACATTTTGGGATGTTTCTACCATGAATTTTGCATTTCCCTATGAATAACTTTCAAATATCTGTGTTTCTGTTACACTACCTTAAAGAATGGCTCTTCTTTAGGTTCAGTGTCCTCTGTGACCTTCTTCCTACATCATCCTACTTAGTTATGTATTTCAGGATTGCATATATTTCCCCATCAAACTTGGTTCTAAATTCAATGCAGCTTTCTGCAACTGAACTAGAATCCCAGGTGGAAGGCCAGGACTCTTAAGAAAATGAAACCGGGTTACAATTTTAAACACAAGTTTTTGACTTGTTTTGCCAATGTTTCTATTTTATTGCCTTCAAAACTCGAAGGGATTTCTTGAATTACTTTCTCCCGTACCTGCTTCCCTGAAGAGTGCTACAGAAACAGTATCAACAGAATTCTCAAAGTGTTGCTTCAGCTTACCTTCTCCTTACTTCCTTTTGATCTTCTGGTTTGACTAAATCAACAATTTCAGTCATTCTAGGGCAGACATCTGAGGCTGAATCTGGCCCCTTTACCAGAAGCTTCACCTCTTCTCAAAACTACCTCATTCCACTTTCCTAGTTGGTATTTCTCTATCACTATTTAGCATACTGTATATTTTATTTAATTAACCTGTCTCTTCTCCCCTCCCTTACCAGAATATAAACTCTATAGAGGCAGATATTTGACTATAAGTACCCAGATGCCTAGAACAGTACATGGCATTTATAGCATATACTCAAAAAATAATTGTCATGATAATTATCTCAATATAAAACAAAATGCATTTAATTCTAAATTATCTATGCTAGTGTGGGGTGAGGAGTTAGGTTGAAGGATGGGGGAAAGGGATATTCAAACAATCTGTGATGAAGCATACTGATACCTTGAGTATTCATCATCATAGTGATTACTTAACACTAATCAAATGTACTCTCATCCCAAGAAGGACTTGTCCAAGAGAAGTTCCTTCTGTAACATCTATTCTTCAGGAACCCTACTGAACTCCTCTCCTCTCCTGTACTCAAGCACAAATCTGACTGCAGCACTGAGACCAGTGGTCCTCAAATGAAAATTCTGAGTTACTGCTCCAGGGTGACTAGACCAGAAACTCTGGGAGTGGGATTCTGAGCAACATGGGCTTTAGACTTTCCAAAGGTTTTGATTCGTGCTCAAGTTTGAGAACCGTTGGTCTATGTTTTATCTTAAAATCACCCTATTTCTGTTCTGAGAGGATTTTAAAAAAGAAGATCATGACTATGCAACGTGTTCATTTGAATATGTATTAGACACACACACTAAATACGCACACACACACACACAGGCATTTAAAAGCCAAGTGTATATCTATATCCTCCACTGTTTTGATAATTGAAGAGTCTTATAAGCCACAATACTTGCCTCAGATTGTCATTTCTGTAAGCTACATGTCTTGCATTCAACTTAGAAGAGCTGACAAGTTATTCTCAGACCTGTCCCTTCTAGAGGACACCCTGTCATGGGGCTGATTGAAGGGATAGGAAAGAGAGTGCAAAAATAATGAGGCTTATTTCCCATTAAGGAATTGACACGACAGTAAGCCAGTTTGCTTCTTAAATCATTGTGACCAGGTTTGCTTGGGGGAATTCTGTGCTTTACAGAGAACATAGAAAGAATGCTTTGGAAGGCGATAAGGGTAGTGGAAGGTCAAGGAAAAATAGCTCTGTGATAGAGCTCATGCTTTTTCACTCAAACTGCCTATTCTATGACTTATGGAAACCTGATACCAATATTTTAGAGAGATGAGCAAGTGAGGAGAATTGATAGCTGCTAAAAGCCCACTATGGACTGAGTGTTTACATGTGTATCTCAATCTTCATAATGACATACTGTCTCAAATTACATCTCCATTTTAGAGAAGGAAACTGAAGTTTACAGCAACCATATAATTTGTCCAGGATCATAGATCCAGTTAATGCGGGTCATTCATTAACAATTACTGTATGCTTATTGTTGGACACTCTAAGGCAGTGATGCTCAAACTTGGAACCACCTCAGGGGCCTAAAACATACTGATAGATAGGGTCCAACCTATAGTTTCTGATTTAATTGTTCTGTAGAACAACTTGGGTGTGGGGATATTGAAAGGGTCCTCCGATCACACCACTACACAGCCAGTTTGAGGACATCTGCTCTGGGGATAGAGCACAAGGTTCAGTGAATGTCAGAGTCTGATAAAAGTGACAGGTACAGCAGTTATGGTACAGAGCCAGGAGTGGTGTCTAATAATAACAGTGACCTGAGGGTGCCATGGGAGCACACAGTAGTTGCTCCTCAATGAGGCTGCTCAACCCTGCTCATCCCTGCTCAGAATATAAACAGACTTAGGAAGAACAAAGAGCCAAAGAAGGAGAAGGGATATTTGTGGCAGAAATGGAGTTTACACAAAGTGGAGAGGAGCAAAGATGAGCTAGAGAGAACCATTTGGCATCCTTGGAGCATGAGGAAATGCCAAGTGAGGGAGAGGAAAATAGCCAGGTCTATCTCTGAAGGGCTTGCGGCAAAAGAGGTATCTTAAAAGATGGATGGAATATGAAGAGCCTTAGAGGAAATGAGGTTAGTTTTAGGGGAAACTAGAGTTAAAAAGAGTTTAGAAATTATATCACCTCATCAGTTTATTTTACACATGAGGTAACTGAGGGAGAGAAGTTTTAGCCAGACTGTCCCAAACCAACAACCAAATCATGTCAGGGGCAGAACCCCCTTATAAACTTGGAGACTTTCAGACAAGTTTCAACCACTGAAGTGCCATCAGAAGACGTTACATTAATGAAAGTAGAATGATCCTTGTGTGTCTGAGTGAAAATACTGGTTTTACAGAGAAAAGTAGACACCAACTGAATGGAGACAAATATGCTTTTATCTTGTTATAGGGCCTCAGAAAAAGCCCCCGGCATGTATTCACCCATACTCTGACCTTGTTTCCAAAGATGCTCTTTTTAAAAAAAAAAATATTTATTTATTTGTTTGCTTGTTTATTTATTTATTAAAATACAGTTGTACATGGGAGGTCTATGTTTTCAATCTGCATCTTCAATGTGGTAAAAGTAAATAGATTTTTGGAACACCATGGTGGATTTGGGATATTTGGACCATCCGATGTGTCTCTACTCTTGGCTACCTCCATGTTACTGTCAGTGTTTCTTCACCTTGTAAGGATGGGAGGTTTTGGTATTAGTGCTCTACCCACTCCACACACACACACGCACACACACACACACACACACGTGTGCACATACATCTAAGGTCATTGCTTTGAATGAAAACAATTTCATAAGCCTCCATGAGTATCTTCACTTGGTCTGCATTAGGTACAGACTGACCATTTAAAGCACATTTTATCAATACAAACCACTGATGAAAAAAATGCAACACTTCCTCTCCAGCTGGCTTTCTAGCACATTTTTACATTTTCCTTCCCTGCTTCCCATACTTATTTTCATCCCCAAAATATTTCAGAGGCTTTCTCCTTTCTCTGTATTTTGGTTTCACTGTAGTCTGCACAGTCAACACAATGACTGCTTATGTCTGGCTTCCAGGACTTTTATCATTATTGAGGATTATCATTATTGAGGAGAAATACAAAACCAAAACACATGCTTTTGTGGTCAAATGCTGAATTAGGCTTTACGAGAGTCTACATTTGGGAAAATTCTGGCATATTTTGAGTCATGAGATGTTAGCAGAGGAAATGAGGTAAGGATCTCATTATCCCCATGGCCCAACCCAAACTGAATTATCCAACGCACCCAATTTTTTCAGTCCCCATCTGGACCTGGATTTTTCTCTACCACTACAAACCACATGTTGATCTTTCCCTTATATGAACATCAGCTGAGTTTTATAGTGTGTACCAAACAATTTAGCACTTAGTGCTAATTAAATGAGGTTAAATAAAATCACTTCTGTGGAAGTGCCTGCTGTGAACTGTAGTAGACAGATGCATGGGACTATTACCACCATTAATTAGATTAATTGCCTTTTGTTTGTTCATTCTCTCTCCTAGACTCTTGCATAAGCTCTCTACTAGAGGTTTATATCAGCTAATTCATGATGGAAAGAGAGAAGATGCTAAATAGCTGTGGATTAATGAAAGATGGGATTTCTTGGAGGGTTTGATCCATGGCTCCTTATAGAAGGTAGTCTCATTTCCTCCTGCCACCATTTTCTCCTTGAAAACTCTTGCTCATCCCTGCAAAGGGAACAATGCCAGAATTCTAGCCAGCTATATTTAGACAGCCAGAAATGAAATAACTGTAACATGATTGATAACCTTAAGTCCAGGGAAATGATATTACTAATTAAATCGTGAAACATTAGGCAGCCTGTCAAGCACAGATATATTTAAAGTCGTAACAGCTCTTGCTTATTTTTAAAGTGTTTGCATATTGAGTGATTCTGGTAAAATTGTTTCTATTTATCAGACCAAGTATAAAGTGCTCATTTCCATGGTATCTGCAAGCATAACAGGCAATCTAAGAGAAATCCGGGTCCAAGAGAGCAGCAATGAGAGAACTGGTCGGGTTCTATGAATCTGAGCCTCACTCAATTTTTGGAATTAGAAAATCTAATACTTTACAGCTTCTAGAAGCAAAGTGTGTGGGTGAGGTTAGTGGAAGGGAAAGATAGAAATAACCAAGCTACAATTTACTGAATGCCTATTTTGTGCCAGGCTCATCCACAGATTACTAACCTTACCAGTACCATTTCTCAGATGAGAAAACTAAGCACAGGGATGGGAAAAGAAAGAAAAAGCAAACGAAGATCATTTTCCCCTCATGGTGCAACTAACAAGGGACAAATCATGCTTTGAACTGAGTACTCGCTGAAGCCAGTGTCGGAGCTCCTTCACCTAGCTGAATTCCACTTCCTTTGAGGAATCTTTCTTATATGCTTGCTACCTTTATATCCAGTAAAACCCATAAGTTTGATGATAAGAGAGGCTAAGAAAAAAAATTATCTCACATGAAAGAGTAGATGAGGGTGTAGTTCTTCTTCAGAAGTGATCACATTCATGAATTAAATCCTTTTAAGGGATAAATCTCTAAAGCCAGAGAGGAGTGAAGAACACTTGGTGGGCTCTAGGGTCAAGCAGATCTTTTGTCCCACTGGCAGGTCAGAGAGAGGACGGTGTGACCACTGACATACTACTCAGTTAGAGGAGACTTGTCCCCTTCTTTAGAATGGGGTAATGATATCTACTTTGACTGTGTTTAAGAAAAATGAATGGAGATAATGAAGAGATCTACAAGATGAGAAAGGGAAGGGGAAGTCAGGAGAGAGCAGAACTACCCAACATTTCCAATATTGCATTTCTGTGAATGTTTGCTTATTCTCTGTTTAAAGATGACCTTTGATATTGCATATTGTACAAATTTTGGCAAAGATAATAGGCACATCCTACTCCAGCACAAGGTATTAGATTGAGCATAATAAAATTGTGGTTTAAGATGAAAGGCCTGAAAATCATGTTAAATAGGATAAGGAAAGCTTAATTGAAGCTCCAGCATGATTGCTTTAAAATCTCTTTATCTAGGTTTGTTATTTTCCCATCTGATTGGGAGGGAAGGATGACCCCAGCTGACCTGGCTTACATTCGTTCTAACAGGCTTTCTGTCACTGTTGCAAATGAGTAAACAGATACTGCCCCTAATCCTGAGTGCTGCAGAATCACAGTGAATTAAATGCACAGAGGTAAAGAAAGGTCTTTTGGCATTAAATCGCAGCCAGGGACCTCATCTTCATTCCATATGGATTGTCAACTTGCCAAATTCAAGGCTACAACTATTGTTATAATTAGACTTTGAAATCCTTCTTCTGGTTTCTCTTTTTCCGTGACAAGGATTTGCTACTTAAAATTATAAATTGCAAATATATTGCCAGGGTCTGGATCTAATCAGCTTTCATCCCCTCTGTAAGCCCCAAGAAATTGCTTTTGTTTTCAGTGTTGAATTTGGGTGGTTTTAAAGCACTAATTCTGATATGGGGTGGGGTGAGGAGGAATGAGAAAGAGGTGGAGATGGGCAGCAAAGGTCCTTCCCAAGGCCAAGGCAGCATCTTTGGCCTTACCTGACTCTTAACCTCAGATGAACAGCACCGTTACGCAGACTTCCACCGAGCCACCTGTCCCCTTCTTTCATGCAAGCTGATTGTTCTACATGAAACAACTGCCTTCTGGCCTATTCATGCAGTGTCCAGATACTTTTGAGAATGAAAGGAACATCGTTAATTACTATGCCTGAAAAAGATGCATAAACTGAGACTTATCTGGGCCAGCCCGGATATCCTGGTCACCCCACTTACACTCCCCTCTTCTCCAGAATTCTCCAAACATTCATTGTGAGCCCCAGTTTCGTCTTGATATTTAATCCTTTCATTTTTGCATGATTTTTTTTTTAAATACTTCGAAGATGTACTTTATCTCACCAACTAGGTTTCTAACTTCAGCATAGACACACTTCTCCTTTAGTGCCTAATAAAGTATTATGGGGTGGTCCGAGTAGACATTCAAACACTGACTGAATAAATATACATCAATTAAAACAATTTTGGGTGGTTTCCACTTTTTTGTAAATGGGGAAGAAGAAAGGTCATGCTGGTATAATATTAGCAATCCCCAGAAATATAAAAATGCCAAGAATAATATTCACAATATTCCCATAAATGTTAGTAGCAGTAGCTGCTTTTGAAGTTTGATTTCTTTAGGAAAATCTAACAACCAGGGAAATAGTTGATCTGTTTTCCATTAATATGACTGCTTGTGTTTTAATAAAAGGAACACTGGCCTAAGGACATTAGTTGACTTGGATTATAGCTTTGACTCTGATGAATGACTGTGTGACCTTAAATGTATTGTTTCAAGTTGATGAGGCTCCACTCTTCTAATCTCTTTATTGGGTTAGTAAAGCAAATCTTTTTTCTCTAATTCACATCCATGCTCTGATGATGCATTTGATACTATGACCATTAAGATCACATTCTAAATGAAGATGCTTTATCGTTCATCCTATATAGGAATGTCATAGAGTGTTTTTGATACAGGACAGTTAGTTATTCCTAACTTCACTTGCAGATAAGGAGGTGGAGACAAAGGGTTAAATAAGTTGACTAAGTCCATAACTGCCAAAGCGGGGATTCAATCTCAAGCTCACCAGACTCTGTAATCAGGAATTGAATTGTGTCATTGCTTCAGCAAACCCAACAGTTTCCTCACGGGTAGGTGATTGGAAGTTAATAGATTGGGAATTGATCTCAGGATTCATTGAACTGCAGTGGTTGCATGCTGATTCAATCCAAATGTGTTTTTGTAGATACAGCTGCAGCACATTCCTTTTATTTCTCTATTGAGGGAAGTGGGTGGTTTCTATGCAGAAGCTAAATGAAAGCCTTTTAGAGGAGGAAAAAAAAAGTCCCATAGGTACGTTACAAGCATTCCTTTGTTTGCATACTTTTCCTTCCCACTATAAAAGTTTTAGAAAGTGATTCCATCTCTTATGAACCCCCTTTTTAATCAATGACAAGGACAATGTTTCATTTAGCTTTCTGTTCCGACACTGCTTCAAGCATAGGCATCTTGGGGTTACGTGTAAAGATTGGATGAAAACCAAGGGCCTGGTCCTCTCCGGGTAAGACATCAAAGAGGCATGAGCAGAAGTATATTCATAAGTATCGATATAGTCTATTGAATGTGTTCACATTCTTTGGGAATGGGGGTATCCTGCACTCCCTTGGCAGGATAAAGGAGAATATTTAAGTGTGTTATATAGGCAGTGCCATCAGGTTTAAAAGGAGCCTGTTTTCAGAGCACACTTGAGCGGGAAAGATGTCGACACACCAAATGGGCACTGAAAGCTCTCCTATAGCCATCGTCAGAGGAGGGGCAGCCACAGAGCTTTGAGAACGCAATCCAGGGAGGCAAATCTAGAGAGACACAAAAGAGCAGCAGCCTTGCCTAAAGTCAGCCAAAGAGGACTGAAGCTGTGTCAGTGGTCAACCAGCAGAACCTGAAGACATCCAAACTACAAACTGCACAAAGACCATGCACTGAACCTCAAGTATGCTGGTGCTGAGGCTATGTAATGATTACCTTATCCCTGAGTGGAAAGGCCTGGGTATTTGGGCAGAAACTGTTGCTCCTCCTTTACAGATTGCTGACTGAAAGAGCCCACAACCTTGCATGTGGTGCTCACTATAATGAATGGACATGGTCACTCTCAACAAATTCTTCAGCTGGCTTTGGGAACTGCAGAATTTATGGCTTGTGTTATTATAGTTAGATATTTGAATATAGTGCACGTGCCCAGCTATTAAGTGTTAAGATTTTCTTGCACAGATAGATATTCCATATGGAATGTAATCTTACTGTGACTTGCATTTATCTGGCCATATTACATAATATACTTCCAAATGGGTCATCTGACTTTCCTATTCAAATAATCTGAGATAACTAGAATCAACCTAATTGACCCCATTTTATAGATCAGCCACTTGGTTAATTATTATTGCTCCTGGCAACATCCAAATATTCAAACCTAATGTAATGCTAAAGTAACAATATTAATAATAACAAATATCTGATGAGCACTCACTATGTGTCAGGCACTCGGCTAACAATTATCTCCATTTCTCACTGGTAATCTGGAGATAGAATTACTGTGCTGTCAATTTCACAGGGTTGTTGAAGAGTTAGATGCAATAATGCATGGCCAAGTGCGTTGGCATGTTAAATACCACTCAATAGTAAGTGTTCACTTATCAGCCTTTTGGCTGTACAAACACACTCCTCTCCCTCACTCACTGAATCAACCATCAGTTTGCATTTTCTCAGGCACCTCTACTTACATTTCTCTCCTTAATTCCTTAATAGTGATATTGATAGAGCAACAAGAAGGATAATAATAGTGCATTATTCCATTGTGGAAGCCTGTCTGGTTTACAAAACATTTTATACATTTCATCTAAAAACCATCACTGTGAAGAGGATAGATTAGATATCCTAATCTTCATTTTTCAGAAGAGGTAGCTGAAAGTCAGGAAGACTGACTTTTCTAATTCACATCAGTAGCGAGGTGGAACTCAAACCCAGAGTTTTGTCATTCTCCTCCATAGCTGTCTTTGCTTTAAGTGCCTATTCCTCTTCCTTCCAAGTCCTTTTTGTCCAGAAGAAGTGCCTGGAAGTGTCCCTCAGCCTTCTTCAAAGCTTCTTACATCAACCAGCTTCTGCAATATTACTTGCCGCCCCAGGTGACCTGAGCTCCCAGACAGTCTGGAGGAGGCTCTCCAACAGTGATCATTTCTTGTGTTACTTCTCACCGGAGGACCTGGTGACACAGATGGGGACTTGGAGGTCACACTGCTCTCTCTACAGGAAATGCTCTCACTGTGCTTATCTGGATGGAGTGTTGGAGAAGATGGAGCTCAAGTGTCCCCTCTCCTGTGAAACCTTTGCCAACACTGTTTCTTCATCAAGTGCTGCTCTCTGTGCGTCCCTTTGTTCCCAGCACTGATTTTCCGTGAAGCCGGGTCATGCTTGCCTTCCCCCACGTAGTCACAGATCTGTCCCATGGGGTACACTGTGTAGTCCTTGAGAGGCACTACTATATCTTGGCCTGTCTGTGTCTGTATTCTAGCACAGGAGACACCAAACTCATGGTGGATTTTTGAAATGAATGAATAGAGAAATAAACCAATACACAAAACCTGTGGCCCCTGTTAAAGTGCAAAGTGTCTTTTGCTATGGTAGGCAAAACCGCTGTGCTCTGAAGGAAGCTGAAGTGGAGAAAGCAGCCCCCTCTTTTGTCGTAGGTCCTTAATTGCTCTTCCTCCCTGCAACATTACCGGTGTAATGTGCTAATTCTTCTATGTGTCACCTGAATGCATTTTCAAGTGTATGTGGAGCCTAATTCTGGTTTCACTCATTTGTAAAGACTAAAGGTGAGATGTTGTGACAGTTTCACCTCTGTGAATCGATGAGTTTCTTTGGGGTTCTTTCCATGGGGCCATTAGTTACCGCCTCTCACCCTCATTCTCTTCCTGTTGTGAAAAGGAAAAATTACAAGGACAACGTGACTCCTCCGTTAAAGGGAAAGAGAAGTGAGACGATTAAATAAAAATGCTTCCCAGATGAATTAGCTCAAGGAAAAAAAAGGGAGGGGGAAGATGGGTAAGTATTCCTTGACATTTTCATTAATGAACTGGGGTTCCAGACAGTAACTGTGGGGTCTATAATAAAAACTAGTTTGGAAACAATATTGTAGTGGGTTCTTTTATACGGCAATCTCTTCTTCAGAAAGCTTGCCATTAGTAAAATACCCCCAGCAAGGGGTCTGGCACAATGCTATTTCTATCTTGTAAAATCCATATTGTCTACTTCAAGTCAATAAAACACACTATCTAATAAAACTCAATTGTGCATAGTCCTGGGGCCTGGAATTCATCTGGATAATTGAAATGAAAGAAATAGAAATACAAATAATTGGCTGTAGTCAATATTCTAATGATCTTCCCCACGTGGTGTTGGAGATGAACCTGTATTTCTCAACACTCTTTCCTGATCTTAGCAGCCAGTATTCCTCAAGAGTCCCCCAACCTGACTCCACCCCAAAAGCTCATCCTTGTGGAAGACTTGTTATATTTCAGTAAGAACACCGACTTTACAATCAGACCCACTAGGCTTCCCATTGTGATCTTTCCTCTTCCCGGATGTGTGAGCTGACATTTGATGCCAGCATTTCACTTTCTTCATTTGTATAATTGGGATAAAAATATCTGCCATAAGATTATTGGGAGGATTGAATTAAATTGAAAAGGACAGGGCTGCCAGCAAGACTTACTCAGCTCCATCTTAATTCCCATTTCTTTCCCTTTGAAGCAGAGAACTCCTAAGTAGAAAGGCAAAAGGGACAAGAAAGAAGAGCCTCAAAAACTTGAAAATTATATAGCAGTTCTCTGCATAAACTAACGGATGCCCAGGCTTTTCGCCTCTTCTGAAGCCTTAGAATTACAATTTTCTGAGGATTATAGCCGCAGGAGAGCAGGGCATTTCCCAAGCCAGCTCTAGGTGAGGGCCACGTGTGTATCCAGAAAGCAAGATGAGTGCTGGCCGCGGATGATTCAGCTTTGCATCGTAGCTCAGTCATAGGGAAGAGGAGGACCTAGGCAGTCTTACATCTCTTTAGGTCTCAATCTTTCCCTCCATGAAGAGATGTATGTTTGGTGCCTTCTTAGCTCTGTGTTTCTCTATCTATCTACACTAGACTAGTAAGGATGGGCTTGAAGAGAGATAAGAAAAAAATGCATGGACGGCTGAAAGGGAAGGGTCCTAAAAATAACTTAAGGCATATATTGCAGATATTGAAGGTTTGGCCTCCGAGCACCACAATTAAGTGAATATTGATATAAGGCAAGTCAAATGAATTTCTTGGTTTCCCAATGAAAAAGTTATATCTATTTTAGCCTGTTAAGTGTCAAATAAGTTTATTAATCTATTAATTATGTGTAGAAAAACAGTGTACACACCTTAATTAAAAAATGCTTTATTGTTGAAAATGCTAACCATTATCTGAGCTCTCAGTGAGTTGTAATCATTGATCACAGATAACAATAGCAAAGACAATAATAATGAAAAAGTTAGATATATGCAAGAATTACCAAAATGTGACATAGAGACACAAAGCAAGCAAACACTGTTGGAAAAATGGCACTCATAGATTTGCTTAATGAAGGATTGCCAAAATCCTTTAATTTGTGTAAAAAAAAAAATACCTCTGAAGTGCAGTTAAGAGAAGCACAATAGGGGCGCCTAGGTGGCTCAGTGGGTTAAAGCCTCTGCCTTCAGCTCAGGTCATGATCCCAGGGTTCTGGGATTGAACCCTGAGTAGGGCTCTCAGTGCTCAGTGGGGGCCCTGCTCTCCGCCACCCACCCTGCTCATCCCTGCCTCTCTGCCTTCTTTTGATCTCTGTCAAATAAATAAGTAAAATCTTAAACAACAAAAACAACAACAACAAAACAAAACAAAACAAAAAACTCCTTAAAAATGCTTTTAAAAAAAAGAGAGAAGCACAATAAAATGGTGTATGCCTCTATATTTGTCAAAGGGATGTATCTTTCCCTGTGAAGCTACAGATATGAGTCTCTCTACTGACTTTCCACTCTCATTCCTTTCTCTACTACTACTATATACACCAACATCTAGATCTGTGCATTTACCCCCATCCACATCCATGGATTAAGAAAAATCCTACAAAAATGAGGTATGGTGACCTAGGTTTTATTTGTTTTATTTTGTTTCTAAATTATTTACTTAGACTGTGATTCTTATGTTCTGTGATTCATGCTGCTCTTTGCCCTACAAACTTCATTTATTCTTATTTCATCCTCTAAAGCTAGGATAACCACAGCCTCTCTCATAAAGATGTATCAATGGCCTTGATCTTTATTTATTATGAAATTCTCTGAACTCTTGCATGATGAATTATGGTGACAGTGATGAACCCTAAATCTGTACGAACCGACCAGCATTACATGAGAAGTGCTGAAATTGTCAGAATCTAGGGCATGTGGTCTTCATACTTAAGATAATACGATGCTCATTTCCAATCACATTACAGTTCCCCATTTTTTAAGGGTATGGTCTTATTGCATAATAATCTGAGGCTTTCAAGGGGGGGGCCGTGGGTCTTCCATCATGGTTAACTCCAGAGCTCTAGCTGAATCTGAGAGCGTGAAAAATGAACTCGCGCCTTCACTTTTGAGCTCTTCCTTTGCTGCATGCTTAGGGTGACTAGAATGGGAGGGGGAACTAACAATCAGGAAAGCGAAACAATGAGTGCCAACCGTCGGACAAAGGTATGCGCCTCTGCTGGCGTATATTTCTGTTTGTGCTAGAAACCTACAGGATGGAATCGGAATGCTGCAGGTGCTGGCTGGGAGCAGTGGACCTCTTCTATATACATTGCTTAGATGAACTTTCGATCTAGGAAATGTCTCTTCATCAGAAAAACTCTGGCCATTGTAAACAACATGCTTTTCTTCCTATGTGCTCTCTGCCCTTTTGCCCTTGTATATTCTATAGTGTGCCCTTTGGGGATGCCCTGTCCCAACTTCTTCAGGGACTTAGTCCCTTCTAATCTAGGCTGTGTAAGATGTCCTTCTTTTTTTTTAAATTTATTTTTTATCTATTTTCAGTATAACAGTATTTATTATTTTTTCACCACACCCAGTCCTCCATGCAATCCGTCCCCTCTATAATACCCACCACCTGGTACCCTGACCTCCCAACCCCCGCCCCTTAAAACCCGCAGATTGTTTTTCAGAGTCCATAGTCTCTCACGGTTCACCTCCCCTTCCAATTTCCCCCAACTCCCTTCTCCTCTCCATCTCCCCATGTCCTCCATGCGATTTGTTATGCTCCATTAAGCTGTCCTTCTGGGTTTTCCCATCTCTTATTTATTTATTTATTTTCCCTATGGCATAAATAAATAAATAAATAAAAGACGGGATAGCCCAGAAGGACATCTTACACTGTCTAGATTGGAAGGAGTCATCCCTCATAGAGGATGCTATGACTAAGTCCCTGAAGAAGTTGGGACAAGGCATCCCTAAAGGGCACACTATAGAATATATAATGGCAAAAGGGCAGAGAGCACATAGGAAGAAAAGCATGTTGCATTCTATGTGCGTGGCTATCTTCTTCACCAGGTCATGAATTCCTCACGGGTCAAATGGTCCTTTTCCTTGTCATATTCTATTGTCTAGAATAGGTTCCCCCTCAACATTGACATCACATCAGTGTTCTTTGAATGTGTGAATGAATGAATAAACACATGAATAAATAAAACCACATATTATAATTTTTAATTTTATTTTTAACCTGTCACACTTTTATGATGTTATTTTTCCCCAAATTTGCTCTTCATGTTAATATTAACCAGACTGTATTTGTACATAAAAGAAAGGAAAGAAAGAAAAAGCTTGATTCTGGCTGGATCCGCACATAGCTTGGTGTAGCTAAAATCTATTGACCATGATTGGTAATCTAACATAAACTCTGAGCCCATTCACTAATTATATAGCTTTAATAGCTCAGAAACAAATTACGTGAGTGAAGTCCAATTCTAGAGAGTTTTTTCTTCATCGACACTCATGCTTCAAACACACACAAGACATTGCTCTTTTAGATGCTTTAAGAGAATAAAAGATGAAACTAAAACCAGTCTCTTAAGTTTTAAGAAACTTAAACTCTGTAAGAAGTTGGCACGTGTGTATATCAGTGCTATTGCCAGGTATAGAAACATTGTCCAAAACTTTAGAGATCAATATTAATTTGAACTTTGCCATTGAAGAGATGGCAAAGTATAAGGAGAAGAAATATAGGTCATTCTGGGTTAAAAGTAACACAGGAGCATGGTAACCAGAGGGTTCTGAGCCTGGAGCCTAATGTTGTTTTGCTGAATAAACAGCATGTGGAAAAAGTTACTGGGGTATACACCAGAACATAAGCCAAGGGAATACCCTGTCAAGGCCTTCTCTGTCCCATTGATCTATATTTCGGGGGCAATTCAGTTTTGATGGATTTCCTGGAAAACTTCGGCAGTGAGCACAATGGTTAGCTCCAGGAGAAATGTTAGAGATTATCCACTGAAGATGAGGAAGCTGGTGAAGGGAAGGCCAAAGGCCCCAGACGACATCTGGGTGTCAGCATCTCATAGGAGCTTGTGATCAGAGTTGGACAGAATTTAGGTACTGACAGAGATGAAATGTCTATGTGCTCCTTTACCCTTTGCCTATTCACATGCTTTTTCCTCCACAACAGCAACCAAGCAAGAGCAGAGGGGTGAACATATGCCAAGGTCTACTGGTTCCTTAAAAGCATTTGTGTCATGATTCTGTACGGAGCAATCATCAATATCTTGTTTCCATTCAGGATCCTTAAAATCACTCAATATTACTGCTCTAGAGGATCTTGCATTCTTAATGGGATAGTATTGAAAGAAGTTTTATATGAAAGTTATTTCATATCAAAGCCTATTTGACTGTGGCTTTTAGGGATAGTTAAGCATGCCTTTTCATAAAAACGATAAACTCTGTTTCTTTCACTTAAGGGTTTCTTTAAGATTTGCCATTTTATCCCTCAACTACCATACAGTAAAGCTTCAACTCTTCTGGCATTGTTGGAATGTCTGAGCTATAGAGAAAGCCAGGCTCTATTCTCAAAACCAAATTGAAGAATTAGTCCCTGAGGTTGAAAGAAAACCTATTTAATTTGATTATTGACAGAAGAATAAGTGGCACTATTATTTCAGACTAATCTCTTTAATATGGCATATATGAACCCACATGATTTGATTCTCTCCAGTGGCTTACTTCCCTCCGGTCTCTCTCTTTCATCTCTCTCTCTCTCTCTCTCATACACACCAACAGAACTGCATGTCAGCTCTCTAGAATTACTCATAGTTCTACAAGAAGCTACATTCTGCCCACCACAACAAATGTTTCCTCTCCAGAACATTTTTTGCCTAAGCCCTATTAGCCCTGTGGGATGGATGGCATTAGGGTTCCATATACTGGGATTGGTTCCTTTCTACTTCACTCCTACAACTCTTCAGACTTCCCTCCATCCTGGAAATGAATCTGTCATGGTAAGTATTCATTTACTTATTTTATTCCTTTTTCTTATTATACTGTGAACCACTCCTAGGTAAAGACCATGATTTGTATCTTTAATCAAGAAATCCTGGAGTATTTCTAACACAATGAACGATGTAGAACAAAGCATTTAACATAAAAAACTTTCTATTTCTGCACACCACAACTCACATGCACACAAACACACATGCACACAGACCTGGAGTCCCAAGAGTTGAAGAACTCCACAAAATGCCATCTGATCATCTTCATGCCGTTGAGCAAAGACTTATGGCCAGTTGAAACATACTAAGAGAAGAGAAGTTAAAAGAACCTCTTGAAGTATATCCAGCCCCTAAAAGAGCAGTTGGGGTAGATTGCTCTGTGACATGGCTTCTCTTGCTGTAGCCTTTTTCCTCCAACCCTTCACCTCTTTAGAGGAAGAGAGACAAGGTCTCAGTGTTAACACTCGGAGATAGTATACTTGTCATATGAGCAAGGCTTCAATTTGCTCATGTTCAATGTACTCTTTAGAGTGGCAAAGGAGACTCTGGTCTATAATTATCTACTTCCTTCAGTTTCTCATTAGTACTTGCTGTTGCTGAATAGAGATAAGTCTATTTTTGAGAATTCTGTGCCCAATCATTGTTATTAATTATAGGGAGGGTTTGATGTTTTTAAGTATTTTTAATGGGATTTTGAGCTTTGGATTTCACGGGAAGAATTAAAATCTGATACATGTTGCTAGTAACTGTAAATAGTACACAGCTGACAAAAATTTCCATTGCTGGTGTGTTGAATAAATAACACCTTGCAGTTGTACAGAAATTTTTACTTTAAAAGGCTTTTCACGAGAACTGTTTTATCTTCAGAATAGCCCATTTAAAGCAATAGGGCAGAGGTTAACAGAGAAAGGGAAACCGAGGAGTGGAGAGAAACAGAAGGGTGTTTGAAGCCAGGAACCTTGCGCCAGCTCTCCTGACACCTGGGCAGGTATACTTTCCACTGGAAGCTGCCACTTTGGTTTTCTTCCTAGTTGCTAAATGCCCAGATCGTTATTGTGCCAAAAAATCACTCATACCGCTGTTTTGTTCCCAAACACGTGCACACGCATGCATGCACATGCACAGCCTGTTTCTCCTGATGTTTCCTGAAGGAGGGGCAGGACTCAAGAATATTAGAAATTTTTCAAGTCAGATTCAATTTCTTTTAATGCTAACAAGCTTAACACCCTGGCCCTTTCAGGTAGGAGTCCTCTTTCTAGAATCTGCTCTAAATGGATAGAGACATGTGAGCAGATTTTGATGTTCAGCTCAGAATTATGAAAGCAAATATTTGAAAATGAACTCCAACATTAGAAGAATACTTAAATAATTTATATTGTATCCATATGGCAGAATTGTATAAAGCTGTTAAATTTCATACTTATCAAGAATATTTCACAAAGATGGGGAATGCTCTGTGACTGAGCCTTAAATAAATCAAGAATAAATAAAAATAGGGGTGGCTATCATCAAGATAGATGAGATGTAGCATGATGATGTAGCTCATCATCAAGAAGTTCATAAAAGAAATGAGAGCCTTAGCCAAAACACAACCCCATTTTTGGAACCTTGACAACAAGTTTGTTTTCAGAATTTTTTAAAATGTATAGGAAGATTATCATATGGTTTCACTTATTTGTGGAGCATAACAAATAGCATGGAGGACGTGGGGAGATATAGAGGAAAAGGGAGTTGGGGGAAATTGGAAGGAGAGGTGAGCCATGAGAGACTATGGACTCTGAAAAACAATCTGAGGGGTTTGAAGTGGCGGGGGGGTGGGAGGTCGGGGTACCAGGTGGTGGGTATTATAGAGGGGATGGATTGCATGGAGCACTGGGTGTGATGAAAAAATAATGAATACTGTTATGCTGAAAATAATAAAAAAAATTTTAAAAATCTGCTAAAAAATGTATAGGAAGAATTGAATGGATGTACTATATGTTAACTAAAACTCCAGTGAGGTCTAAGAGAGTACTCTTAACCAAACACATTAATATTTTTATAGGAAAATATATGAATAGTCACACAATGTGGTATAAATAAAGAGCCTGCATTAGTTCAGGTTAGGTTTCTTCATCAAGCGACCTATGGAAAAAAGTGGTTTAATTTCAGATCTTTTTGGATTTCAGAATGCAGACAGGGGTTGTGAAATTATAATACAGACAGCTTGGTTGATGCTCTACAATCTGAAATAACCTTTCATACTTATTGCCATAAAAGTGTACCATCTTGTTCCAGGTGTCTTTCTGACAGCCCTGCATCCCTGGTTAGACTTGGCAATAGTTCAGATGTTAGTTGATGGAGTGAGCTACTTACAGCCTATGCTGCAGAGCTGCTTGTTACCTGGAGCCCAAGTGGGTGAGACTTTGTAACAGAGAGAATTCTTGCTTTGCAAAGAGGCTTGTGCTAGCTTACCTCCTTGATTATTCTCTACTTAAGATCTCAGGCCATCAAGGCATAAATATACTGCATAATCTCTCTTTTTTTAAAAATATTTTATTTATTTATTTGACAGACAGAGATCACAAGTAGGCAGAGAGGCAGGCAGAGAGAGAGAGAGAGAGAGAGGAGGAAGCAGGCTCCCTGCCAAACAGAGAGCCCGATGCGGCGCTCGATCCCAGAACCCTGGGACCATGACCCGAGCCGAAGGCAGAGGCTTTAACCCACTGAGCCACCCAGGTGCCCCCTGCATAATCTCTTGATGTCTGTCTTCAACAGTGACTATTCCAAAGGGAGTACACTGATACAGATGCTGGGAAGATGTTGGGTAAAAACCACCATTTACCTTTGTGAACGTGATCTTGATTTATTGAAGGATTCAATAAATATGAGTTGAAGGGATTTTGGAATAAATGAAGATGTCTGGCTGCATACAATTCCACCCATGCTGCTCCAGCCTTGCCTTACACAAGGGTCTCCTAGGTTAACTGTGTCTTGTCTTCAAGGGTTATGATCTACTTTAACGTATCATTTACTGTTCAAATCATTCTAGTAAGCATGCTTTCCAAAATTTCCAGAATATTGACTGATTTAAATATTCTCACTTAGTTTTGATTTATGTATCCCAAGAGCTAATTCCAAAAATAATTTACCATGGAAATGCCTTGAGGCAGGGAGTTGTGTTTTTGTTTTTCCCTGTTATATCCTCATCTCCTTAAACTGTGCCTATAAAATACTAGGCATTACACACACATACACACACACACACACAGAATAAATGAATCTCATCAATAGTTTTCCCTGAACATATTAAATTCTTATAAAATTGTGGGCAAATATATCATTTTTAACTTTTGTTAATCATATGCATTGTTTTCGTGGAACTCTTCAAGGTTGTGCGTGTTCCATTAAATTCTTTTTTATTTCCAGCCAGACCATATGACCCCCTTTAGTCTGTCTACATGTATCTCCTACTTTACTCCACTTTTCCAGTAATTACATTATTTTGAGTCCTTATATATTACATTTAATTTTGATAAATTAGTAAAGAAAAAATGTGGCTGTTTAGACATTACATTTTGATGTTGTCATTACAAAGAAAACTTAAATGCAGGAAGGAGAGGAAATAGGACTTTGGTACCATGTGATCCAAGAAAGTGCCTGTCACAGAGTAAACAAACCCAAAAAAGAACCAACTTTATTGTGATGTTAGTGAAAATGGAGGTCGATATCACACACAAGCCAGTTTTTTGGCTGCATTATCTGGATTCAGAACTCTCTGTAAGATGTGTCACCAAGGCAAACAACATGATTTTCTACATTACTTTTCCGTGGTTAAGAAATTTTCTTCAAATAGATGGAAAAAATAAACAACAACAGCAAAAACTGAACACTTTTTAAGGGCCATTATGAGTTCTGAGAGCCACATGGAATGTGTAGTGAGAATCCAAGGGAGAAATCACGGCATCCAGGCAGCCTGCCCTCCTTCTCTTCTTGTGACCCTGACTACAAAATTAAGTCCTAGAGCTTTAACGGAACCAACAAACACTGAACGGTCTACATCTAGCCAGGCCGCCTGGGCATCTTGTGTTGCAGCCAGAACAATTCCCTTGTCATCCATGAGGAGCACAAAGGCAGCCTCTCGACCCTCCCAGTCCAGTTCTCTGGCAATGAGAGGGTCCAGACTTTTGACTTTTGGGCAGGTGTTGCTGCTGTTCAATAACCTCTGTCTTAGCAGTTGAAAATCTAAGCTTTTGTCTCTTGTGAGTACCTCTGTATCATTCCAAAAACTCTTGGGAATGGTGGAGTAGGGAAGGAAATCCTTAATTCTCTCTACTACTTAAAAAAAAAAAAAATGCAGTGTAAAGGACCTAACTCCCAACTGAAATACCTATTTTTTTTCTATAAGCAAAATTTATTTCTGATTAAAAAATACAACTAGAGAGTGTATGTTTGCTATTATATCAATATATTTAAGACTGTTGGCCTCTATTATGTTTGTCATTGTGTTAAATAACAAATTTGAAGTACCATGACCCATAGTTCTAAATCTGCCCAATGTGTGATATCTCAGCTCCAACTTATTAATTTTATGCATTCATTTACTGCCTTCCCTAATGAAGGTTGTAGTTCCATACCAGGGTTTCTTCTGGCAGCTTATAAATTGGCTATAAATATGAATTATGGACACAGATAATCTTGATTTTGGATACTGGATCCTGGGTAGTTGTTACTTAGCACGCTCTCCCTCCTCCTGGAGAGCTCTCTGTCCTTCTTTTGACATATCCAGGCCTATTCATTTTTTTTAAATGCCTATTTAACACTTACTGCTTGCCCACATTTTAAGCCTGTGCTGGAGATCCTTAAGTGACTAACAGAGAATCAGGATGGGAGAGATGTTCTGCAGGCGGCAATAGGGAGTCCCATGTGGAGGACTTGATCTGGGATGGGATGTCCTAGCTAACACCCCAGAGTGGGATAGAGGATGGAAGTTTCCAAGAGGAAGAACATTTATCAAGAGCCACAGAAGAGAGACTTACACTGAACGAATTCCGGAGTGACACATAGATCATTGAGTACATTAGGAGAAGCAGTCCGTGATTCAGGGTGAACTGGTCTGGAGCACACATTGGAAAGCCTTGTGGCTGCTCTCAGGGGCTTAGACTGTTTCTTAAGAGCAATGCCAAGCCATGGAAGGTTTCTTAAACAGAAGTGACAGAAACACATCCATCCTCCTGTGTCCTCCAGGTACATCCTGCTTTGCCTGCTCACATGGTTACTGTTCCTTCTCCGACCACCCTCCTGAGCACCCAGGACTTGCTCACTGTTGCTAACCTTGCCAGGAGGACTTGGAATTACAATGAACCATGTTTAAAAATCTGTTCTGCCACTTACTGGTTGTGTGATTTTCGGCATTGCATTGCTAAGATGTTCTTCCTTAATTGGACCTCCTAATGGGCTACTAATTAAGTCTATGTTTCAACACTTTAAAAATGTTCTCCTCTGTTGTCGTTGTCATATGAATTTCAATTAAATGTCTTAACTCACTGGCCTTAGGCCCTTAAGTGGATTGCCAAGTGAATTCATTTAAAACCATGTATATCTACATTTTGAGACTGCTGTGTTGGAAAGATAACCCGGGACCTAGCTTTATGAAGTTGTCTCATATAGATGGTGATGTACCCTTGTCTCCTCAGCCTAAATAATCTCGATTTATCCTTCTGCTTAGGTGCGCAAAGTTCTCAGACCCAAAGATCAAGAACACCTACTGTTAGCTTAGCATGCAAATGCTCTGCATGTGTTTGCACCAAAGGCACATGTGTCCTCAGTCATGTAATAATGCATTAATAATCTCGTGAACATCTGATGCTTACTGTTTTTAAGGCAATTACAGCTTTGTAAAGGGTAGGTGAGAAGAAGTGGGGCAAGGGAAATAAATGTGTGGGACATCCACTAAAATCACAATGGCTAGGGGCTTCTCATGTGGTGATGTATTGAGTTAAACTTGACCAACATTATGTGAAGTAGGTGGTGACCAATGCATTTTATAGATAAAGATGTTGAGCCTGGGGGTATAGCGACTTGCTGAATGCACTCTAACTTACAAAAACCAATGCGTGTGTGTAGGGCAGTCATGAAGCAGGATTTGTCTGACTGTCCCATCTGTGCTCCTGATGTGAGTGCTCCCTCATGAAGTGACCCAACAATGAAAGCAGATCCTGCTTTACTATCGTTTACTGAATGTCCACTACATGTCCGTCACTGTGCTAAGATAGTCTGTCCGGGATCCCGGGGAATCCTTTACCACAGAGGTGGTCAGTTCTATTGTTATCCAAATTTTGCCAACGGAGGGACTTGAGACCCTGGAAGGTGAAGCCAATAGCTCAAGGCCTCCGAATTGTTAAGTAGCAGAGCTGGAATCACAGATCTGTCTTTTGCCAACTTCTTTGTTCTTAACCAGTCCACCTAACAACAATATAATCATTATATACATCATGTGGAATTAAAATTGATGAGGATAAGAGGGGAGTTTATTAAGGGAGAGGGCAGCAGATATGGAAATAGTAGCTGGAGAAAATACAGAAAAGCAGAGAGGAAAATGGAGGGCATTCCAAGCAAGACAACATCGAAAGGCAGGGTGTGGGAGAAGAACATGACAGATTTGAGGGACTTTGAAGAGAACAGACAAGCCAAGATCTAAATTTCAGTTTTGAAGAAAATAGCTGGTAATCCTATCCTATAATAGCATATAACCCTCTCTGCTTGGTAATCATATTTCATATTTCTCCTCTAGTTTCCTATTAAAAGAAAGTTGTAACTCAGAGACTAGCAATTGAAAATCATCCTCATTTATCAACTTTGGTTGCTATGGAAACTATTGGTGAGGCTCTGTACAAAATCCTGGAACCAAGGTCATCGAAACCATCCCTGGGGTTAATTCCACCTAGAATATTCCAGGAGTGGTTAGCCAACCTAAAACTACCTTAGGCTAAGGCTGGAGGTTGAGGTCAGGATTACTGATGGATTTATAAAAATTTAACCCTTCATACCATAATGACATGATTTAAATATTTAATACCATCCATTGATTTTCTGAAGAAGGGAGAAAGGCTAATGACATTGATCAAAAAGTAGAAAAAATAGAAAACTAGACAAAAACATAGAGATAAAATGTGGGGAGTGTATGTACAATAAATACTGGTTAATAAATATTTAAAATGATAATCTCTATCATTTAAAGAGGACATAGAATGCTGGCTTGGAGTGTGACCCCTGGCATCAAATGTTGCTGGACTCATCATGATTTGGTTGCCAGAGAACTGAGTGTGATGCAGCAGCTAGGTAACCTCCAGAACATTCCAATTGCCTAAATATTTGGGATATGGTCTCCTTTAATTATGAGATTTGTTCACTGGTTGGCTTTCCTCATTGTGGTGTGGGCTTCCCCAAGCCCAAATGAGCCTGGTTTGGATTCTGTCAGAGCAGACTCTGAGATAGTTTTCAGCTGCAGGGAACTTTTTTGGGAGGTAAAAAGAACAGCTCTAAGGGGCCTGTAAATGAGACACAGAAGAGAAAGGAGGTTTCAGAAAATGAGTGTTAGCTAATGAAGGTGGGGTGAGATGGTTAGAACTTAATTTCACTGGAGAAACTGTGAGGCCCAGTTGTAGAACGTTCACCTCAGAGTCGCCCTGCTATAGAACGAGCGAGTTCCCATCCATCCTGCCTTGAGGAATATGTCCAAGGAGCAACGATGCTCTGGCACCTGCCATGTGATACGTAAAGTGGGAACACAGTCTTCAGATGGTGAAAATTATGGTGTGTTGGAGTGTTAGGAGTGAGGGGTGTGGGTGGGCACCACTAGCATCTGCTACTCTCCCTACTTCAGTTCAGAGAATCAGGCCTCCTGCATTTGCCCCATTAATATCTGTCAACAGAGTGACAAATAAGATGAATGCCTTCCCTAGCCCTGTGTTTCTTTATCTGGTTGCACACTGGAATCAGATGGGGAGCTTATAAATATCCTAATGCCTAGGCTCCACTGCGGATCCATTAAACCAGAATCTGTGGGGTGAGACCCCAGTCTCAGAATTTTTAATAGCTGGGACTGAGAACCATTGCTGCTGTTTAAAGAATGTGTGAATTTTTCTACAAAATCCTTGACAGGTAACCCATACAAGCCTCTTTTTGAAATATCTTATGAGGAAAGACTTTGCTATTCTCCGAAGTAAATCATTCCCTTTTATGATAGAACTAATTGTTCCAATGTTTTTATACTCATGTTGGCCAAAACTTGCCTCTGTAACTTCCATCAGTCATACTAGCTCTGCACTTTGGAACAATGAAATGAGTCTATTCCATTTTCTACATGACTGCCCTGTAGATATTCAAAGGTGGTGATAATGCCCCAACTTGACCTTCGTTTTTATACTCTGAACAGTCTTAGGCCTTTCAACAACTGCTATTCAACCTCCTCTAATCATATTTGAGTTTGCCAAGTAGCACTTTTATCCTTTGGAATTCTAAAATTAACCCATGGTCTATGTCTGCATGTGAAAATAGAGAAGACCATGTGTTAAATAAAGTGTGTGTGAGTGTGTGTGTGCGCGTGTGCATGAGCACAGTGTAAAATGTTATTAGTGATGGGTCCACTTAAAGTATATCCACTTTAATTGGCTTATTAGGAAACAGTAGATTTTCAGTTTTCCTTTCCCATCTCCCCGAAGCTGCCTTTTCTAACCATGCTTATTTTTCTCCCTTGGATAATTAGTTGGGACATCTTAATCCTTATATTGCTTTTCAAGGTAATGCAGATATATTTTTAACATGCATAACAGGGACAGATGAGAGGGGAAGTGTTTACCTTGAGGTCTGTTACCAGTCTTTTTGGATTCATGAACTCAATAAATAAATAAATTAATTAATTAACCTTTGAAAGAAAAACATTAAATGGCTGTGGTTCTCCAGGATAAGCCATTGTTAGATCAGTGACCAGTTTCAGTTCCCTGAAATTTTGGAGCAAGGGCAGTGGAGCTTCTTCCGGATAAGTGCAATGGAAAAAGCTTTTGCTGCTCTAGAGACAGTGTGCATGCCTGACCAGCCCCTCTGTGACACACAAAAAGACTCCAGCTAGCTTTGGAAAGTGCTTCTAAAAGAAGGTTTGGGGAGAAGGTACATTTGTGCCAGTTAATGTAACATGATCTCAGAAAACAGAGACAAATAGAATTGGCATATGGCTGCGATCAGCAATCTCAATCTGTAAATAGGTTTAAGACTTGAAGACTCTTAGGTTACGTCTGAAAAACGTAAACAGGTAGTTTGATACACTGGCAAGGCCGACGGCAGATGGTAAGAGGACAATAAAGTTGCATTGAGACCAAGAGGAGAGACAAATCAGAGAGGCAGTACTGTGACCCCCAGATCCAGAACAGATTATCAGAATGACCACAGGGTGATCTTGCTTTCCAAGCCTTCGTTTATGCATCTGTGAAATGAATGAAATGATCACCATTAAGCCAATGCCCAACCGTAGCCCAACAGTTACTGTAGGAATGGCAGGACCTCGTGTCTGTGTCAGGCCCAGAGTAGGACCCAGTAAATGTGAGCATTTTGCCTAATCCTTAAGAGTCCATAGACATAGAAGCTCTGGCTGAGGCAAACCCGAGCTTCATCGTGCACCTAACAATGTGATTGATCCAGGGAAGTGCCTTATCTCTGTGCCTCAGCTACCTCTTCTGCAAAATGAGATGACAACAAAAGCTACCTTACAGAGTTATTGTGAGGACTGAATTATCTAATATGTATGCAAAGCTTATGGAGCAGAGCCTGGTACATAATAAGCATGCAAAAGATTTTGCCAGTGTTTAAGGATCTGTCCCCAAGTGTTCCCATTAGTTCAAAAACCTTTGAGGCTCGGTTTTTTCAAGTGTGAAACAGAGAAGGGTCATTAGAGTTATTTTTGGTGATTCTCTATTTATTGCAGCATTTGATAAGTTGCACTGGGAATCCAGTTGCATGTCGTGGCTTGCTCACAGCTGTCTTCTTCCTAAGAGCAGAGCCTGGGTCTTACCTATCTACTCCAACAGGGTTGGCATTTGGTGTTTCTTCTATTGTTAGGCTGAATTTGAGTTGCCCCTTTTAGGTAGGGAACAGGTATTCTGGAGGTGTGTTGCATATGGCCGACAGACTGTGTTTTAGTGACTGAGACAGTGATCTGTCCTCAGGACCCACAGGAATCTTCCAGTCCACTCTCTCACACACACACGTCTTGCCCTTCAAGTGAGAACCCCTTAGTGGAGTTCTTATTTGAACTCAGCGCAGACCTGAGAGAGAATGCTCATGTGAAGTGGCTCAGAGACACATATATTTTATGGGTTTTACTGCCTAACCTCCACAGTCCTGCCCCCTAACAGGAACAGCTGCTTTTAGCATTGACATCACACTTGTGTAACTCTTGGGATACAAAGCTCACTTCAGAGTGAAAAATGTTGAACATTGTTTCTTGGTTGGTTTTTCCACTCAGATTAAAAAAAAAAAAATTGGGGGTGATAACTCACTTCATGAGTTGGAGTTTTGGAACTGTTCTTCTTGATCAGGGGTTCACAAACTTTTTCTAAAGTTCCAGAAAGTAAATATTTTAGGCATTGCAGGCCATATGGTCGCTGTCACAACGATTCATACTGTTGTTGTAGACGAAAAACCATAGACAATATGTAAATGAATGGATATGTCACTATTCCAAAAAATTCTATTTACAAAAATAGGCGCCTGGCCAGATTTGGCCTGTGGGTCATAGTTTGCCAACCTCTGTACTTAGTAAAAAGATCAGTGTGAACATTTTGTCCCTGTTTTGTCACTAACCAACTGAGAGACCATGGGAAAGTCATTTAACCTTTCTGGGTCCCAGTGTTTCTTGTCAGAAAACTAAGGCATGGGACAAGGTGATCCTTATGTTTCTTTCTACAGCTAATATATGATGCTCTGTGATTCCAGTTGTGACACTTCAAAGGCTTAGCTGAAAACCAAGCAGGCAAGGATTAAGAGGTTATGGTCCTCTTTTGAAAGCCAACTGTCACATTTGAGCTTGTTATCAATTGTCAACAAAGAACATGTCCACCTGTATGAAAGAGTTCATCCAGATTTTGAAGAACTTGAGGGATACTTATCCGGAGGGATGAATACATTTGAAGAATGAGGGTAGGAAACTCTATCACTTACTTAGAGCTTCCCTAACACTAAACAATATTACCATTTTTTAATGGGAATGAACAGTCACTGTTTCTCCTTACAAATAGTCTATGAAGGAGAGTATCAGCATTCCTTTCCAAAGAAGTTGAGATTATGGACAGTCAGGAAACATACACCAGCCACTTTACACCAAGTAAATGGCAGATCTTTGAATCCACATCTACTAAATCCTATGTTTTTACCACATCAGATTTTCCTACACTAATGGAGAAAAAGTTATTGCCACCGAGGGAAAGGGAAAACCAAACCAAACCAAACCAAACCCAAACCCAAACCTATGGTGGGCAGCAGCAGGTCAACATTAGGGTCATCAAATTAATAGGCTGGATCCCTCTCTTCCCCAACAATCAGTTCTTCAGTGGTAGATATCACAAGTTTTAGATCTCTTCTCTCCAGGGGTTGCTGTCTTTACCATTTTTTTTTTTTTTAAGCTTGAGAGCAATTGACCATGATACATAAGCAACAAACTATAAAAACTGAGCATGCAGGTGAGGAGAATAGTGGCATAATCAAATAAAACTTACAACAGAGTTAATTTGACACACACCTAATGATATACATAATGCAATTTTGAGGCATGGTAATTAGGTATAAATGGTAAGCTGTTGACATAAATGACTGCAATTAGTATTGCTTCTGCACATACAGGCCCTGTGTTAAATTTTACAATTCTCACTTTGTTGGCTCTTTGGGATTTATAAATTATCATCATTGTTGACAGAGTTTAAAACTAGAGAATACGAGGCTTTGGGAATTTGTGGCCGGAGGCCATATTTATTTGTTTTATTTTATGTGTTTGCTTATATTGTTTGTTTATATTATACTCTACCAATTTCACAAAGGCTTTGAGGATTATCTGCAATAACCATATACAATGCAACAGGAAAATGTACAAATTCAATGATAAACAAAAAAGTAGAATCAGAGGAATTATCAGTGAGAAAAAGGAGTCTGGAGAAAAGAAGTCTAGACCATGAAAGAGGCTAAAAGTTGACTATGTTTCTTGGCACAATGGAGAGATTCATTCAACTTCTGTGAATGGAGTACCTAGTACATCAATTTATTTCTAATTATCTTAACAACCCTGCAAAGTAGATAGTCTAAATCCCATTATACATATAGGTCAGAGAGACAAAAATATGTTTGCCAAGTTCATTCAGCTAGCAAATTAATAGAGCTGAGGTGAAAACTCGGTCTGCGTGAGCTCAGACTCATTGTCTACTCTGCTGCGTAAGAGACTAGTGGAGAGGAGACAATGATGGGGGTGACGATGGGACTGGGATTTGGAAGAAATAAACTGAATCTCAACATCTAGACTAGTGAGGAAGGCAGAGAGGCCAGAAGTCAGTTGCCTTGCAAGGTCCATGCACACATACACACCAATGGGCACCAGAGGAAGAGCACTCCTGGAGACTAGGACGTAGCAAATGCTCAGTGTTTGAGTCCAACCACAATGAACATGACATGACCACCATGTTTTCAATTTCAATCATACCACACTAGGCCCACCCCCACTCCCTGGGCTGTAATGAGGACAGGAACATGTGGTCTCCAGGGCCTTGCAAGCATAGCAGAGAAGTAGTTACTTTGTTTATATTAAGTCATCATCACAGGCAAATGTCAGAAGGAAACTATTTTATCTGTCTGCCCACAGAGAGTTTCCATTTACAGCAAATGCTAAAATGGGATTAAGGTTCCTCGAAGAGTCAGGCATGGATGTCTTCATCTTATCTGCATGAAAACACTTCAAGACAGAAATGCTGGCTGGCAGGGCCCATCCTTCTACATAAACCTAAACAAGCAAACTCTACCTTCCTTCTTAAAAGTCAATAAAAGCAACTTTGACTTTGCTTAAATCTCCAATTTTGAAATCAGTGTGGTTTCCTTCCTTACATGTGTACTACAGAAAAGTCACCACTTCCTATGATAGCCCTCAAAATTACACACCTCTTCCTCTTTTCGTATCTCTGTCTCTCATCTAATTTTCCAACTTAAGGAAAAGAAAAAGGAAAATAACGTTTATTCTTCTTCCATAAAAAAAAAAACAAAAACTTTTTCTTTTAACTTCAAGTTGTTTTCTCTGCATGAATCTTTGAAAGAATTGGAATCTCTCCTAACAACATTCACAGCTTAATTATTTTTATTTTCTGTTCTAAGGTCTATGACTCTATTCTTCAGTTACTTAGTTGGAACCCACCAAACATTTTTTTCTTACATCTGTGTTTATTCACAGCATTTGTTTTCAGTGATTTCATAACACGACTGTTCTTGTGTTTCGGCTCTGAAAACATCAGCGTGCATGCCAAATGTTAGAGAATGTACCTGGACCCTTGAAGTCACTTGGCCATTCGTGAAAGGGGATTTGTGCAGGTCGGACTTACTCAGACACTGTTCTAAGTGCTTAGACACAGCTGTGAATGCAGCAATAACCTTGCCCTCATGGAACTTACATTCCAGTGACGGAGATAGGCGGTAAGAAAACACAGAGATGATATAATTTTAAATAACTCTACGTGATAAAAAGAGGACAAACTTAAAACAGAGACTCATTTTTATTTTATTAAAGATTTATTAAAACTTTATAGTTTTAGAGGGAGAGTACAGGCACGCACAAGCAGGGAAAAGGGTAGAAGGAGAGGGAGTTAAGCAGACTCTTTGCCGAGTGGGGAACTCAATGTGGGGCTCAATCCCAGGACCCTGAGATCCTGCCTGACCTGAGCTGAAATCAAGAGTTGGATGCTCCACTGATAAGAGTCACCCAGGTGCCCAGCCACTCTATTTTAGATAATGATTTCTAACATTGCCTCTTTGAGGAAATAATATTTGATCAATAAAGTGAGGAAACAGGTTTTGGAAGAAGAAAATTTTCACTGAAAGGGGCAGTCTATGACACATAAATCCCATGAAAGAATTTGGATTTTATTCTAGGCGGGAGGAGAAGCCTTTGGAAGTGCTGGAGCAGGGGTTTAATGACACAGTTTAAATGTTCTCAAACACTCCTAGACAACACGGTAGAGAGAACTTACTGGGGAAGAGAGAGCTGCAGGCTTGCCCTAAGCTGTCTGTGGGTAGGTGGAATGATGAGTAATGAGTTTACGCAGGGGAGGGTATAGAAGGACTGTATAGCAAGAAGCATGGTCGAACCAGGCAGAACTGGACTTGTACCTCGGATTGAAATCTGTGCTTGGGCTGACTTGGTATCTACACACACTTGGACAAGGAGGTTGAACTCAACCGTGAAGTGTAGATTCTGTTGCCTACTCTGCAGGGATATTAGGAGCCATCACGATATAATACAAACAGAACATGTGGAAGAACAATCCTTTTTTTTTTTCCCCTAAAGATTTTTATTTATTTATTTTACAGACAGAGATCACAAGTAGGCAGAGAGGCAGGCAGAGAGAGAGGAAGGGAAGCAGGCTTCCCTCTGAGCAGAGAACCCAATGCGGGGCTCGATTCCAGGACTCTGGGATCATAACCTGAGCTGAAGGCAGAGGCTTAACCCACTGAGCCACCCAAGTGCCCCCCACTTTTTTTTTTAAAGATTTTATTTATTTATCTGAGAGAGAGAGAGAGAACATGAGCATGAGTGGGGAGGGCTGGGTTAGAGAGAAAAGGAGAAGCAGGCTTCCTGTTGATGGTGGGCTCAGTCCCAGGACCCTCAGATCATGACCTGAGCCAAAAGGCAGACACTTAACCAATTGAGCCACCCAGGTGCTCCTGGAAGAGCAAGTCTTGTTATTAATGGAAAAGGCATGTTCTTGTGAGTCAAAAGAGTAAGATTTGAATCTAGTTTTAACAAGTTACACTTGCTGGGTGCATGCCTCTTTGTTGCATTAGCTAAGACTTTCCCCTCCCTTGAAATATATGTAAAATGATATCCGTCTTACATGGTTGTTTTGAGAACTAAAGCCACCTGTGGACTTTAGAGACTTTAGAGGTACTGAGAACTAAAGCCACCTAAGGTAGGGTAGATTCAGTTTAGTAACTGCACGATTTGGGACTGGTTCACTTAATTTCTCTTTCTCCCAGTTTCTTCTTCTAGAACATGGAAATGTCTGATATGTTTGTGAAGATAAAATGAAAGAATACATCTTTATATTTTGTCAGAACATAGTCTGTGTTAAAAGATGCAAGATAATATAATATTTATCATCAGCACCTTCTTTTCGCTGCCCCTTCCCCTTCATGTGAAACAGATTTTTTTGCTATGAATGGCTTTTGATGCACAGCCTAATGGATATCTGCAATCCTCTTATTCTGTTTTTACATCACTAAAACCTTGAAAAGGGGAATAGCAGTAGGCTCAAGGACATTAGGCAGAATTTGAAATGATATTCATCTGCCCCTGCCACTACCTATCTGGCCATGGAAGAGTCCCTTTCCAACTTAGTACCATTACACCCACTGGTGCCTTTCAGTCATTTATTCCACACCCATCAAGTGTCCATTTCATTTCAGGGCACTAGACAATGAAAAAGATGCTAATAATAATAATAATAATAATAGCAATAGTAATAGTAATAAAATAATAATAATAACGCAAGGATATGTGATATCTATCCTGACAATATACACAGTTCAGAGCAGAAGTCTCAAACTAATGGCCCATGGGTGCCTCATGAATGGTGCATGCATAAATATGTTTTAATATAATTTCCCAAATTCAAAATCAGGGATTTTTTTAAACACTAGGAGCCCCAGACTACTGACTTTTTCTTATAAAAATACGAATATTTTACAACTATTATATGCAACAGTATATAGCAGCTGGCTCTGTCCATGAGGCATGGGCCTTTCAGTAAGACACAACCCCCCAAATCCCGATTTACTTTTACACCCAGCTCCCTCACCCATCCACATTACTCAATGGCACACAGGATTGTAAGTGTGAAACCTTGGTTGGTTACAAGAAAAAATGTGGTCTAGACATGGAGCCTCTCCAAAAATCCAGGTCATGGAATTCATTTTTCTGGTTGAAACATGAATGTTAATATTACAAACTAAAGTAAACTAAAGTCTCCAAACAGCCAATTATTTGGGCTGTGATTTGCCTGCTTTGCTTCACCATCTATCGCTCCTATGGCTTAACATCTGTGAGTCTGTAAACAGGACATGGATCGAATTGCACAGACTGTTGTTTTGTTTAAAACTGATGTGCCATAATCCTGATTAAAGCATCATGTGGGAGATTTTATAAAAATAATTATATGCAGTTCTCATTAGAGCGAGTAAGAACCTAAATCACATTTAATGATCTAAAGCTTGGAACTAGTTACACTTACTTACCTCGGGATTTAAGTACAGGGAACCCAAGGATGAGGAAATGGACATTGCTTCCCTGCATACTTGATCAGGTCCTGAACCAACAGAACCACTTGGGCCAGTTGATATGAAAGTCTTGCCTGGCTTCATTAGCTATCATTTAGTTAGTTATTGTCATTTTTCCCTTTTACCTTGTTCCCTTCTTGGCTTCCATTTTTACTTATTAGAAATAGTGGTGGCAGTTCCACTATTGTGCCTGAAACCCAAGCTAATTAACAAAAGCCACCAAAAGAGAGAAATCTACCATTTCTAACCCCTGGGGGTTCTTTCCAGGCAGTGTAGGCCACCAGGTGGAATAAATGGGACATCCAGGATATACAATTAGAATATTTACATCGACAAAGATTACACCATTGGAAGGACGAGGGGTCTACGAATCCAAGAAATTTCAAGCTTGAAACACAGCCCACTCCCTCTGTCCTTGGACAAAACATCTTCAATTTCCTCTCCAAACCTTCTCCCAAGATGAAGTGGTCAGGTCACCTACTGCTCAGTTTCTATTATTTCTTCTTTTGCTTTTCTCATTTTACTATTATTTGCATATGGAAGCAGTCTATAACCAAGGGAGCAAGACCGTGGCCCCTGGAAGTTCAATCCTAAGGCTTCAGTTCTATGTGGTAGAATGCCAGTGGTCTTTTTTTTAATTCATCTTGTCTCTTGTATTAATAAAGATAAAAACTTCATTATTCTCCTCATATTATATTTTGTCCCATTATGTCCCTTAAATTCTTCAAATTAACACATTATATTTCATAAAGTATGTATTACATCTCTCTTTCTTTTTTGAAATAAAATATTTCTAATTAAAACACAGGAATACTCTCTTACTTTCTCCTCCCACCTAAAGATTTACTTTTAAGTGAAGTTCTATAGTTTTTGGAAACCATACACAATCAGAAAAAAAAAAAAAAAACAACTTCCTTCTGCTTTTCAAAAAATGTTTGACAGGTAGTCCCTGTTTAATGCATTTCCATGTGTGACTGCAGAGTTCCAATCATAAGAGACTAAAAAAAGTTTCTTTTATACTCCAGAGCCCATTTTTACTTGGCAGTTTCAACTCTGCTTATCACTTAGAGTTGTCAATATAAAAACAAAACAATTTTTTAAAAGGTTCTCACTCTTCTCCACACTGGATAAAAGTTTCTGAATTTTTTTTTCTCTCACTTTTTTTTTTTTTTTGAAGTATAAACATAAGGTATAGCAAGTTGTACGTGGAGAAACTGATTTCATTACCATGTAGTCTTTGTAGAATTCTGAAAATAATCACAAGTTGTTAGAGAACAGATTGTGACTTTACACCCCCTGTTAGGCCAGTTGCAGAGAGCCTGTCCAGCCTGGACCTTTGAGGGCAGTGGAGCTGCTTCCACGTAGGGTCAGGGCTCCTCTGTGGCACAGGAGCAACAGCCCAATCCTCAAGAGTCCAGAAATGTCAGATACACAGAGAACTACGTTCCCCTTCTGTGTGCAGATTTCTAACATCTGAGATTGGCTGAAGGGAGAGAAGCAAAATCCCAAGTGGTGCTGGGCCAAAGCAGGCCGTCAAAACACATCTATGGCAAAAAGTAGGAAAAGAGAGGCCAAGGAAAGAGGGAGGAAATGTAGGGAAGGAGAAAGGAAAGAGGGCCAGCAAGGAGGAGAAGATTAGAAGCATTCCAATTCCCATCCCTCTCTGGGTGTGTGATCTGGGGCGAGGCAGTTCCTTGCTACAAAAGAGAGGAGTCCTAGATCTATGGAAAGATCATTGGTTTCCTTCATCTCTTCTGAAAAGTGTCCTCATTGTAAATTATTAATCATATCAAAAAGCAGAAAGCTATTTTTTTAATTATTAAATTATTATTGACATATTCTTCATCTTGTACTTTTCATCCCCGTGACATTTAGTTTATGCCTGGAAGTTTGTACCTCTTCATCCCTTCGCCATGTCACTGATCCCCAGCCCCCTTCTCTCTGGCAACCACCAGGTTGTTCTTTGTATTTATGGGTCTGTTTCTGTTGTTTGTTTGCTTGTTTTGTTTGCTAGGGCTCTTATGTTTACAGTGCATAATACAGCATCAACGGGATTCTAATTATTCCCTAAAAGTTTATACAGAAACTGGGCAAAGAGTGTGTACACAGCCCTTGGGCTCTTGAGGGCAGAAGGGAAATTTTTGACTGCTAAAACATTGTTCCCAATTTTCAAGATTTTCTCAATATAGGACCTGCTTGTTTGGTACAGTCATGACAGACATGGGCCTAGTGTAATACACTGAAATAGCTCAGTTTTTTGGGCAGAAAGTCTTTTTCCTACTAAACTGTCAGGTTAGGGTTGAGAAAGCCCTTCTATCAGATCTGTCCAGATATGGTAGAAAGAAAGGGTAAGTCAGGAAATGTCTTGATTTTCTCAGAAGGCCGCCGGAATATCCCATGTGGGATGAGGTTGGCCCCACATGGAGAGAAGGGCAGGCAAAGCATGAGCAACTGGAATTGCTCAGGGTCCTTTGGGTCATGGGCACGTCAACACTCATCGCCAGTTGTCTCAAGTCCTCTGTATAAAGATATGGGGTATGAATAAATACAAATAACAATCATCATTACCATTACCATTGAGCGATGCATGTCTCTCACCCCAAACCAAGCTGAGCTTTTGTACATTAGTAAAGACCGTGAATTGTGGGTATGGCTATCTAGTGCTTTAGGGTGGATGCAGACTCTAGATGGTCAGTCAGTGAGGCCTTCCAAATTGCACACTTATTCATGCCATCCTCCTCAGTGGAACCCAAAAAGGCCCCTCACCCCAAAGGCCCACCTTGGAATCAACAGGCCAGCTATTTCTATACTCGTTACTGCTGCCTTCCCCTTTTCTTCTTCTTCTTTGTTTTTTTTTTTTTTTTTTCACTGTTTTCTCTACATTCATGTCTCCTTGCTACTAGGCTATAAGCCTCCTAGAGGACAGAGGTGGACATTATGGGTTGCTCCTTTCCCAGCCATTATTCTTCTGCAGGCAACATGGGAAGATAGCAAGTACAGCACTGAGGAGATTGTGGGAGGCCTTTAGTTTTTTGGTATTGTCTGTGGTGGCTGGTGTGCCACTTGGGGCTGGGCTTTGGGCTGGCAGGACGTAAGTGGAGCTACAGGTCACTGAGCAGCACGAAGCAAGTGTCCACTCACATGAAGGATCCATGAACACAACCAAAAAGATGGGTCCCATTCATCCGTAAGAGAAAATTAATTGTGAGGTTGAAGGAAAAGCACAATAAAGAAAAGGCCTGTCTTTGAGATAAAACTTTAATATGGATGCAGTTTCCATAAGAATCCTTGACTTATACCTAGAAACTGCAAAGATGACATTTGTTGTGAACTTCTATGGGACACTGGACAAAATATAGGAAAAATCCTAAGAATAGCATTGAACAGAAATATAGACACAATCTACAGAAAGAAACACTTCAAAGGTAACACGATGTCAATAAAAACGTATCTATCAATAATCACTCTCAATGTGAATGGCCTAAATGCGCCCATAAAATGGCACAGGGCTGCAGATTGGATAAAACGACAGGACCCATCCATATGTTGTCTACAAGAGACCCCTTTGGAACCTAAAGATACACCCAGACTGAAAGTGAAGGGATGGAGAAGCATCTTTCATGCCAATGGGCCTCAAAAGAAGGCTGATTAATATTTAGAAAAATGAAAACTAGTAACACTGTGGTGCATTTCCAACAAAACCCAGTGGAAAGCTCCATTTCTAAGATCCAAGAACCCCAGCCCATTAGCAAGCATTATAGTGCCTCACTAATTTAAATATAGTGCCCAAATATTCCTATTTTGTTTTATGTTTTTAGGGTGCAGGCCAAAATGATGGTGTATTTAGAGGCTTTACTCAGTCTTAGGCTCAGTATAACTCTGTAGTTGATATGAAGGAGAATCACGGGAAGGCCATAGCTTCTGGTTCCAGAAGTCAGGGTCACTTGAGCTGAGGTCTAACACTTGCCATATCGCATAGACCTGTCCTGCTCTTTTTTTCATGTGGGAAAAGATGGTGGGCAAAATCCTGGTCAGGAGCAGCACCAATGGAAAAAAAAAAAATCTCTCTATAGCTGAGGCCAAACATGATGGGGCATTTAAGGGAGGCAGGTGACATCTTCACGTTTTGTTGAGAAAAGAGGTGACAAACCAGGACAGGCATGCTAACAAACGACACAGGGTCTGAGGAGCAGAACAGAGAGATTAAGGAGAGGTAGGTGGCATATGGAGACAGTTATAAAGGAATCTTCTTTAAGATTTCAGATATCTTGGGGTGCCTGGGTGGCACAGTGGGTTAAGCCTCTGCCTTCGGCTCAGGTCATGGTCTCAGGGTCCTGGGATTGGGCTCTCTGCTCAGAAGGAAGACTGCCTCCCCCTCTCTCTCTGCCTGTCTTTCTGGCTACTTGGGATCTCTGTCTGTCAAATAAATAAATAAAATATTTAAAAAAAAAGATTTCAGATGCCTTAAATTTTTATTTATTTCTTTTTTTCCAGAGAGGGCTGACTTCTCTTTCAGTCACTGACTTAACCTTTACTTTTCTCTAGGAGAGTTACCTTGGGAGAAGACCAATAAGGATTTGACTTGTTCATTTGGCATGATTTAATACCTGAGTTAGCTTTTCAGAAATCTTGCCAATATTAGCATTGTGTGCAGACGCTTCTCAGATGAGTGGCGCCCTGGGACACTGGTGGAGATGGCACTGTTAAATCATACAACAGTGTTCTCTGCCACTCTAAAGGGCAGACAGTGGGGCAGCGGCTTCCCAATGCCATCTTTTGGCTCATCTACGGGAGCTTGACTCAGAGTGTCCCTGGTACACTTCCACAGTGATGAGAAGCTGTGGGTAAGTATGGGCAGAGACAGGACAGGGTCAGTCAGGGTGACTGCTGTGGGCCACAGTGAGCCATGTCAGTGTCTCCCATAGCCTGTAGATACCCCCGTCCATGGCATAGAATGACTGAGGGCTGAAGTAGGCAAAGGATTGGTAAGAAGACAAAGACTGGTAAGGAGCATGGGAAGAAGTGCCCCCACCCCCGACATAGCTTATATAGAAGGGCATAGTGCACAGACAGAACTCACAGACCTTGTGGCCTGCCCCTTCCAGTTGAATGAGCTTGAATCAGTTACCCTAACCTCTCTGAATTTCAGTCTCCTCACTCTCAAATAGGAAACTCAGCAGGCTTCTGTGGCATGTTCTGAACCATTTGCATTTGAGAAGCCCCTTCCTTCCTTTCTGCCCCTCTATCCCACCATCTAGGTGGATTTTTCTATCTCTACGTTGCATGGAACTATAGAAACAACCCCATATGGCTGTCACTCAGATAGAAAGAAAGTTATTGCTTTTTCAAACCAGGATAGAATTACAGCAGGGATATAAAATGTTGGCTTCTATCAAGTAATTTCAGATGTCGTGTTGGCTCCTCTGCCTTCCAACATGCTCTCTTTTCCTGCCCACTGGCCTGACGCTACCTCTTCTCCTTGAGAAAGGTCAGATAAAAGAGCTGCATCTAATTCATGTTATTTATTGAGCACACAAATTACAGTATTTCAATTTGCCAGCTGCAAAGTGACCTTGCTGTTTTTGATCATGGTGGGGAGGGGCTGACATAACAAGATCCCCACTACCCCTCAACACACAGGTAATTTGAGCTGTTCTTTAGATGTGAAAAAGGTGAAGGACTTGTGACAACAACTCTTGGCTGGACATCAAGAGTCACTGAAAGGCCGAGCAATGGTGGTGAAGGCTGTCTGGCTTTAAACAGGTCTCACCAGAAGTCTTGGGATCGTCACGATAGCTAGAGCTATCCTCAGGGGCCATGTGATACATACAGCTTCTGCTTTTATTTCAGACTCTTGACCTTCTCCTATTTCTGGTTTTGGAATTTATTGTTTCCCTGGAGTCCAGGCCTGTCTACTAGAGCTAAAGACAAGATGTCCTCGCCATGGTGGGCATTCCATAGAGTAAAGGTCAAGCTGTTCTGGTACATGTGGTAAATGCTGAAACAGCCTCTCTGAGGAAACGGTCTAGAAAGGTTTTCTGTCAGCCAAACTTGGTGGTGGTTCATGTTCTTTATCAGCAAAGAGCAGCACAGTGACCTCCCCCACCTACGTGTAAGATACAGTGTCTGCTGGCCAATTTATCAGCCCGGTAGCTAGCTATGTTCATTTGTCCTTGTATGCTCAAAGCCTGGTCACGGCATCTACCATTAATAATACCAAAATATTTAATAACTGAGTAATTAATGGTTAACTGTCTTATTTACTTTTCTCTATCAGGATTTGATTAAATATAGTTCACTTTTTTTTCCCCTAAGCATTCAAAGTTTCTATATGCCAATTGCATACTTCAAAAACAAACTATCTGAGATAGGCTGCTTTTCCCTCTCAAAACAGCAGGTAAAATGATAGGAATTTTTAAGTGTAATGGAAAACATATACACATTGAGATGGGCATTATTATCATCATTATCATCATTATTATGTTGTTGTTATTATTTTTAGTTGTTAAATAATGTTGTTAAAGTTGTTAAATAACGTTTTTTACATTTTTCAGATTATAAAAGTAACACAAGCTCAATTTAGAAAGTTTAAAAATTACAAAAATTTAGAAAATACATAAAACCTATACTGAAATTCCTGAGAATTAATTCCTTAACATTTTGATTCCATGGCATTTATTTTGATGTGTTTCTAAATGCACACGCTCTCTCTCTATAAATAGATAGATAGATACAGACAGACAGACAGATATGCATGAATTATTAGCCTTAGAGTATATGCTTGAATATGTATCACAGAAATGAGAACTACATACATATGCATATATGTACACATACACAAGAGTTCATAGAAGCCTACATATTTAATATTCAGCATCTTTATTTTTTATACTTTATCTTATTTTATGATCTTCTACCCTGAAATTAAATGGTACTCAAAACTAAGCTTCTAAAGTGTTTTTAATTTATCAGAATGCAAACCCACACCCTTGAGTCCTTGAGGCTGAAAATTCTGTGTCCATAGGAGTGTGTTTTGTCCTTCCCATTCTGTTCCCAGCATATCTCTTTGCTGATCTCTTCCTTGCCTGCTCCCCATTCCTGGCCTCAAAGAGTGAGTACACCTGCCAGCATGTGCTCCACTAGAATTCAGTCCCCTAAAACATAACAAATGGTCATTAACAGAGAGATAATACCCCTGGCTTCACACCTCATTATTGGGAGACATAAATTAATTTGTGTGGCAGAATTAAGGGGAAGGAAATGCCACTTATTGAGCTTAATGATGCAACAACTTGAAGTAGAAAGCTTGGAGCTCTGATGAGGCCTTCCTCTCAGGGGTTTTGTAGCCGCCAAGCCAAGCAACATTTATATCTAGGAGGCAGATGATGACGACAATCTAAATTCTTCACAAAAGCTGCTGGCTTCTTTATCAGCGTTAGGTAAGAAAATGGTGACTGCAGAATCAGATAGCTCTGGGTTCTAATCCTGCCTCTTCCACTTGAAACATGCACATTCATACATGTTATTTCTCCGTTTTATATGTGTCTTTTTCCTCTTATGTAAAAAAAAAAAAAAAAAGGTGGCAAAACTTGTATTTATCTTGGTTTTTTGGGGGAATAGATACATAGAGTGTGAACAGTGCCTGGCACCTGGGCGTTGTGTAATCAGTGCTCATTCTGCATGTGCACACCTGCCCACAGACACTCTGCCCTAAGATCCTGACACCAAGGAAATACTCGGGTGAAGGGCTGGAATGCCTCTGCAATGGTGGATTAAAAATCCTTCCTACTTTCTGTATCAATGATCAGATTTTTTTTTTCAATGATTTACATTTTCCTTATTGTTCTCCTTCTTTGGCAGTCATTCTTGTCACATCTGGCTTAATGTGTACCCTGAACAAATGCCTTTTCTTAAATATTGCTTTCCTTCCAAATGAATCTAGTATATGTATAGAATTTAACCCTCACTCAACCCAGGTCTTTTCTAGACTATAGATCAGTTTTTTAAAAATTCTTTCTTAATGTCTAATTTCTTTCTTTTAAACACAACTGTTGCTTTCCACTAGACTTTGTTCATACTGTTGATATTATCATGCAGTTGCTGAGATTAGAAACTGGAGCATCATTCTAGAATCTGATGACAAAATTTAGGGGCTAATCGGTGTTTTCCCCCATACTGAAATATCCTATAGTTATTCTGACATCTTGCTTAATATTGCAGTTTTAGTATGCCTTGTACACCACAATATAGCTTGTGTTCCACTAAGACCACCAAGTCCGCTTTGGTCTCAGTCCCTCAGAGGTAGTACTTATTCCCCATTTTAGGTTTGAAATGCTTTTGTTACTGTGATGCTGGTGGTGGTAGTTGTTTTCCTTTGTTTTAACTCCTGACATTAAGGCAAATTTTGAGGTACATTTTTCCTTTTTAGATTCTTGGTAGTTTGCTCATTATCATAGGATTGGTTATAATTTAGAAATTGATCTACAGAGCAGCATTTCAAATAAGAAAAAAAAAAGTAGTGTAGAAAAGCTCTCAGAATTTTAGGGATCTCCTAAGAAAGACTGTCAAAATTAGCTTCTCACCCGGCCCAATCCCCTCTCACTATTTGTGGTGCCCCTGGCCTGCCCTACAGATGCATCTGTGCTCACTCTGTAGCTTTAATCAGATATTAGGATGGTATACCACACAAAATCAATTTTACATAAGGGAGTGTGTGCATTCTTTTTTCTTCCTCTTTAATCATGAAACAATGACGTTCAAGTGTTTCTTAGAGTGATTACATTATTGTCAGAGACTGCATTCCACAAAACCAGGAGTGAGCAACATTAAAGATGAAGATGCTTCCTTTAATTATAAGAAATGTCAGTCTGCACGTCACATGGAGGGGAAGGGGGAGTTTTATTTCAATTCACTCAGAGACAGATGCACTTCCAACTTCCAACTATTAAAATCCAAAGCCTGTGGCTCTGGCAGAATTAATAGGATTTCGATGCCTTCCTGATAGGTTTGACTTTCAGATTTCAGTGGTTGGCCCCATGCCCGTGCTTGACACTGCTCATCTGCTCATTTCTGCTCCCCTAGGACAAGGCTATTTCAGAGTGCACATTTTATATTTCCATCAAAACCAGTGAGGATGTCTCTGAAAAACAAACCTGTGGTAGTTTCTTTTCCTACTGATGTGATTTGGATGATTCCACAGTAAATAAAAGAGAGGAAAAGACATGATTTGAGAAACATTAAGACTATAAATAAGGGGTGGGGGAATGTTTGGCTTCTAGTATCTTTTCCAACAATTAATTTCATGAAAGAGTATTCTGCTAGTTTACAAACAATGCATGAAAATGCACATTGGTCTTTGACAGGACTTCAAAGAGCCTGCAGAGCTGAGATGATTTCCATCACAGAAAATCAATTTCCTGTAAATGGTGAAGAAGCAAAGATTTTAGGCCAACATCAGATAGGATTCTCGAGAGTCTATTTTCTGCTTGTTTTCTGGAAGCACTCAATGGAAATTTGAAATAGATACATTGTACCATCATTTAATTTCTCCTTTTTCTTTCCATCATATTCAGTGATATTAGAGTTCATATTTTATGTAGATTTTTAGACGTAGTTTTCTTCCACAAGGAATGTAGTACAGTTAAGTACATATTGAGTGTTCCCTGTTTTCACTCTAAACATAAATGCTAGTGAGAGATGGAGAAAAGATAATCGTGCAGTATTAAGTCCCAATTACTGCCTCCCCACCAATCTGCCTGTTGTCAGGAACACAAAGCCTAAATTTATATAAACCAAAAATAAGGAGATTTAGAAAACCTTACCTAAATAAGGTTCAAATCATACTTAGGGGCACCTGGGTGGCTGAGTTTGTTGGAATCTTACTTGGGCTTGGGTCAGGATCCAGGGTCCTGGAATGCAGCTCCCCCTGTCTGGCTCCTGACTCAGCAGGGAGTCTGCTTCTCCTTCTCCCGCTGTCCCTCCCTGCTCCTTGTACTCTGTCTCTCTCACTCTCTTCCTTACTTATGGTTAGGAAATATTTCTGTTTTCTGGGCTCTGGATTTCAGAAAATGAAAATCGCCCCCCTGTTAATTCCAGTGCTGCTGAGTAAGTAACAGGAAGTGCCCTGCTCTGCCAGCTCATTTCCTCTTATTGTTCACTTTCAATGGGCGCCTCAGCTATGTTTTTGTGCCACCCTCTCCCCTCAGATGTACTGAGACTGGTAAAAGCCAGCAGCTTCCACTGGAAAGGAGCTGGGTTAGAGATACCAAGAACAGTATGAATTCCCCTTCTTTAAGAGAAGGGGTAGGGGAGTTATAGGGAAGCTAGACACTTTCATCTACCAAAGCCTAGTAGGCATTTAGATGGATACATTAAAGGAAAACAAAAACAGATCTTTTAAAAACATTTCAGTGTAATTTTATATTTGATTTCACTTAAATATTAATTTTGTATTTCTATTATTTATAGTTTTAATGTAATTCTACATTTTTTATAAAAACCCTTGATGCCTCCTTGAATAGTCATAGCAATTAGTACAGTTCCTTGCTTTTGGAGCTCAATGAAAAATTACTGAGTGAATAAGATAAAGAGAATAAGAATTTCTGTGTTCCAAAGAATGATTGTATTTCTGAGTCAAAACTTACAGTATGTAGGAATTCCTTCCCTTGCACCTAATCAGGCTATGGCAATTTAGGATACAATTAATCGTATCGAGTATCATGAAGATATTCTGGGAATATGTGTTACCTGTATGCAAATAAGCCTATATCCAGGTATTGCTTTTTCCTGCATTCTTTTGCTGTTGGTTTCAAGCTAGCTTATCATCTATATCTCTCAATACATTTTCATTTCAGAAGCATTTGAACTCTTTGATCTAGCAAACAGATCAGTGGAAACAGTACTTTGGCAAGCTATTTTGTTTTATGTGTTATTTTCTTATGTGATGAAAGTCATATATCTGCGTGCATCACATGTTTGTGGTAAGGAACATGTAAGATTATCAATGTATTCTGAGAGGTAGAAAGTGCTTTATATTTATAAGGCAGTATTACTCACGCAATGGTGATCATAGTATTGGTTAGGTAGTAGATCTATATTAACAAACAAATTAGGATGCTCTCTTCGACATCTTCCATCTTGAGTGAATCAGTAGCTGTTTGGTCTCCTAAGTTATTTTGAGATTTGAAGTTGCCTATGGGACAGAAGGGTATGTCATGTATCTACGAAGAAAGTCATTCAAATAGCTAAGTACAGTTTTGACTTGACTTTAGTTATGTATAATCTGGGTAAAGTAAATTCAAGATTATACCTTTCTAAATATAATTCCTTTCCAAAAGAATCTGATTTAAGAATACACTTTCAGCATTATATTTTCTCTCATTCTCCCAGTGTGATAGAAAAGTAGAAATGTTGTTTGTTCCTTATCTGCCAACATTGTATTTTTTTATAGGAACACATTTATCTGCACTGGAAATCATCTTCACATTCTCCTCAAAAGAAATACAGAACAGAAATATCTCAAACACAGTTATGTATTCTTCATTAAAAGTAATCCACCTGTACCCAAGGGGATAAAAATATATTATATGTTTATACAAAATAAAAAATTAATTAAAAAATAATCTTTGGTGACATTCGAGGCAGTATCTCATTTAGTTCTGAAAGTATTTCTCACAGGGAGATAAATTACCCCAATTTTACAGATGAAGAAACTGAGACTCAGGAAGATGAAGTAAGTCACTGAAACTCACGTAGCGGTCAGGAAACTCCTTTTGGACCCCAGGTTTCTTTGACAGTTCATCCCATGCATCTTTGCTTCTCAGTTCTCTGGGAAGCCTAAAGCTTGTATCACTCAAATCAAGCGTTTTGACTTCAGCATAACAAAGTCCTGGAACCTATGTCCTCACTGACAAATCCGGGAAATAATCCTTTTGTTTCATCCCTCTGGTTCTTTAACCCTGTGCTTTCACCTCAATATTTGCCAAGTGCTTGAAAGCATGTCTACCAAAATTCTCTAATATGTTTAGACTTACCAAGATTCTGCTGTTGTGATACTACCTTCACATTCTTGCCTTTAAGTCATTCTTTGTCTCTAAGGTACTAACTTTTCTCTGACCTCATCTTCCACCTATGTCTTGAGTCCCAACAGTCTTCGCTGTGCTGTCCTTTCTCTTCCTGTCAGAAGCTTTCTGCCATTTTGTTCTCTACCAGCAAAATTATTTCACTTTTGCACTTCCAAATTTTCTATGCTTAAATTTTGGCTTCCTTACCATGAAACCTCTGCATATCAGATCCAGAAATTTTGTTATTCATTCTCATAAGTAACAAAGAAGTATCAAATCAATCTCTCAGTATGGAAGACATTCCACATTTTTCTTATTCATTTTTGTGACTTGTCCTAGCCTTTCAGTATTTGGCTTAGACATCACTTCTACCAAAAATTCTGTATGATAGATACGTCACTGATAATTATCAGTATGATTTAGACTTTTCTTCACTACAGCTGTTTATTTCTGTATCCCTACAACTGGACATAGTTATTGGCATTGTATAAACATCCATTAATGAAAGAATAAGTGAACATTTGAATGAATGACTGAAATATATGTCCAAAAATGAGAGATTGCTTTAAACTTCTCTATTTCTCTGATCCAATTTATAATGTCACCTCCTAAAAAACACATTGTCTGCTAATTATTTTATGGTAACCTTGAAACCCTTTAAAGATTTTCCTTCTTAACTATTTTCAATAAATAGTAAAAATGTCTATTTTCCCTTGAAATATGTTCAAGTCTTATGAAAAGTCAAAAACAAAATGTACATTCAGTGTGTTGTAATCCGGTAGAATCAATTGATATTGAATTTATGTCACAGTATTTCTTCTGGGTTGAATAGCTTCCTTTCAGAAACCATCATCCATTGCATTAATCAATCTAATCAAATAGTAAATCACAGTCAATTCTTTCTCACTTGGAAAATGTATAAAACATAGCTAATGTATTTTACTGCACCCCCCACATGGTCTATTTCTAATTTTTTCTATGGAAGGTTATGATGAAGTTTATTTCATTTATTCATACATTCATCCCCCCCCCCCCTTTTTGGTGTAAGGTGCAAGGAACTTCTCAAAGGCTGAGGGTAAAGAGATGAAAGATAGCATCTGCCCCCTCAGATGTTCACTATCAAGGTAGAGAAGTAGATGAGTAGATAAATACAACAGATTATATTATTGGGTCTATTATTGATAGATACCCAGGATTTTATGACAGAGAGCAGAAGGAAAAGCCATTCAGATCAGGGAATTTGGAGGATTCCAGAGGAAGTTACATATTTGCTAAAGGTGAAATCCTGGTAGGTTATGGAAGTGAAGGAGGTTGAGGAAGCATCTGAAGGAGAGAGAGCAGCCCATGCAAAGACAAATAGACAAGAATGGCAGAGACATAGGTTTGGGACTGAAGATATATCTGTTGGATGAGAGGAACATTGGAATTGCATATCTGAGAGAAGGGAAGGCAGTGAAGCTAGAAATATATGCAAGAACTCCTTCAAAAGGGCCACATGTGCATTTCCCATCATTTTGGGGGGAGGGATGTGGAATTATACAGAGGATCAGTGTGATTCAGAAGAGCACTTGGATGCAAAATTTTGGTAGAAAGTTGTCAGGTAAAATATAATTACATTTCAGATAAATAATGAAAAACTGTTTAGTCTAAGCATATTCTAAGTATTGCGTAAGACATACGCTAAAAAGTTCTTCATTATTGACCTGAAATTCAACATTAACTAGCTACCCTGTACTTTCACATGTGCAGTTGGACAACCTTACTCTGGTGGCAGAGTGGAGAATGAGTTGGTAAAGAAAAAACAAGGCAGGAGGGACAATTTGGGGGATAGGTCACTAAAAATCTCAATTAACCCTTTGAGACACAGTGGCAGGGGGATGCACTATGCTAGATTTCTGGATGTAGGCCAGCTTGTGATGGTTACTGAGACTCTGAGAGGTATAGATTGAAGAGAAAGCTGCCTTAAGATCTTTAGATCTTTAGGCATCATTTGGAAGTTAGTGGTTTTGGAATGAGTAACTTTACTGGCCAGGGTTGACACACAATCCACTGGGGAGAAGGTGGCATGTTTGCATGCCTGCCACAGGCATGTGTGCCAACACAGATGCTGTGGAAAGGAAACCAAGGGATACAAAGACCCAATGTCTTTGTAATTTACCTTGGTCTTAGGGATGCATTCTCAAACAGGTGCCATATTGATGTTTGTATGATGTTTTAAACTTTTCAAGTTCCTCTCCTACTCACCATCTCACATCTATACACAGTGGTCTCACAGTCAAGGATCAGTTATTATTAAACCAAGTTGACAGATAAAGAAATGTACACATATAGAAGGACTCTGCCTTAGCTCTGCATTTGCTGTTGAAATTCCAGTTGAAATGCCACACCTCCCATGAAAATTTTCATTGTTCCAAGTTTACTCTCCCTGCCACTTGCAGTGCTAGCATTATTTTTTTTTAATATCTTCTTGCTTTTAAGTAATCTCTACACTCAGTATAGGGTTAGAACTTGGAGTCACATGTTCTACTGACTCAACCAGCCAGGCAACCCAATGTCAACAGTATTAAGTCCAACACATAGCTGCTCTCTGTGACCTTATTTGATTTCATCTCATGTATTCATATTGTCAGCCACTAGACTATAAGCTGCCAAAAAACAAGGGCAAATTCTCACATTTATCTGGAGACTTTGATAGTAGTACATGTTGGGCATTTAAAAGGTTCTTAGTAAATGCTTCATTATTAGACTAGCATTGGCACAGCCAGAAATAAAACCTTGATTTGCAGCCTTCTTTTTTTCTGTGTTATCCTCATACCCCTTTTTTGTTCTGTCATTTGTAGAACCAGGCAGAGATTTTTTTTTTTTTTTTTTTTTTTTGTGAGCAGAGAGAACAGAGCAGAGCAAACAGAAAACTAAAGGCCAAAGTACTAAGACACTTCATTTGTTCCCTAGACTTAATGCAGGACTGGGTCTCAACTGCACTAAAGGGACAGTGTCTGTGTAAACTGCACCAGGGTTCAGCCTAGCAGAGCGACAAAATGAGAGGTTTGGCTGGCACATGCTTACCCTCCTAAGGTGGCTTGCTCTGGTTCTTGGCTCCTTTCTACCAGCCCTAGAGGTGTGACTTCAGGCCTCCTTGGTCTTTCCTCAGGTTCTAGGAGTTCTGAGCTGGGACCACACTTGGATGGCTCAGTTGGTTATGTTTCTGCCTTCAAATCAGGTCATGATCCTGGAGTCTTGGAATCCAGTACCTCATCAGGCTTCCTGCTTAGCGGGGAGTCTGCTTCTCCCTCTGGCCTTCACCGTGCTCTCTTGCGCTCTCTCTCTCTCAAAAATAAAATCTTAAAAAAAAAAAAAAAAAAAGCTCTGAGCTGGTAAAAAGAGTCTGAAAAGGGTCCCCCTGCATGCCAAAGGGTTCTATGCACTGAATGGTTATCTGTCCCTAACTAAAGGGCAGTTGCTTTACATTTATGATTATATTCAAGTATTCATTTTATTATTTGTTAATGTAAGAGCATATGTATATGCACCTATAAATAAAATATGTGCAAAGTACATTTACTGTATATTATATAGGACAGTCATTTTCATTCTAAAGTGTAAATCAGAATTCCCTAGAAGACTTGTTAAAACAAACTTTCTGGATCTCAGGGTTTCTGATTCAGTTCGTCTGGGTAAGTTCTGAGAATCTGCAAGTGTAACAAGTTCCCAGGTGATGCTGATTATACTAATTCAGGATCACACCTTGAGATCAATGGGTATAGAATATATAGCCTTATATTTTTTTGTGCATGTGTCTTGTACATGTTGGTTTACGTATGCATGCATCTCTTCCATAGTAATGGATTATGATTAGAGACAAATTAGTATACACATGCTTATCTATGTATTTAAATATACACACACATATAAATATATACAAATAAAATGCATATTCATAAAGCTGTTTATATATGAATATAAATGTATATAAATGCATATACAAATGTAAAAGCCCAAATATGTAATTTTATTTATTTATCTGCATGCACACAGATTTTTATACCTAAAAATATGATCATAAATATGTTCATAGGTGATGCTTACACTCTATGTGTGCATGTGTATATTATAAATGTGTCTTTTCCTTTTATAACAAAACACTTAGTCAAACATAGAACTCCATATTTTATGTTAAACTCATTACAAGAAGCATTTGTTAAGTGTTCTTACCTGAGGCAGAGATATCTTCATGCTGGTCCTATTAAACTCTATTAGTGGGATGATCTTTTCAATTTCTCTGGAGTCTCTTACACATTTGCCCTATTTCACATACAAAAGTGCTGAATTAAACAAGCTCCATGTTCTTAATAGAACCACTAGGGTCTACCTGTGAAGTCAAATTTCAGTCTGTTTTTTTTTTTTTTTTTTTTTTTTTGCCTTCCTTTCAAGAGATAATGCAGTCTTTCTGGCATTTTACTGGCAAAATGAATGAAAATGTAGTACAAACTCAGGGTGCTGTGTGATCCTGGGTCATATCTCCTCCCCCTGCTGACAATGTCTGTTTTTGTCAAAGGCAAACACTGTCTCTAGAGGAGGAGGAAACGAGAACCAAGAATTTGAGACCTAATGCTTAAGACAGCAGAAGTAGAAGCAAAAGCAAGGAAAGCACCAGGTTTACCAGATTGCATGGAGCACTTTCTGTAATAATACCTTTTCTCTTTACCCTTATCCTCCGTGCTCCAACATTCTTCCAATACAACGAAAGAGAGGAAGGAATAACCTGGAAGAAGAAAAGAAAATGCAGAGGGAAATATTTCTCTGTGTTTCACGAATGTGATCATGCTTTGTTTATATCTCATGACACCATATTGCAATAAATATTGTCCTTAACATAGAACTATCTGAACTGAACTTCAGAGTCTTGCAGTAGCATGCTCAAGGACTCTCAACTAAAAGTAGAAGAGTGAGAATTTGAAGGCACATCTATTTGATTTCAAAGCACAACTCCAGAAATTGTGATTAGGGCCTTCCTAAAACAATGTGCAAGAAAGACCCAGATAATAATTCATCATCCCTGGAAATTTATCAAAGTACGTTTCCCTATGGGAATGAGAGGAGCAGTAGGAGACCTAGTGGAATTGTGCATTTTGAACCAGGAAAATAAGCTTGGGATGTGAGGAATGGGAGGTCAGGTATATGTGATGGGCTGTCAGCAACAGTGGTTATCAAATGCAGTGTGTGGTGTGTTGGCTGTCGGAGATCATCTTTGGTATGTGGTCTGGTGTTCATGTACTTTCATGTCCATAATTTTTATTGGGATGTTTGCCTTGTGGTAAATTCACAATAATCATTAAGTTAAGTGCCAATTTGAATTGGCCTTGTCTAAAGGTAGTCTTTCCTGACTTGTTCTCTTTTAACAAGAGATAAGATTTTATTCCATAAAATGAGATAATTTGAATGTAAATAATGCAGAGAGGAAAAACATTGACTTAGCACCTGCAAGTATAATCAATGGAAGACCATCTTCTGAGCTTATGGTTTATCAAAGAGGTGGAGAAGGACACTGAATGTCCCATCAGGGAGTCAGGAGAAGCCCAAAAATGAAAGACTCTAGAGGTATGAGATAAAAATATCCTGACCTCACTAATGTTTTGGGAAGGATCTAAAATTTTGAGGTGACTTTAGACAAAGGAAATGTGAGGGGTGATTTTTGGAGCAGGGATACCTTGTGAAGAAAGGCTTTCCTGGAAGTCTCTCTATCCAGGTACATTGCTTTTAGACTCTTCACTCAAGCAAAAAGGGTATCTGTCATGGAACCATGTAGAAACAAGAGATCCCGAAGGTAGAAAAAACACTGAATCAGCTAAGTCGATGCTTCCAATGATATTGGGGAAAGTTTGGAATTCAAACCCTCTAACAAAACCCAGAATAAATCCTCACTAAACAATTATTTGAAAGATCTAGCCTCACACGTACACGCAAAAGGGAAATAAGAAAGAAAGAGGAGAGACACAGGATTATTTCATCACCAACCAGGATAAAAGAGTGGCATCTGCCATGCTTGGACCTTCTGCTGTCATGAAGAATAAGACTGACTGTGGCCTGAAGGATTTAACATCTGGATGTCTTAAAGTTTGGTCTGGATAATTGAACTCAAGAACATGTGTAATAGGATTTCAATATTTTGGAGATTAAGCCTTTCATGAGTTCTTCATATGTTTTCTTCCATTATCAAATTGAAATGAACCAAAATGTTTAAGAATTTCATATGCTAATAATGTACATCCTCTGATTAATTAGGAAGTGTCATTTTAAATTTTAATTGCTATTATTCATACCAAAAGTATTTGTCGATCACTTGTTTCAGGCACTCTTTTAGATGCTGGAGATATGGGGCACCTGTATGGCTCAGTTGGTTAAGCATCTGTCTTTGGCTCAGCTCATGAAACCAGGGTCCTGTAATTGGGTCTTGCATTGGGCTCTTTGCTCGACGGAGAGCCTGCTGCTCCCCCTGCTTGTGCTCTCTTTCACTCTCTCTGACGAATAAATAAAATCTTAAAAAAAAAAAAAAAAAAAGAAGGTGCTGGAGATGCAGTAGTAAACAATACAGAAATCTCTGACCTTGTGGAACTTATATTCTAGTAGAAGAAAAGAAACAAAGTGAATCTATAAAATTTGTAATATTCTGGATACTTCACATCATTGAAAACCTTCACAAAGTCTTCTCCAGGGCCTTTTCAGGGTGTCTCCAGGAGCCGCTGTTAACCTCAAGAGGAATGAAAGCCATGTTGTCTGGAGTAGCCCTCACACATCTGCTCTGCAATTTCCTCACCGCTGGACCCTAGAGAGGTCATTGATACACCCTTAGCCTCAATTATTGCTCTCCTAGTATCATGGCTATTATATTTACCTTGAAAGTTATTGAGAGTTTTATGGGAGATACTAGATATGGAAAAATATGAATATAACTAGTGATGAAGAGAGCTCTGGGTAATTGTCATTAACGTATTTTTATCAACATAATTAACACCAAATAACAAAGAAGAAAATTTCTTTTTATCCATTTCATTACATTTTGTTTTGTCTTATTTGTTTGTATTTAATTGACTGGACAGAGATCTAGATCTTAAGAATTGGCAGGGCACTTGTCACTAGATTACTAATCAATTCCGAAGCACCTTTCGAGGTCACAGAATTGCTATTCTAAATATGTAAGTAATAACGAGCAGGCACCCCTTCCATACCTGGCTTTCCATCTGTGATTCATGCTCCTTTTGAACATGTATTTTAACTTCATCGTGTTCTTTTGCATCTGGAAAATTAGAAAAAATGCCAACTTGTCTATATGTGAGTCCTTAAATTGAGGCTTCTCTCCAAAGAGGGGAAATAAAAGATACAAAGACTTTATGATTGAATTAAAAATTATAACCTTCATGGGGCATCTTGGTGGCTCAGGTGGTTAAGCATCTGCCTTTACCTCAGGTCATGATCCCAGGATCCTGAGATCAAGCCGAGAGTCAGGCTCTCTGCTCTGTGGGGAGCCTGCTTCTCCCTCTCCCTCTGCCTGCAGCTCCCCCTGCTTGCGCTCACTCTCTGTCAAATAAATAAATAAAAGCTTTTAAAAAAATTACAATCTTCATATGTTTTGCTAGACCACTTTTTCTAAGTGCCCTTAAGGGTAAGCTTTCTCTCTCTTTGTTCCATAATGTGTATGTTTAAATAATTTATTGTTTTGGTGATCTGAATACGGATATGATAGGAGCCACTATTAGGCTAACAATTGGTAACAATGATCTTTATGAGAAAACTTCAAGGGTAGTTGGAGAAAAAGTCTAATAGTGCCTGTTTTATGAGTTAAACATAGCGGTGATAGTAACCAACAAGAAAATCTCCCTTAAGAAGGAAGAGGGATTAATGTAGTTTCAAATAACACACTTTCCTCCATGTGTGATTAGAGAACTCAACCGACACCACACTAGCCCCATGGGACACTTCCTGGATCGAGTACCCCTAATGTTAAAGTCAGATATATCCCAACTTGCAAATAACCACTTCTTAGTGTATCAATTAATCAAAAAATGTGTGTAGCTAGAGAAAAAAAAATCTCAATTAAGGTACAACAATGCAATTCCTCATAGGATACCCATTTCTTTGAAACTGCCTCTTCGTTAAATGAGAAATGAAGGCAACACAAAGAAGCTCATCTCATTACTAATATCATAAGATATCTAATAATTAATTTATAACATATGTGTATAACATATATATATATATTACATGTCTGTGTGTGTGTCTGTACATGTATGTAAATTCTATGTCTGTGAGGGCTTTGTTCTAAGTATTTTCTTCATTTTTCCTCATTTACAAAAGCCACTGAGTATGTGTTATTTTCCTTAGCATCAATTCTTAAAAGATTGATTTGTTGAGAGACAGAGAGTATGTGTGAGCAAGCATATGAGTGGGGGTGAGCAGAGGGAGAGAGAGAGAGAGAATCCTTAAGCAGACTCCCCACTGAGCACAGAGCCCGAGGTAATGGGACTTGATCTGAGGACCCTGAGATCATTACCTGAGCCAATATCCAAAGTCTGACTCACCAACTGAACCACCATGTATCCTCTTCTCTTGCTCTGGGATGATACCACTCATCAAGATATTTATTTTTCATCCTGAAAAGGTAGATGCCTCTTCAACTATTGGATGAAAATGGTACAAACTTGATTTTTTGTAACATATTTTATTGGAACTCAAAAAGTTGAATATATACTTGTACTTTTTGTGGATTGTTTTATTTTGTTGTTGTCTTTGGAGAAATGTTGTTGTCTTTCAAGACCAAATACCTAATGCATCTGAATTTTCTGACTAAAGGCTTGAAAAAGACTCTGAGTGACTACTTTATTCAACGCATTTCCTTAGGCCAACAGACATGCATGACACAGACCTGGTTTTATATGTATAGATATATAAACTTTTTCTGGTGTGTGGGGAAAACTTCAAAGGTTGGGATTTTATGAGCTGCCTTTGTTGTGCATTTCAGTTTGTGCTTGCCCCTTTGGGTTTTTGAACCTCCATGTTCCCACATACGCTTCTTTCATTGAAGAAGTTTTCCTTGTGTTCTTTTTTCTCTTTCAAATAAATTTATACAAGATGCTTCCAGTGATTGGTATTAAGGAGGGCAAGTATGGCATGGAGCACTGGGTGTTATACACAAATAATGAATCCTGGAACACTACATCAAAAACTAATGATGTACTGCATAGTGACTAACACAACATAATAAAAAAAAATTTTTTTAATGCTTCCAGTTCTTGGAAAAAAATTTTTTTAAGTAGGTTCCATGCCCAGCATGGACCCCGATGCGGGACGTGAATTCATGATCCTGAGACAAGATCTGAGCTGAAATCAAGAGTCAGACACTTAAACAACTGAGCCCCCTTGGTGACCCCAGTTCTTGAAATTCTTGAAAATAATTTATAATCAATTACAAAACTGTGGCTTTAACATTAACCAGTGTATTAAGAATGATTAAAATGTATCCCATGTCAGCAATCTTAAAATCTCTAATTTACATCACCCACTTTCACTCTCCTCATGTCAGCACAAGTCAAAGACTACATGGTTTCAGCTTTAGTCCATTCTGCATGATTTACAACCTTTTGAAGATCAGTAAGTGCATCTATTATGTGATTATTCTTCCATTTATAATAATTGAGCTCACATTAAGTTGACCTTTTAAGTTGAGTTGATTTTCCAGTTTGAAAACACAAGACTACAGATTCATAACCCAAATGTTTGTTTTGTGTTCCAAGACATATATAGTAAAAAGGAGGGTAATGTGGCTGATATCACATGGCTTATTATACACAAAGTGAGGAATAAAATTTAGGTTTCCTCTTTCCAGCCTTAGTACCATTACACAATTTTTGGTCTTCAAGGTTTTTGTTTTTGTTTTTATTTTTTCCCCAAATACATTACTAATATTTTGTTCTTGAATCCATTTTCTTAAAAAGAAACATTAAAAAAAAAAAGAAAGTTGTATCAGTATACTGTTTAGAAAAGCCATATTTTTCTGGCAAATGTTGATGTTGACAGAAATGGAAGTCTCAGGGGAAATCTGGTTTAACAAGTTAGTAAAGGGCAAGTGTATTTATTAATATGAATGATAATTGTATTCTGACTGAAGAACAGATGCTCTCCTTTCACTGAGGAATGCCTTGATATTATGAAAATCTAGAGGTTAGTCGCTACTGAGAAACTAGAGTTTCTGGTTTTAAAATCTGGATAATTGGAGTCAGTATTCTTAATATTAACCAACACTCTGAAGATGGTTCTTTTGCCTAGGTGACTTTTTCAAGTTAGAAGTGGTAATGGACATAGACTATATGCCAATTTAAAGGCTAGTAAACCAGATTTCTGTAGAAAAAAAAAATTCCCTATTTTTTTCTTTTATTTCATCTTATAACTAACAGCTTTGACTTATTTTTTCCTGAAACAAAATAAACAAGGAAGAAGGCATTAATTAGTACTTGTAAATCAATATCTTTTGCTCACATCTTTTTCATTCAGAATAAATTTCTTTGATGTATCCAGATGTATAATGGAAGGTCATATATACTGTTGAATCAATATATTTTTATAGAGTCAAAACTAGACCCATACCTTGTTCTGTTTCTTAATCTTCTCACATCTGAGTGTCCTCAAAGAATAAATTTAACTCTCCATAAATGAAATTCTCCAAGGCACATCCCACTTCTGACCCATTGTTGAGGTTTAAGAAACGTTATTTCTAGGTGTGAATGCATGTATCTTGCATGTTTTGCTATATTGGAGCAAGAGTGACTTTGGTTTACAATTGAAAGTAATTATTTTTAAATAAGCACAAGGGATGTGACATTTTTATATTCAGACAGTGAAATCCCTCATGTAGAGTTAACCCTTCATATTTATATGTGTAATAAAAGAAAACAAAGAGAGATAAAGAAAAAAATCTTTTTAAAACAATTTATTTATTTATTTGTGAGAGAAAGGGAGAGAAAGCACAGGGGGGGCAGCAGAGGGAGAGGGAGAAGCAGGGTCCCTGCTCACTTGGGGCTTGATCCTACACCTTGGAATCATGAACTGAGCAGAAGGCAGATGCTAAATGGACTGAACTACCCAGGTGTCCCCCCACCCCCTCAAAAAAAGTCTTTTGCAATCATCGCATAGTTTCCTTGGATGCCTTAAATCTTGAGGAGATACCATTTGAAGTCACTTCAGATGATACTACTTGGAAGAGAGGTTTATATGTCTCTGGGTCCTTCACAGAGTACAATAGGCAAGGTAACAGAATTATACCCTTTGAAGGGATCTATAAGGAGAACCAGAGGCAGCGCATAAGGATGCAGATGCCATTTATACTTTCACTCCACAATGAGGCATGGGTTCCCTTGATACATGAAATCCGTACTGGAGAACAAGGTGAAGAAAATGTGGATTTCATCAAAGGGATGAAAGATATGGACAGATACATTTCTAAATATGGCAGTGTTATAGATTAGATGACTCAGGCAACTATAGGAAAGAACCCCGAGAAGAACCCTCAAAACAGACACACTTGGCACTGGAGGGTTTAAACCCTTTTGGTTGGGGCAGTGGATGGAAGGAGTCCCCCTTAAACAAGAAAGCAGAGGGTGGTGAGTGCAGGCTCAACCCCCTGGGCTGTTCTCTGTCTCTACACCATTTGTGGCTCTCCGTCTCCACTCCCTCCACTGCTTCAGGCTTCTCTCCGGGGAACATGGTGACAGTGAAAGACTAAAGCAAACAGCATCAACTTGGGATATTGAGGAGATACTCAGGTGGAGAGGGTGACTAGGATTTTCAGGAAGAAGAATAGCACCCCAAGGCCAGGGAGGCTGGAAAGAACTGGCCCACTTGGATAATTAAAAGTTACTTGATGTGCCTGGTAGAAAAAAAAATGGGGAGAAAATGGACAGAATAAGCGGAAGGGCCATAATTGGTGCCATAGTAGATATACTAAGGATTTCACCTGTTTTTAAAATCTGGGGGGAGCCATTGATGAATTTTAATGTGAGTACATGAAAAGACACAAAAAATAAACTGCTAATTTGTCACACAGGAAGATTACAAAACCCCCTCTTCCTTGCAGTGCTTTAATGAGCTGCAGTTATATCAGATTTGGACTTTGTGTACTTGGGTAGATGACCTGTGATGGGAAATCTGTGAAGTTCTTTCACTGCTGTGAAAAATAGCTTAAGTGTTGAATGGAATGCTTTCTGCTAGCTCTGCATATCCACTCTCCATTCTTCCCTGGCTCTGGATTTGGGGACTTAACTTTATCAGTTGTTCTTTCTCTCTGACTTCTGCTGGGATCTGTCCCAAGAGGCATGAGGAGAAGGAACAAGGGCTGAAGGAGAATGTGGTTATTATTACTGCACAGTCCATTCCTATTCCATGCTACCCCAGCTGGCTGCCTGTCCTTAGAGGAGGCCCTCCCCATTGCCCTTGTTTTCACTTCCCACTGCCTTTTGCAGCCCTGCTCCTGGCCTATCCACGTACACCTTCCAAGCTGACCTCCACTATTATGGGTGACTCATGGTACTATGTCATCATGTGTGGATTTCTCTTCACCCTCCCCACACTGCAAGAACAGTCCTTTAGTTGTATTCTCGCCCATGCATTTCCAAGTGCCATCTGCTTCTTGCCAACATGCCTTGTTCGACTTTCTCTTTGTTTTGCAGCATTTATCATTTTCAAGCATTCATGTGATATGAATTTCCCAGGGCTGCCATAACAAATTACCAAAAACTGGGTGGCCTAAAACACCACCAATTTATTGGTTCACAGTTCTGGAGGCGTAAAGTTCTGAATTTACTTGTCAGCAGTGCCATGTTCCCTCTGAATTCTCTAAAGAGAGGATCTTTCATTCTCTCTGCTAGTGTCTGACAGCCTCAGGCTTTCCCTGGTATGTGGAAACGTAATTCCAATCTCTGCCTTTGTCTTCATGTAGCCATCTTCTCTCTGCGTCTACGTGTCTCTGTGTCATCATACACATTGTTCCAGTGGTCTGTGTGTCTAAATGTCCCTCCTTTTAGGAGGACACCAGTCACACTGAATTAAGGCCCATCATCCCTAATTACCTCATCTTCACTTGATTAAATTAAATCTGCAAAGACCCAATTTTGAATCAGTTTGCATTCACAGGTAGTGTGTACTCGATCTTTGCCAGGTTTTTTGTTTTTTGTTTTTTGTTTTTGTTGTTTTTTGTTTTCTTGCAGGGGAGGGGAGGAAGGGACACAATTCAACCTATAATACATAGTTTTCTTATTTACTATGTGAATTGTTTATTGTCTGTCTTCATGGGCCAAGAGCTAGGGTTTCCCAGAGTAAGGACCTTTGTCTCTTTTATTCACTAATTCAAAGTATCAAGTCTGTGGATCAAGTATCTCAGATTGTGTGGGCACATAGTGAGTGCTCAGTAGACGTGTGTTGAATGAAGGGAAAGTCTGAGTAAAGGCTGCTTTACAGATAAATGTGAATGGAATTTTATGCTACAAAAAGAAAGAAAGAAAGAAAGAAAGAAAGAAAGAAAGAAAGAAAGAAAGAAAGAAAGAAAGAAAGAAAGAAAGAAAGGAAGGAAGGAAGAAAGAAAGATCTCTGAAGCTCTGGTTTGGCAACGTGAAGTTTTGAAAAGCGAAACACTTTGCTTAAGATTTAAAAAGACATCAAACCATGAACCTTTTCACTTGAAAAGTGGTACCTCACTGGCCATGGTGGACCCACATTTTACTCTCATGATTTATTTTCCATATTTTACAACCTGTTCATGCAACTGAGACACATATTTTTAAGCCAGTCCATGTTACTCACATCTTCTGAATTTCAGACCTGGGATTTGACTCTTCAGCAGATGGTTGATATGTACCTTGGGGAGGAAGGCACAGTAGGAGAGGGGAGGTGGAGACAGGAGGTACAAACCTCTGCCACGAGCAAGCTTCGGCAATAAAGGGAAGTGAGATGTGGCAGGACCCTATGCGCCACTAGCCTCACCGCTTTCCTCCAGCTCTGGGTCATAAGTGGCCTAATCAAGCTTAGCCAGGCGTCTCTGCCTATTGCACTGTGCCTGTTTGTTGCACTTGGAGCCACCTCTCAGTCCTTCTGGTCCTGTGCATTAGGATCCCTTCATGGGTTCCAGGATGTGTCCTGTTGGAGCATCTCTTCATTTCAAATTGTTACCCAGCCACTCCTCCATTTTGTTCTCCTGGGGGCCACTGAGGCTTTCCAACACTTAATATATCAGTACACTCTTCACACTGCCCCTCGATTACTCAGTCAGCTATGGAGGAGCAGAAGCAGGAACAAACAGCTGTCATATATATTAACGAAACCTGGATTGCACCTAGTACAGATATAAACCAGGTCTCTCATATATGGGTACATCATATCTTTACATAACCCAACAAGGTCTGGATCCTCTAGTCTTGAACATGTGGTCATTAGACAAAGATGCATCCATTGGGCCTCCATATAGTTCCTACAGTAATTTCAAATATTTGAAAGTAGTTTACATCAATTATTAAACCAGAGGGAAAAAAATCTATATGATTTGCAAGTAAAAGCATACCCATCAAAACCACTTGGAATACTTGTTATAAATTTATAAAAATAGTATGATAAAAATATATAACATATGAATATATGCTATGCAACATATACAACATTATAGATAACAGTATACATAATGTAATGACATATATATGACATATAAGATTATCACATTATAATGATAGTGCCATTAATTTGTTAATCCTCCAAGAAAGGATTTCCTTTCAACATTAGACACAGAAAGAAAAATTAATAGATGAATGACAGGTGGCAGAAATTTTTTGAAGTGTCCCAATTCAGTGAGGGATTGTTGTCAAAATATAGAAGGGTTCCTGCACACCAAAAATATGCCTGAAAGGACAACCATTCCAATAGGAACCGGCCAAATATAGATCACAGCCACTTTTAGAAGAAATAACTCAGAAAGCATAAAAAGCATCTGAAGAGGAGCTCAATCTTTTTCAAGCTCTGTAATGTAAATGTAGCCAACAACAAGACGTTACTTAATGTTGATAAACCTGGAAAGAAGCAGACACCTGAGTAAGGTCAAGGTTTAGGTGGACAAGGTGGCTATGGCAGTGTGGGCTGGTGTAACTGTGCTGGGGGGGACAGGTGTGGGGGATGCTCACTCCACTGTGATCCCACATTCTTGTCCTGAGCATGTGTCCTGGAGAAAGTCTCACACAGGTCCATGGAGGCTTGCTCCTGACAAGTGTTTACTTTTAGTGGTTTTTAGGATGTTAGGGAGCAAGAGGGGAGGCTCTGCATCCAATGCTGGAAAGTGGATGGGTAGAATATGGTCAGTGAACACCCTTGAGCAGAGGTAAGCACACTTGTTTCATAAAGTGTGTGGAAGTAAATGTATTTATTAGGCTTTTTGAGCCAGAGGGTCTCCCTTGCCATTGCTCAACACTGACACTGTAGCATGAAAACAGTCCTGTTGACAGGACCCAAAGGAATGGATATGGATGTGATCTATGAAGGAGCATTTACAGAAACAGACAGTGGGTTGGATTTGGCCTGGACTATAGTTTATCCATTCTTATATGGCAAATTCTGTTTTTAAATATAAACACATGGAAAAAAATTGGCAAGGCTCAATATAATAAAAGATCCACATTAATCACAGATCAATGAGGCTTCTGGGGAATGGAGAGGGAAAAAGGATGATATAGAAAAGAATAAGAAGTGGGGCAGTGATGAAAAGGAACCTAGAGGGGCGCCTGGGTGGCTCAGTCATTAACCGTCTGCCTTTGGCTCAGGTCATGATCTCAGGCTTATGGGATCGAATCCTGCCACAGCCTCCATGGTCAGCAGGAGGCCTGCTTCTCCTCTCCCATTCCCCCTGCTTGTGCTCCCTCTCTCACTCTCTCTCCAATAAATAAATAAAATCTTAAAAAAAGAAAAGAAAATGAAGCTAGAAATAAGGAATATCATTAAGTCAACATTTTGTACTTAACATGCAGTTTCTTTTTTTCTAAACAAGGACAAACAAGCTGCCGTTTTGAATAAGGGGCTTTAATTTGCTCACAACTTCCAGAGCTGAAGTACTGTGTAATGCATGGCTGAGTGCCCGCTGTGGGTTAACAGGACATGTGGGCCTCCAGTTTGATGTTGTACCTAACTACGGCAGGGAATCACTGTACTTTGTGCAAAGTCATTTTTAGTGCCCTTCTTTCAAAAAATAAATGGCACTAGGTAAAAATAGAACCTTTTTTTCTTTTTTTTCCTCCTGATCAGGAAATAATAATTTGAAAAATGCCCAAGGGGAGAAGAAAATTGTCAAGCTGAATGTACAATGGCTTAAATTGCTCAAGGTATTACCTCTGATAAAGAAGAAATGGAGATCTGTCTTACAAGAAAACCCTGTTCTTACGGGAGATGTAGTAAGGGAGAAGCATGCAACAATGGTTAAAAGCAAGGGATAGGAGTCAATTTGGGATTCATATCCTGGCTCTTCCACTTTCTTGCTAAATTACTTAATCTTGATCAGTCCCTGTTTCCTCATGTTAAAATAAAGATACCTTGAGAGATTGTTTTGAGTGTAAGAATCTCAATTTAAAAACTAAGATGGGCACACAAGGTAGTACTGCTATCATGGAAGATGCATTAATGGTTTGTATGAGTAGCAATTCCTCATTTCTGTTTTTCTCCATGTTTCCATGCAAGGATTATATTTCATAACAGGGAGAAAATTGTTACCACAAAAGCATAGTATATTTTATAGAGGAACTACCAACGTATTGTCTTGAAAGCATCCAAGTTCCCATTGTTAAATACTCAAAAACATTTTTATTTTTTTTAATTGTATTTATCTATTTGAGAGAGAGAAAGAGAGGGGGAGAACAGAGGAAGAGTAAGAGGGAGAAGCAAGCTTCCCACTGTGCAGAAAGCCTAATGTGGGACTCGATTCCAGGACCCTAGGATCATAACCTGAACTGAAAGCAGACACTTAACCAACTGAACCACCCAGGTGTCCCACTCACAAAATATTTTTTTTTAAAGATTTTATTTACTTACTTGACAGACAGAGATCACAAGTAGGCAGAGAGGCAGGCAGAGAGAGAGGGAAGCAGGCTCCCTGCTGAGCAGAGAGCCCGATGTGGGGCTCGATCCCAGGATCCCAGGATCATGACCCAAGCCAAAGGCAGAGGTTTCAACCTACTGAGCCACCCAGGCACCCCTCACAAAATATTTTTGAAGAGATTACCTCAAAGAAAAGTCCATGTTAATAAAGTAATTGATTAATTAGAAAATTAGCAAAATGCAAAGGATCACACCATGTTGGGCAAAGGTCATCCACGGTCATCCATGACACCTCTCTCTCAAAAACCAAATAACTTGCTGCAGACTGTCATCTGCTTTAGTCCTTTCCAAGGACTAAAGCTGGTAAGACTTGGAGACAGTGTTGGCTTTTCTTAAAGATTCAGCCCCAGCCTGATTCCCAGTGTTTCTTGGCGCTGACAGCTAGTTAGCACACCCCCACCTCCAAGCTTCCAGGTGAAATGATAGGTGGTCTGGATAAAAGCCATTAATGCAGAATCTTATGGTTTCCAAATCAGTTCTCAATAATGTATATACCCCATTCTCATGCTAAATATTTATTTCACCTCTAAAATTTGTTTTTTTTAATTAAATTGAGAGTTCATTAAAAAAAACATTTAAATTATGGTTTGTCTCCCTCCCAATCCCATCTTGTTTCATTTATTCTTCTCCTACCCACTTAAGCCCCCATGTTGCATCACCACTTCCTCATATCAGGGAGACCATATGATAGTTGTCTTTCTCCGATTGACTTATTTCGCTAAGCATGATACACTCTAGTTCCATCCATGTTGTCGCAAATGGCAAGATTTCATTTCTTTTGATGGCTGCATCAGTGACTCTTAATCTCACAAAACAAATTGAAGGTTGCTGGGGGGAGGGGGGTTGGGAGAAGGGGTGTGGGGTTATGGACATTGGGGAGGGTATATGCTATGATGAGTGCTGTGAAGTGTGTAAACCTGGCGATTCATAGACCTGTACTCCTGGGGATAAAAATATATTATATGTTTATAAAAAATTAAAAATAAAAAAACTTAATAAAAATAATATGTGAAATAATAAAGTATGTGAAAGATAGGAATAATAAACGGTGCATACACATCTATATACTCACCATCTCAGTTCAAGGAAAATGACATAGTCATCCTGTGAGAATTAGCCTGTGGGCCTCCTCTCTCCTGTCTTTCTGTCTTGCCTCCACCCGTGCAAGTAAGTATTCCATGTCCCAAGAAGTTTTGCGTTTATTGTACTCTTGTTTTCCTTTAAGAAGATTGTACCACCTATAGTTCTCTTTTAAGCTTTTGGATTTGGAACTTCAAATCAAATAACAAAGATGTGATTGGAAAGTTCATATGAATGGATTAAATCGCCATATCATCTTGTACGATTTCACTCTTCACTCAGTATTAACTTCTTTATACTTCCATAGATGTGTTTTGCAGGTAGCTCTGGTTTGGTGTCCATGTGGAATAACTTTCCTTTGTAACAACATACAACTGTCTCTTTATTCCTTCCACTGTTAGTTGGTATTTGTGTTGCTCTGGGTTTTCTGCTGTGCCATGATGAATAATGTGGTGCATGTGCTTGTGTGCTTGGGAAGACATTTGTTGAGAGTATGAATCAAGCAAGGGGATTTTGTGCTCATAAATTGTGATTGACTTTAACTATATTAACAGTATCAAGTCATTGTCCAAAATGTTTATACTGACTCACACGCAATTTGTAGGCCTTCCAGTTGATATCTATCCTCATCAAAACTTTGTCAAAAATTTTGTTTTGGAGAATGTGAAATGGTATTTTATTTCCATTTCCTTAAATACTAATGAGATTTTTTTTTTTGTTAAATATATGAGCCATTTGAGTCCTTTTTTTTAAGATTCTTTTCATATATTTTTCACTGGATCATATGCCTTTTTAAAATTTATTTGTAGGCATTATTTATATATTCTGAATTCAATTATTTAGTCAGTTAGATTATTGTCAAAATTACCTGTCAGTGTAGGGCTTGTATTTTTATTCTGTTTTTATGGAATATTTTTTAATGAACAGAAGTTACTAATTTTTTATGGGGGATTTAATCCTTCATTTCTCTGATAATTTGAATTTTCTGTATTTTGTTAAAAAATAGTTTTCTACCTCAAAGTCATAAAAATATTCTTTTATAATGCTTTCTAAACTATGTATTTTTTTTTAGTTTTGTCTTCTACATTTAAACCTTTAATCTACCTGGAATGTGTTCTTTATATATGGAGTGAGAAGAGGTTTGCCCAATTTCATATATTTCCAGATGAATGTTTTTTCAGCACCATGAATTGTGAAGTCTGTTCCTTCCCTACTGACTCATATGACCAATTCTATCATAAATCAAGTCTTCGTATATTTCAGGGACTGTGTCAGTTTGATTAATTGATTCTTGATTTATTTATTTGTTTTTGGATTGGTATTATTCTGTCTCATGCCAATACTCATACCACCTTAATTACTACAGATTTTTATTTTTTTATTTTATTTTTTTTTAAAGATTTTATTTATTTATTTGACAGAGATCACAAGTAGGCAGAGAGGCAGGCAGAGAGAGAGAGAGAGAGGGAAGCAGGCTCCCTGCGGAGCAGAGAGCCCGATGCGGGGCTCAATCCCAGGACCCTGAGATCATGACCCGAGCCGAAGGCAGCAGCCCAAACCACTGAGCCACCCAGGCGCCCCAGATTTTTAGATAATTCTTTATATATACCTAAATATTTTTACTCCTTATTTTTCTTGTTAGGGAATATCTCAACTCTTGGGATCTTCTAAATAAATGTTAGTATCAGCTTGTCAGAGTCATAAAAGGAAGGGAGGAAGGAAGCGAGACAGGATGGAAAGAAATTCAGACATGGCATTTAGGATTGATGTTCCAATAATTTATATATCTCTTTAGGGAGTAGTACAATTGCCAGTTTTACAATGACAAGTCTTCCTAATTTCTCTCTATTTACCTGGGTCTTTTAAAATGTCTTCCAAACATGTTTTATAAATTTCTCACTGTTTTATTAGATTTATTCCAAGCTGCTCGAGACTATCATAAACTTTGTTTTTAAAATCATATTTTCAATTATTTGCAGCTGGTGTGTATAAACACAATTGATTTTTATACATTGATTTTATGTCTAGCAACTTGAATGCTCTTATTAATGCTAATAATTTCTAGGCAGATTGTTGACAGTTTTCTTTTAACAATTTCTACATGGACTGTTTATGTTTTTTTAAGTATACATTCATCTCAAAGGCAGATGATGAGGGCTGTACCCCCTCTTTTCTAATGATCAAAAACTCTTTTCCTCTTTCTGGCCACACTATGCTGGCTAGGTTCTGTGTAGAGTTCACAATAGGCTTGTTGGTCTTTTTTTTACCATTCTAGGGAAATGCTTTCAGGAGTTGATCATGGTGGATCACGTTTGCCCTAGGTTCAACATCCATACCTTTCTATTCTAGTTTGCTATAAGTTTTTGTCAGAAATAGATGTTGTGATATTTTTACTGGGTAATGAATTTTGGTATTTCCTATCTATGAACCAATCACTTTATTTCTTTTCTTTTATACCTTAATTTAATACATCATATTAAACAATTTTCTAACATGAAAATTTTTGTTTCTTAAGAAAATTTTGTTTCTTAATTTTTGTTTTTTTTTGTTTCTTAAGAGTTTATTTATTTATTTGAGGGAGAGAGAGAGAGTGCACAGACAAGAAGGAGGGGCAGAGGGAGAGGGAGAAGCAGCCCTCCTGCTGAGCAAGGAGCCAAAAAAGGGGCTTTATCTCAAGACCCTAGATCATTATCTGAGCTGAAGGCAGGTGCTTAACCGACTGAGCCACCCAGAATCCTAACATGAACATTCTTTTCCTGTTTACTATTGCTGAACCCTCTACAGGATTCACTCTACTGCATCAGGTATTGGGCTCTCCTTAGGATTTACCTGACGTGGCCATGCTGATGATCTTTAATACATGCTGGATTTGATACTACATCAAAAACTAATGGTGTATGTTTGGTGACTAACATAACACACATACACACACACACACACCAAAAAAATAAATACATTTCTAGAAATGTTCTGGATTCTTGTCTCAGTGGTGATGAGAGTGGCCTAGAACTTTCGTTCACTGTATTTATTAAGTTTCAGTAGTAATTGATTGTAGGATTACTTCCTCATTTATGCTCTGGACAGACTTACGATTTTTTTTAATGATTTCGTAAAATTCCTGTTAAATTGTCTGGTGTACACACACACACACACACGTTTCTTCTTAAGACACCACTGATTATGTAACATTTTCCCAAGATATGTCCCTTTAACTGGTTTTCAAATTTACTGGCATAATGTTCAGAATATCCTCCTAATAACTTGAAAATCCCTTCTGCACCTTCAGTCACACCCTATTTTCAATTCCTAGCTTTATTCAGGGGCTGAAGACACTTCTGTCTGATCCTGAATTTCTTACCCCTCTACCTGGGACATGATCTTCTTGTTCAGAAGTTGTCCACACTCTGGCTGCTTCCAATCTGCCTGGAAGATTTAATACCTAACTGCTGACTGAAACCTGAATTCCCCACAGCTTGGGCAAGCTCTCTTAAGGAGCCCCCTCCATTCACCCTCTGGAGCAGTCTCCTCTTCAGGCTTAACTTTCTCTGAGGCCAAAAGCTCTCTGGATTCAGTGCACACAGTATCAACACTTTTCTGAGCATCTATTTTGTTCATAGACATAGATGGTAACCTGCTATGCTTCATTTTATTGCTTTCCTAGACTTCTCCTTCATGAGTGCTAAGAGTAGACAAGCATGGCTTAGAAATGAGACTCAATCTAGCTACCATTCATTTTCTGTGATTCAACTGAATGATTATTAGTACCAGTATGGGACTCTGAGGCTTATAGCACTGCCCTCCCCTGATTCCTACTGCTGCCTGGACCATTCTACTTTCTCCTAGTGCTGAGAGTGTTTTCTTATCTGGAAATTGTGGAGCAATGCCCAGGCTCCCCTACCCATACTGGCCCATAAGTCTTGAGTAGCCAAGCAAGGAACACCTAGAGGTGCCACGTGGCTCCTTTCCTCATTCCAAGGAGTGAGCTTCCTTCCACAGACTTCAGAGCAGTAGCATGAAATTCCAAGGTTGGAACTGACTAAGCCTTATCTCTTCTGTTTTCTGCTTCACTGTATTGTTCACAGTCACCAGGGAAGTAACTTACCTTGAAGGCCATCTTTCTGCCCATTCATCTTAATGTTTCCATTTTCCCTCAGGATGGTATATTTTCTACCAAATGACTGAAATCACTCCACTTCTCAGGACCTCAAGCCTTCAATGGAGCCCTTCTCTTCTGTCCAGGATCTGTCTAAATGTACTCTGCCTATCTGGATTTTCCATCCTCACCACACTGTCTTCTTGGACTCCTCAGTCAGAGCCCAGTCTTCCAAGCTCCAAGATATCCCAAGTTCCTGTGAACACTCTCCATTCACTTTTCACTTCCCCTCATGTTTATGTTCCCATTGCCCAGGTGTACACTTCTCATGGTAGCTTAATGGAGTACCTGCAATGTGCCCAACCCTGTGTTAAGCACTAGAGATACATGGACGAAAAAGAGATTTGAAGCCTTTGGTAGATTAAGCATGTGGTTGTGCAGATAGACTAGAGCCCAGTCCCGTTTCATCCTGGGAGTAGCAGTGTGTGAGGACAGTGGAGAAGAACAGCCTTGCAGGGACAAGGCCATTCAAAAGGAGGATTTCTGCATCATTTAAGACCAGGGTGAGGTCTGAAAATGGGAGGAGCTGATTCAGAAAGAAGATGATAGACAGCAGGAAAATCAGGTAGCATTACTATCATGTTTATGGTGAGAAACTCAGGTTAGAACCAGAATTAGCCTGAAATCTAAGGGGAATTTTAGGCTAATGAAAAATTTAGTTTAAAGCAAGTAAAGACTGGGGAAAGAGGCCTTAACAATATAAGGTGCACATTAGTATCTGGAATATATGGTAGACTTCTAAAATCAATAAGAAAACAAGCAACACAATTAAATAACAACAAAGCAGCAGGCAGCAGCAACAAGTCGGCAAGGAGTACAAACAGTCACTTCATTCAACAGGAAACGTAAATGGTTAATAGAATATTAAAAAGACACCCCCCCATGATCTGGCAAATATTGCTTACCTGACAAAATACCCAAGACAAAAATATCTACGATATCAAAGGTTGAGAGATATGAGGAATAAATTAAAGCTGTCTTATATTGTTGTGGGTGGGTACAAATTACTATAACCACTTTGAAGAATAATATGACAATTTCTTCTAAAAATGGAAATGTACCTATATTATAGGTCAGAAACTTTACCTCTAGATGCATCCACACATCTACACAGTGATGTTTATTGTATGTTATTTGAATTAGCAAAAATGCATGCATATATACATACATACATACATACAACCTAAAGTCAATGGGAAAGTGAATGACTAAAATATAGGTTATTCACGTGGTCAAAACCAAAACACATCTTTAAAAGAAAGGGTAGATTCCAATTATTCTAATGTTGTTTCGTCTTATGGTGTCACTTTCACAGACCTGTACCCCTGGGGATAAAAATATATGTTTATAAAAAATAAAAAATTATATTAAAAAAAAAACAAAAAAAAAAACCCTGAACCTGAACCCAAAAAAAAAAAAAAAAAAAAAGAAAGGGTAGATCTAGATGTATGGGTTGGGAGAGAGCTAAAAATCAGGTTTGACTGAAAAAAAAAATTTGCAGAATATTAACACTAACTTCTGGTTTTAGAGAGTTATGTTTCATTCAGTTTAATAAAATTCCAAATGGTCCTGGAATTGAGAAGGTTCTAAGAAAATGGATGTCTGGAAAATTAGGGTTGCTTTTATTTTTTTCCATACCTCCCTCCATCCATACCTCTCTCCATCCATACCTCCCTCTTTCTCTCCTTCTTTTCCTCCTTCCCTTCCTTCTTACTTTCTTTCTTTCTCTTTTTCTTCCTCTGGGAGGGGCTGTGGTTGGATATAGAGCTGGAGGCTGGGGAGTGATTTGCTGTAGGGGGGTGATCAGCAGAGGTTTGAATTAAATATAGATGCACTTACATTTTGGAATGCTTGGCTCTTTATAGCAGTCATTTTGAAATGAGTCAAAAAAGTCATTTGTATTACTACTTTTTATCTTCTTTTAAAAGCCAGTGTATGAGCATAAAACTGTTTAATGTTAGTTGCAGTGCCAAGCAAATCAAGAAATAGCTTTATCTTAAGTCTATGAGAATTGAAGAAAGAAAAGGAGAGGGATAAAATTTTGGATAAAATTTATTTTGGTCAAATTTTCAGTTTCCTCCTCTTCCAATGAATACGTAGGTCCACATATTTCTTGAAACATCTTTCAGTCCATTCTCCCTCTAGAGGGGGCTATATTGGATCTTTTTCATTAGTCATAGAGGGAAGAGTGTAGGCATATGTCTTCCACAGGTTGGCAGCCTACAGAAATGAAGACATGTATTTCATCCTTCTATATTACATCAGAGTGCAAAACACTGTCTAGCACTGGTATTATAGTCTTTAAAGATAACTAAATTAGGATGACAGATAAAATTCTTTAGGGAGAGCCTTCCAAAGCCCTCTCTTAGGTATGTGCACTACTTATAAACCTAACCAAGAAAAATACAAACATGATTAAAGTGTTCCAATTTATAATTATGAAAATGATATTAATCAATCAAGTAATCAGGAGATATTTGACCATAATTGCCTTTGGAAAAAGAACAAGAATGAGCAATTACTAAATCCGTACAATAAATGAAGTCCTTTATATGTTACCACATTTAATTTTCCTCAAAACAATCACACTAAAAAAAGGGTAATTATCTCATTTTATGTCAAAGAAAACAAAGTTTATAAAGGTTAAATAAATTATTCAAGGGCATCCATCTGAAACCCTGTTCCTTTTATATGATACCAGTTCCCTGTGGGGCTCACCATTAGGCTAGAGTACAGAGGCATGCATGGGTCTCTTCCTGAGGCTCAACATCTAATTGGGGTGACAGTAACTATGATGTGTAGCAGTAAGTGACAGGAGCTACCCATAGCCTGGTTCCAAAAGTTCAATCCATGCATTCAGAGATGGTGTTTGAAAATGATCCAGAATATTAGGATTTTGTGTACTTGGATTTGTCCTCAAAAGTCGACTATATAGGTTTACAGAAGCACTATTTCAGGACACATTTCATATTCCATAGTACTGTCTCATCCGAGGTATCAAAACTGGCAAAGAGCTGTAGACTCTGCCCATTAATCTCATTATGGATATTGTTTTCCCTTTTCCTTTTCCTTTGCCCCCAAAACAGTGTTTGCATAATTGAGGTCTGATCCATTTATGTAAAGAAACTTCTTGAAGCATGTTTTAAAGATCTATGTTGTAACATAAAACAGTCTGATTCTAATTCAAATATTAATATAATTATGTGTATGCAGCTAGCTAATTTCTGCAGCTAGCTAATATGAAAAATATTAATATGGTCATTGAAAACTTTTTCAAATCAAGGGAGAAGAATGTATTCGATCATTTAATTAATGTCCCTATAACTCTGACTGAGGCTTCTCTGAGCTTACTATTCTCAGTAGGACTGTTACAGTGATAATTCAAATTCCATTATAGCGAGACTGGAGATGGATTGTGGGAATGTCACTGAAGCCTCGGGAAAGTGATTCAATGGCCATCCTGAGAGGTTTCCGAAGAAGGGCTTGATTTTTACATGCTAGTTTCATGTTAGCATCTCTTCCGTAGTGTAAATCTAAAAAACAAAAGCTGTCATGCAGGTCTGTGAGTGGGAACTTGCTGGCCAGGTGGGGCTGGACTCGAGAAGAAATAGAAAGCCCAGTTCAGGAGCAGAGTTTGCATGTCATCCTTCTGGCTAAGCCGGAAGACAGACAGAATGAGGGTCCACAGCCAAGTTGTATAGGAAGATCCTCCAAAGCCTAGGTAAGCTTCTGGGAAGGGCAGAAAGTTCGGGATAGCGGGAGGACTTATATCTGAGATGTCACAGAAAACAAAAATTCTCAATTTCAAGAGGGTTAAACCAATCATTTGCTGTGCCAAAGCAGAGGCAGTAGAGTGCCCCTCACTCTAAATCAGTCATCACTCTCCTTTTACCTCCTTTGTGTGTTGTTGGCTCTGTAGACCCTGGAGACATAGCCCTGGGTGTGCCCAGGATAACTTAAATTCCAGATAATAGAATCTCTGAAAGGTACTTGGATGAGGTCCTCCTGAGGAAGTTTTAGTAGTGGACCTCAACCTATGCCTACTGATTTAGTTAATTTTTGGTATGGACATACTCTCATATGTATTGTAATAGCACTTGGCAGAGTATATATGAAGCTCTCTTGTATTTTTTGTAAAGAGTCTAAGATTCCAAGATTGGTCAAGATATTGGGGAAAAAATGAACAGAATGAACTGAAGGATCCTGAGTTAATTCTGCAGGATGATAATAAGGAAGTTATTGTTAGCAGTCATTGGACAGATTTAGGGCCCATCCAAGCTCTGCGACCTTGGACAAGTTACTTAAATACTCTGAAATCGCTTCCTTATTAAACCAGGAAAATAATACTTAATTCATAATTAGTATTAGGAGGAAGCAATGAGGTAATTTATGTAAATCCCCTGTCACAGAGTGCCGTTGTCTGAATTCCATAAGTGGTGTGTTCTGTTGTAATGCTGGTAGTTATAGCAACTGGAACAGTATACAGATGGCCTGTTTTGTAAGACACTTTGTAATAAGAAGGGAAACTTTATCCATATAACTTTTCCATGCTGATAATCTTCCCTTCTCTTCATCTATCATTCTTTTTTCTTCTACCATGGGGTGAGACAGCTTTTCCAAGCTCTCTCTCTCTGTGTCAGACAGATTCTGGAGGACCTAATCAGCCAGTGGAATTGGTTACATGAAATCGTAAAATGAGATCAAGCTACAAGACAGAGGCCACAAGGATCCTAGGGCTTTCTCAACCCAAGTGTGACATCCGAGATCTGGGAACTTAATCTTGAATCAGGATTTATTCCAGGGAGTGGTACCCCAGGAAATCAAAAGCAGAAAACCTTGACCATAATAGTCCACAGAACCCATGAGGATGCTAGAATGGGTGTAAGTACTACAGCTAGATGACCGAAGTAGGTCCAACTACTTTGGACCTACTTCCGAAGGACTGAAGTAGGGTCCAACTCTTTTGAAGGCACAGGCACAGCAGGGACAAAAACAAAACAAAATAAAACAAAATACTATCTAGACTTAACATCAGTACATATTAAACATGAACAAATGACTAAATTTTTTCAACTTGTCAGTGTTCATATAAATTCATTCCAAGTCTGTGTGGCAAATACAGGATTTAGTATCAAATGGCATGCATCCACATTTTCCTAAATTTACTCCCCAATTAAAATTCCATTTAAACAAACCAGAATGCCTTCCTCACACATTATACTGACTCCAAGGAACTAGAGTCTGTGACCCAGTTCATCAAAATGCACTTGAAAAATTCTGTCTGGAACTCTCAGACCAATGCTGTGCATTAAAGGGTTTTTGTTTTTTGTTGGTTTTTTTTTTTTTTTCATTCTGTCTTTTCTCTTCCAAAGCTTGACTCATAACCACTTGAGGTAGAGCTAAAGCTGACAGAGAAAGTGAAAATCCTCTGCCTTCTTGCCCGCAGGAAATGCTTGGCAGGAGATTTCCAGGCTGTGCTGTCATCAAAGCTAAACTTAACCTTGTTCAGGAAAAGAACCCTTCACTTTCAAACCAACTCCTTGTCAGACCCATTCAACTTGCAGAGTACAATGTTGGGGGAAAAAGAGAAGGAAGAATAGCAATGAATGCATTTCAGTTTGAGGTTATTGAGTCTTGAAATGATGACTTCTCATGTTTTGCAGTGACATTAAAGTTAAATGTCTTGGTTCACAGCCACTTACCATTCCCTTCATCTCCATTAATCTTTGCTCACGGTTTTGAAATATACCACTTTCTGTCTTGAGCAATAAAATTAAAATTTCCCAGGGTTATAACTGCTTTCCAGTGTGTCTTTTCTCTTGTTATTTGATTGCTAAAGATCCCCCCCAAATGGTAGATATTTAGTGAACACAATACAATGTATTTTCCTGCCTTTTAAATCTGTTCATGCATAATTTGAGGGGCTGGGTATGGGAAAACTTGAACTCATCTGACCGTGACAGATTTGCAAACTCTGTAATACAACTCAAACTTTATTGATGCTTTTAAATTACAGCACCTAATACCTGGACATGTCCATATAACATTTATAGCATTTTATGTCTTCATAGCTACAGCCAACATTTGCTTAAGAATCACAGTTGTAATTCAGGATGAGCAAGAAGACCATTTTACAAGGAAAAGTAGAACATGCTGAAGCATTTTGCCTGGAACAAGCTTTTATTTTTAGCCTGTCCCCAAAAAATCATTATCTAGAGGCCTGAAATGTCTCAAAAAATCATTATATTTGAGTGCCTGGTAGGTCACTTCATGGAGTTCTGCAGGATCAGATCATATTTGGTATCAGATGGGTAAGCTCTCTGGACCACAAAAACAATTGGTAGAATGGATTGTCTGTTGGAACCTACCTCTTTCTCAGTCTTCTGATGAGCAAACATTCTCTAGAGAATGTTTTAACAAATGGCACACCATACTTTGATCCAGTAAATCATATCCAGGATTTTTATTGATTTATATAAAAGATAGTATTTCTAAAATTGAAATATGGTAATATATGGGGATTAGAATAATTAATATCTGTCTGCATATAATAAATGAAGATCTTCTCTCTCCTGCTGTAAATTGGATATATTTTGTACGGGTGATAGAGTACCGAGGGCAGCAAAGACAAAAGGACCAGATTTGAGACTTAGCTCTGAACTCTGCCTGGTTCCCTCTCTTGCAGTGATTAAAAATTTTTAGGAGAGGATAAGCACATTAAGGTAGAGCCATCAGTAATCAATAAAAGGGAACCAGCTGGTAAGTGGGAACCACTAAGGCCAGTTTATTCGCCACCCTTGCCTAGTTCCTATCCTCAAATTCTAAGAGCAATATTCAGAGAGGTCTAGTGATAAGTTAAAGATGATCATTGAGAACTAGAAGTGTTTTCACTTCTAAATTTTAGGATTCAAGTTTATGTACTCCCTAAACATCATTTCCTTACATCATTTCCTTCCAAAATCCATACAGGGGCTTACTGGATAATTATAATGTTATAGTTACCATTAATTGAACACTTTTATCTGCCAAGCATTATTTTCTCCATTGCTTATTCATAATAATTCTAATTTGTCACATCCTCTCTATGGAGAATAGGCATCTGCATCACCAGTTTCCAGGGAGGGAAACTGCAGCACAGAGAAATGAATGGATTAGTCTAAATGTACCAGTAAGTAAGCAGGACAACCAAATGCATGGGCAGAGTGATGCAACCCACAGCATTAATGTTTTTATTCGACTCAATACTTGCACACTCACTAGATTTACACAGTCAAGATCCCCTCTGTATTTATTGGTCTGCTTTCTTTGCCAGAAGAACTGGGATGGGGGAGATGTTTGAGGCTAGAGCAAGTACTTTGGAGAAAAGGTATCTTTGTATTTCCAAGTAACACTTGTGTGTCACTGTAACTGCTTCTCACCTGTTAGATGACCACCATTATGGCCGTCCTACTCACCTGAGACATTTTTTTCCCCAAAGATTAATTAAAGAAGGTAATCACACACATACAAAAATAGTATTGATGAGCTCATCAAAATTCTCTTCAGGCATTCAGTTTTTGATTTAACTCCCCTATGTGACTTGGGTGGAGTCTTTACAGTTGCAGTCAAATGCTCTTCCACTGAGCTGTACCCCCAAAGTTTTGATTGTTGCCTAGACATTTCCTATTTTAGAAAGCTGCCCAGTTCCTACTCAGATTTTTAATTTGGATTAAAGACTTTCCTTCATTTATCTAAGATTCTACTCAACAAATAATTATTAAACAGCTGATCTGTGATCATCACTGGGAAAGGCAAGGAGGATAGGAAGTAAGACATGGTTCCAGCTCTCAAAGAGCTTGATACCTCAGGTGCAACAATATCATCGAAATAAAAGCTTATTGTTGTGGTAAGTCTTCCTACTGACCTACTGACCCCCCAAAGAAGAAGCACTTCTCTCTGCATGAGGAGATCAAGGCATGCTCTGGGAGCATTTTTATCCTGTGCAGGAAATAGGAGTTGATGGGTGGGCAAGCAGAAGGTGATATGGAGGGCTTTCAGGACAAAGTCACAGATGGAGGGGCATAGAAGTATGGCACAGAATGGTCCAGAAAACTGTCAAAATATTGTCCAGCTGTGAGCACAGACTGAGAAATAAGGAGTGCTAGGAAATAAAATAACAAACAGTGTGATTATGAATGGATCTAGAGAGGCAAGGGACTAGAATTATATTCTTTTGTTGTTGGTGTGGTGTTGTTTGTTACATAAATTAACCCATTTGTTATAGGCCAGCAAATGGTGGGGCTTCTCCTGGTCTTTCAACTCCTTCAGTCATCTGATGGCTGACTTTACTGTGACAGCAGAAGGGTGTTGTAGATCCAGGCACCATCAACGATAGTTTTCATGCAGGAGGCTCAATGCCAGATCCCCACAGCTAGTCTTTTCATCTTGTTTTTACTGCAGAAGGACCAAGTGTACTTGGCATGCTGGCTCATTTCAACCTTTTTCACCGTTTTCCTGAGGAAGGCACTATAACTGGTCCCATATTTACCCAGGATTCCGATCTTCTTGGTGTGTTTAGTCATGTCACTGCAAACCAGGTCTGAGCCCAGAGAGGAAGAGACTAGAATTGTGTTCTGAAAGCATGGGGAACTACATACTTCAGGTCAATGTGATGTTTCTTTTTTACTGAATATAGTACTTACTGCTCAGTTTTCTCTTTGGACAATTAAGGATGTGCCGCTTTACAACATGATATGACTTACCATGTGATATATGTGTGTGTGTGGGTGTGTAGTATTCTCATGACACTATTTATTCTATTTATCTAAAAGGAAGATGAGGAGTATTAACTATACTTTGGAAATCATTCTAATGTGTGGTCATTCATCTCTGTTTTGCTTGATTTAAATTTGTTAATTTTAGAAACTGATCTGTAAGTTTCCAGGTCTCTAAAATGACAAAATATATAGTCATTGAGACAAAACCTTTAAACTATCTTTTATTTTTACCTCCCTTTCAATGCACCAAGCAACGATGATTCTTAAGTGATATATATATACCTCAATTTTCTTACCTTTTCTCCATTCCAGTTGCCATTGTTTTAGTTCAGGGCTTCATTATCACTTTACTATTTCCATAGGCCTTACTTGGTTCTCCCTGTCCTTTTCCCTCACTACTCGGTAGTGCTTGCTGTGGACATGCACACATAACATGCTCCATTTTCTATGCTGAAACCAGAACAAACTTTCCAGAATACAAACTGGGGAGACTTTCTTGCCTAGAGCAGTGTTTCTCAGCTTTTTAAGCTTCTGAACTAAAAGCACAAACGTAGCAGGACTATTTTTTAATGTCTAATTTTAAAAAAATACAATAGGGGCGCCTGGGTGGCTCAGTGGGTTAAGCCTCTGCCTTCGGTTCAGGTCATGATCTCAGGGTCCTGGGATCAAGTCCCGCATCAGGCTCCCTGCTTAGCAGGGAGCTTCCCCCTCTATCTCTGCCTGCTGCTCTGCCTTACTTGTGACCTCTCTCTCTATGTCAAATAAATAAATAAAATCTTTTAAAAAAATACACCAAATATAAGGACTAGAAAGAAATCCAAACATATTCTACAGCTTCATTCTTTGTAATGTTGTGTAAGAGCTGTGCTTCATATTCCTCTTACAAAGACTCACCGGTATATAGGCACCTGGGTGGCTCAGTTGGTTAAGTGTCTGCCACCTGCTATCAGTTCAAGTCCTGATTCTGGGGGTCAGGGATTGAGCCCTGCTCAGTGGGGAGCCTACTTCTTCCTCTGCCCCTCGCCTTGGTCATGCTTTCTATGTCTCTGTCTCTCAATTACAAATAAATAAGTAAAATCTTAAAAAGAAAAAAAAAAAAAAAGACTCACCAGTATAATGGACCAGACAGCATGATCCTTGGCACATTGTGCTTAAGAACTGCTATTGAATGCATTAAAGGAAAAAAAAAAAAAAAAAAAGATGATAAAACTTAGAAAGAGTACTGGGTCTAGTCTTAGAGCACAAGTAATGCATAAACAGAATAGCTCTTGGTACAGAATTATATTAAGAGCCCTGAAATGCTGATGAAGAAATAGTGTTAAAACCATCTGGATGGGAAAAGTCTGAAATATATAATAAAGTGTACAAAAATGTCATTTTTCAAATGTAATGACTGCAACTGGAAAGGGTGAGCTTGAATTTAAAGTATAAAGAGTGACAGCAAGTGAAGGAATGAACACATATCTAGACATGTGCCAACCACTGGGTTAAATATTTTACATGAATTGTCTTTTTTTGTTCTCATAACAAGCCTATGTACACTTATTATCCCCATTATACACAGAGAAGACTGAGATTAAATAACATCCCAAAGGACATATAATTAGTAAGCTGCAGAGTCAGGATCTGAATTCAGACTGGGCTGGAATCCAATGTCTGGGCTCTTTCCAAATATACTACAGTCTCCAACTGGTCCAGAAAGAAAACGCACACATATACACACACATACAGAGCCAGATTATGATCTTGAAAGACAACTGCTTCTGTCTCTGGGCTGTCATTATTTTTTCATCTAAAGACCAATAACGATCAATATTTGTTCACATTATCAGTACATGTTTATCCCATCCACTCATAAATGGTTGGCGTTGACCTCATTGGGTTGTGCTGTCAGCCAACTGGCTAGTTTCCAACCCAAGCCTATCTTTTTAATCAGGCCTTTTCCCTCGATTCCAACGAGCAAATTGATGATACAGAGATGTTAGTGTTTCCTTTAGAAACTGTGCCTATGCCTATTAAAAACAAAGAGGTTTTTATAAATATCTAAGGATTGATTGATCTGCCCTTTAAAATCAGGGTTTCCAGAGAACCAGAATTTTCATTGTAATTTAGAACTACTTGATGCAAGAACTTGAGTAGCTATTGGAAGTTTAGCTTCATTGTATTCAAAGAAAGAATAGGTATCTCTGTAGAAGACCACAGCTCCAGAACAGAAATTCTCAGCTCTGATTAACACTGAATTGGCAGAAACACTATCTTTATAATTCTTCAGTTGTCTCCATTCTTTCATCTTAATACTCCGTGCATAATCCTTTAAACAATTCACTTTTAAAAGTAAAAAGACATAATCTGTACTTTTAATTCTTTAAACCTGTGATCTTATTTTCCCATTTTCATAATCTTCTTCCTTCTATATATCCCATTCATTCATTTTTTTAGCTTTGCTTAAAAAAATAAATCCCAAACCTGACTGACACTGTACTTTGCAATGATGTGTGTGTATGTGCATGTTGCGAGTTGTGTGTAATGCTGAGAATTGTGTTCTATGAGGAGTGTTGATAGTTGCAGGTAGGAAGAAAGGAAAAAGGGTACATAGAAGCAAAGTTAGATTTGGAATTTAATTTAATAGATACAATTTAATTATTTCAAATATTGGCTTTTCTTTATCATTTGCTTTTAAAAATAATCTTGTCACGAATCTCAATTTCTTGTATTCCAGAAATTTCGAGTCCTTTTTATTTATGATTCTTGTCTTTTTTACCCATCAAAGACTTACTGTCTTCTAACTAATCCAGCTCCTCTATAAATGAGCATTCATAATCTTAAGAGTTTAAAAACTTCAGCGTATTTGTATTTAGGCACCACAAGTGATGCTTTTGGGGGTTATGGTTCTTGGTCTCTGATCAAAGCTAATCTCAACAACAGGTTCCTTACTCCTGACTCTGGTGACTAAACCTCAGTTTCTGAGTCTTTGACCAGCCTGTGACCCCTTCAATGATGCTCTGACCTTATGGTCAACTGAGACCTCATATATGCACACAACTCTCTCTTTGTTCCTTCATTTTTGTGATGTCACCTCTGGAAGCCAAATTTAAGGCTCACATACTATTAGGTCTTGGTGAGAGAAACATGGGGTTCACAACTGTTGATTGAATGAGGATAGACACAAGTGGTAAACTGACAAGGTGGTTACCAAAAGTGTCACATGGTGTTCAAAAAGCCTGATATGGGATTAAGTAGTGGACAAATGAAAGGGAAAAAAAAATTGAGTACAAATCTGAGAGACCTTTCTTTCAACTGTTTATTCAACACATATTTATTGAACATATATGTAGTACTGGACATTAAGTGCTGGAGTAGAATAATATCCTTGCTCTACCAGGAGCTTTGTATGCTTTAATCACCCCACAATTAGTATATATATCCTGTGACTCACACATGAAGGAATTAGGATACATTTCTTCAGTTAGGGGCACTTGGGTGGCTCAGCTGGTTAAGCATCTGCCTTCAGGTTAGGTCGTGATCCCAGGGTCCTGAGATGAGCCCCGCACCAAGCTCCCTACTTAGCGGGAAGCCTGTTTCTCCCTCTCCCACTCCCCCTGCTTGTGTTCCCTCTCTTGCTGTGTCTCTGTCAAATAAATAAATAAATTCTTAAAAAAAAATTCTTCAGTTTATATTAAGTCATTGATAAATTATATTTAAGGTTAGAATAGAAAAATAAGATAGTCAAAATTCCTAACCTGAGAATCAAAAAAAAAAAAAAATCCATTAGTGGAGGTCTGGGGGTGAAATGGAGTAGTATGTGAAGAAAGCAACTTAGAAAAACATATTTTTAGGCATATTTTGAGTTTAGGCTAATTATGTAACAGTCATGTAGGCACATTCTGAAAATCCAAGAAGGGCCAAACTCACACAAGACAGTCAAATGGAAGACTCACCCATGTCCATCTAGGAGACATTCCTGCTGTCATTTTTAGGGATTGGAAGTCAATTTTCAAATAGGCGATATGCAAAGAATCATACCAACGTTGGTTCAAAGCCCAGCATAGATATTGACTAGAGTGTGAAATGGATTACAACCCTTGTAGCTGCCTCAACCACACAGTACAAATGATGGTTTTCCTCTTGCTGACAACTAGACAGACAGCTGTGCAAGACAGACAGCTCCCGCTGCTTTGCTGTTATACTTGGTCGTTTATTTATGATGTAGTCCTCGTAAGCCATTTATTTTTTTTTTAATTTATTTATTTGCCAGTGATAGAGGGAGAGAAAGCGAGCAAGCACAGGCAGACAGAGAGGCAGGCAGAGGCAGAGGGAGAAGCAGGCTCCCTGCCCAGCAAGGAGCCCAATGTGGGACTCAATCCCAAGACGCTGGGATCATGACCTGGGCCGAAGGCAGCCGCTTAACCAACTGAGCCACCCAGGCGTCCCAAGCCATTTATTTTTTTTAATTTTATTTTATTTTTTAGTGTTCCAAGATGCATTGTTCATGCACCACACCCAGTGCTCCATGCAATATGTACCCTCCTTAATAGCCACCACCAGGCTCACATAGCCCCCGCACCCCTCCCCTCGCAAACCCTCAGTTTATTTCTCAGAGTCCACAGTCTCTCATGGTTCGTCTCCCCCTCCGATTTCCTCCAATTCACTTTTCCTTTCCTTCCCCTAATGTCCTCCATGTTATTCCTGATGCTCCACAAGTAAGTGAAACCAAATGATAATTGACTCTCTGCTTTACTTATTTCACTTAGCATAATCTCCTCCAGTCCCGTCCATGTTGAAACAAAAGATAGGTATTCATCCTTTCTGATGGAGGCATAATATTCCCTAATATATATGGATAATATCTTCTTTATCCATTCTTCTGTTGAAGGGCATCTTGGTTCTTTCCATAGTTTGGCGACTGTGGCCATTGCTGCTATGAACATTGGGGTACAGATGGGCCTTTTTTTCACTACCTCTGTATCTTTAGAGTAAATACCCAGTAGTACAATTTCAGGGTCATAGAGTAGCTCTATTTTTAATTTCTTAAGGAATCTTCACAGTTTTCCAAAGTGGCTGCACCAACTTGCATTCCCACCAACAATGTAAGAGGGTTCCTCTTTCTCCACATCCTCTCCAATACTTGTTGTTTACTATCTCAGCAAACCACTTATAATTGAAAGACAGTACCTCCATACCAAATCTAACACAAGATTGTGAATAGAATTGCTTTTAAAGCTGGTAAAATACCCGAGAGCTCTCTTGTCAATCCCTGGACAGGACTAGCCTTTCTTCCAGAAACTCTTGCAGCCTGCTGCACCCCATCCATCACCAATCACCAGTGCAACATAGCAAGTGAAGTGCCCATCTCCACCATGTTTGAGGAATTTGATTTAATTGCCTTTATTAGCTTTGAGGCCCGACAGACCCTCAGATGTCTAGAATGTGCTCAGTTAAGGCTTGTTGATTGAACAAATGAGTGATAACCCCTGCAATTTACATTTGAGGAATCTGAAATACAGAGAGGTAAAACTGGAAATATCGAAGGTAGAAGAGTGCCCAGGATTCCTGGATCCCAAGTTAAAGTTTTTTTTTTACATGGAATTTTTCATAAAAATAAAGAGCTTCTTAAAAATACATGTGGATTATCGTTCAATGCAAAGTAGATGCTTGGTTTCTTGAGTTCAGGGTCTTTGCCTTTGACTTTAATTTTGTCTTCCTACAACAAAGAGCACAACCATGTTTATTCAGCAGGTAGTCAAAAGGCAGAGACTGTATTAAGTTGGAGATGGATGTCAGGAGAGAGAAGGTTTAAATTTCTTTTCATCTATCTAAACTTCTTCTATTTTAGAGAGCCATGTTTCTTGTTCTGTTCATTATAAAGCAATTTATCTTTTAGGATTTCATGGTGGAAAATGGGGACAGGGTTAGATTTAAGAGTAATATTAGAGTATTTATTTTTGTTGTTTACTAAGTGAAATTATAGGTAACAAGGGGAAAAATAAATGAAGCTAAAAGCACGAGTTGTCACTTCTAAGCACCATTGTAGGCACTACACAAAATATGTGCTTTATGTCTTTTAAACAAAGTAGGCCATTAAGTGTGAAATGCTAAGAGGAATTTTATCTCACCTATAAATACAAGTGAATCTTTTAAGCTCCAAATCCCCATATACAGACAATTTACTGTGGTAATCAAGATGATACTCACAATTTGACTTCAGGGCCATCTGTTACTCTATTGGTATTTTAATAATAATGAATAAAAATATATGTTGGTAACAAAAAGTGTTACTTAAAGTAGAATCATTTTAAAGAGTCCATGATAATTTCTAAAAAGCTGTGTAAATATCATATTTACTCAGAATTCTCTTGTTTGCCTTTACCTTTTAATTAGCGTGATAGAAGACCTTTAGTATGTAACCGTACATACATACTAAGGAACAAATAATCCCCACTTCTTCAGACTGAAAATATCAAACAAAATGCTTAACTTGAGGATCCACACATATATTTATAAGGAAACATATCACTTTTATCTGTTCTTGTTTTTTTAATTCTTCCTTTATGTTTTCTTTTCTTCTTGATGTTAAAGTTATTGAACTGAAAAGACAAGAAAAAATAGAGAAGACATTCAAATTCTTTTGAAAATCCTATGCTATTCTCTACTGTTTTTTTCTGTTATCCAGAAGATGCAACTCTGGCCTTCCTTTTGCACAAAGAAAGTTATTCTTTAAACGAATGTTATAGAACACAATATAATAATGATCGCTGGACTTACACAGATGTAGCAGGTAACTTTGAGCTAGCAGTCACCATTTATGAGTAAGGAGACTTGAGCTTTTGTCTAGGTTAGTCCATCAGTGAACTGAATAATCCTTAACAGCCTTGTCATCTCTCCAATTCCTGAAGTCCTCATTTGTAAAGTGAAGGGCTTGAATTTCACCACTTCATAGGTTCCTTGGTTTTGGTATCCTCTTAGTCTATGAATGTAGGGCTAAGTCACTTACAGATAAGAATAGTGTTGTTCAGCAGTTACTGATTGGAAAGAGTTGAGTAACTTTCCATCATACACATAAGCATGGATTTTTATCTGCCTGGGCATCGGGTAGAGTGGAAAGTGACCTTAATGTCGTAAAGGAAAAAGGTAAAGATGGAAATGAAATCATCTGCTGAGGAAAATGAATTAACAAATCACACATGAGTAAGGGTTTACATTTTTTAATAATATCTTTTTAACTTTATTTCCTTTTTGCAAAAAAATATTTTTTAAAGATTTACTTATTTATTTGAGAGAGAGCATGTGAGCAAGTGTGGGAGGGGAAGAGGGAGAGAGAATATCAAGCAGCCTTGTCACTAGGCATGGAGCCCAACGTGGGGCTCAATCTCAGGACCCTGAGATTAGAACCTGAGCCAAAACCAAGAGTCTGACACTGAAACAACTGAGCCACTCAGGCACCCCTGTAAAAAAAATCTTTTAAAGATAAGCCCCATCCATGGGATTTTTCAGAGTTTTGTTTTAAAAATATTCTACTATGCCAATGCATCAATTAAGTGTGAAAAATGATATTCTAGTTAAATTATGAAGGTCTATCTCAGGTTGTGTGTTCTCTTCAAAGTCTGACTTTAGTCCTTTGCTATATTTTCCCCAAACTTCAAACATCTCTCTGCCCACCTGGGTTTATTCACCCTCTCCTCTCTCTTCATGTAAATACAGATAAACATCCACCATACTTTTGGAGAAACTGACTGATAGATTTAGCAGTGTGCAGACACACTGTCAGAAAGCAGAGATGTGAGTGGTGCCTAAAATGTAATGACAACACGGGTTTGCTTATTTAAAGCCTGCAGGAATGGTGGAGCAGATGGTGCTTTGTTTCTTTCTTTCCCATCCATGTGTTTGGTGTGATGTTGGCCCAGGCTCCGCAAGGCTGCCGATCCACAGAGATCCGGGAGGACTGCCCTGTGCAATGTTGTTCTCACTCTCTGGTGATTGTTTAACACCCTCTTTCCCCCTCCATTTCATATTCTCCTTCTCATCTGGCCCTTTGTCAACGTTTAGTGCAAAAGAGTTATTGGTGACATCAATTATTGAGCAGGTATTGTGACATACAATGTCTCAGAAATAAAATTGTTGAAATGGTTGTTTTTGATTACTGCAAATATTACAGACAATTCATATAGTGCTTCCTGATTTCATTCTATGCTTTATCCTTTAAAGGGGGTTTCTCCCATATTTTCCCATATCTTCTCTTTCTGTTTGTTCTAAGATGGTGCTCTGGCTAGATATGTCAGAGATGACTCTCTTGATTTTGCAGACAAAGAAGTTGATGTTTTAGTATATTTGAATTTATTAACTGGAGTCATCAAATCAAGAGAAGAAACCAAACTAGAATGACAAACTCTTAGCTCTAGCCTTCCTGATAATTTCCACTATCCCCGACTGCCCCAAATCATGTATTAAAACATATATAAACTGTTCTCATGTATGCTAGATCATTTCTCTTCTGCTTTAAGAATAGGACACATGTCTAAAAATAATACACACTTTTGGAATTAGAATGGCTACATGGACAAATTCTTAATTCCCAGTGACCAGGGTTAATTTGATTAGAGGCCTGGTCTATTCTCAATTTAGGTGAAATAAAGGAGGCAAAAGGAGCTATGTACTGGCTGTGGAGGAGAGGTCTTTCTTCCTTTCTGATTTGAAATTTTCCCATTATTTTCATTTTTAAGAATAGAACAAAATTTCAGCCATGTTCTCTAAAAGTCACTTTTGCAATGCACAAGGTCCATGATGAGAGGAATCCTGAACAATCTCCTCTGGACCTTCCCTTTAGCAAAGAGTGTTTATGATAAAGGTTGCTAACCTTCCAAGTGTAAACACTGACCCCACAAACTGAGATACAAGGAAGGTACAATTCAGAAGAGGAAATGGCCATTGGGGAAAATGGCAGTTAGGGTCACAAGGCCAGGAAGCTTTGGAAGCTAACCTCTCCTTGAGGCCAGCAGTTTGTGAAAGAGGAGACTGCATAGGGCTGGAGGAGACAGAGCAGATCAGTTGCCTGGATGTCTAAATAGTTGGGTCCCCATTTTACTGGCTTGGGTGTAACCTTGGTGAAATACGCTTAAACTTTCTCATCAGTTTTATCTATCATCCATCTATCTATCTATCTATCTATCTATCTATCTATCTATCTATCATCATTTACTCTTTCTATTTACAATGGTCTCTGAGCTCTGTGAGGTCTAAGATTCAATTTTACTCAACTCTCTCTCTAATGCTTGCTCAAGTTCAAGAATAAAGTATGTCCTTATAAATATTTTTTGGACTGAATTAAATTGAAATGGTTAAATCACTTCTATTCCTACTTTAAGGGAAACATGGGGTTGGGACACAAAACTCAAACATGTCATTGGCAACATATTGAAAAATCCTAAGGACCCAATAAAAATGGTAACATGGCATTGTACATGCTGTATGTTTAAGGAATACTTAAATGCATAAATGTATAAACATGGCACTTTAAAAAATCTTCAATTTGCTTGTGGAAGTGGGTGTCAGAAGGGTTCTTAGCTATTGAGAAGTAGTGAGAGGAGTGTTACCTGAAATTGGAGGATGGTTTAACTACAGTTGCAGACAAGTGTGGCTCATAGCATAGCTGTGAAGTATGATGTTGTGTGGTGTTTGATGTGTGCATGTGTACGGGTGTACTGTATTTCCATGGGGGGTCAGTTCAACTGAATTCAGTTTCCTGTATTTACCTAATGTTTTCTGATAATGAGATAAGTATAGGCAAATGTAAGATTTGCATCACATCAAAATTGTTTGCTAATATATAAATAGTGTAACCAATCTGCGTTTCTAAATTAACATATTGGAAGTGTGTATGCACCTCCCTGCACCTGCATCTTATGCCTGGAATAAAGCAGCCCTGAGTTCTGCTTTCTATTTGCAGAATGACCAGAACTGCAGAGGTATCCTTGCTGTGATTTTTATGTCATTCCTCCTTAGTGAAGATCTGGCTCTGTTTTGTGTTTGTCAAGTACCTCAAAATATTTTTCAAACATTTGTGTTTGGGGAAAAACTCAAAATATACTTTGCCAGTTGATTTTTTTTAACACATTTAACAAACAAAAATTTAATCCTTATGTTTCTCATTAATTTTCCTGGAGTTAGATGAAATAGTCCTCTCTAAGAATTTTCTAGATAAACAAACACTCCTATCCAATGTACATTTAAAAAAAAAAAAGACTCGCTTTTTTTGAGAACCTTTACTACACGAAGTTTCCCTTCAAATTAAATGACATAAAGTCATGTTTGAATGAGTATGTCTAGATTCAATGGCATCATTTTGCAGTGTTCTGAAAAGCCAATTGTGTACAGAATGGAAAAATAGGGAAAACATGTTGGTACTGTTGTGGGAACTAATTCTGTCCTTTCTCCCTCCCTTCCTCCCTTCCTTTCTCCCATGACCACCCATTTCTTCCAACAAACCTTTATTGAAGGCTTACTATGTATCAGATTATTTGCTAAGTCCTGCAAAGTGTGTGCCATTTAGTGTAAAATGCAAACAAATAAATGATCACAGAACATTTATACAGCCAGTTTACTCTTTGGAGAACAGGGTCCTCTGCACAAGATTGCATGGTCAATCTGGAAGAACAGGTCTGTGTTGCCAAGATCACATCTCCCCATGGTCCCACCCTGTTCCACATTTGGACAGCATCAAAAAAAGTTTAGAAAGCCTATCTGTCACATCAGGGTAGGAAGAAAGGGTTGTTTCTGAAGTAAATATCAGACTCAAGATTGTACAAATTTGGGGGCTATTCTCCTTCACTTTGTGGATAGAAAGAAATTAATTATTAGAATTAGTCTTTCATTTTCCAAACATTTTCGCACAGCTAGGAATGAGACATTCTAAATCATTCTATCCATCTAGATACATCTATGGCAGTAATCCCCAGGGATTGAAGATGTGAGAGCAAGTAAGCAATTTTATCTTCCCTTCAGTAGTCTCCTTCCTTCTAGAATAAGCCCAATAGCCATAACTTGAGGCTTTGTTCAAGTGGTTGATTAAAGGAGCAGATGATAGACAAATCAGTGAGATTTCTGGCCACAGCATTTTCTGGTGTTGTGACCTTGGAGAAACTTCTTAAAATCTCTGAAAGTCAATGTCTCCAACTGTGAAAGAAATGTTTACCTGTGTTTCAAGACTGTGAGGAGTCAATGAAATAGCACATGGAAATGAGTCATACTGTCCTTGTTCAGAGCAGTAGTTAGTAAATGATAATGGCTAATGCCATTATTCCTCTCTTGACAGGCTATATCTTGCTAATGGAATTTGCTTGCTTTCTTTCTTATCTTTATAGACAACTGTGATGACCCATTAGCATCCCTGCTCTCTCCAATGGCTTTTTCCAGTTCCTCAGACCTCACGGGTACTCACAGCCCAGCTCAACTCAACCGAAGAGTTGGTGAGTAAGGTGACTGAAACTCTAAAGGCAAGTGCTGAATAAGCACAATGTGAGGAAATGGAAGACAGAGAGCAGTTTCCTTCACTGGGATCATGTCCAAGAGCATTTTCAGAAGAAGAACGGGAAGAGAGGGTTAAGGTGGAATTAAACCCTGTTTCTCTGTGCATAATAGATATCAAACTATGCCAGTTCTATCTCCCCAACCCACACTATTCTTAATTATTATGAGAGGCCTTGGTGAAATTAAGGGTTTTTTTTTAATTGCTTTCTTTTTATATTTCATATATCTAACATAAAGAGCTACCAAAATATATTATTACTGAAGCATGTTTATAATAAACATGATTTAAATCTACTGATATAGTCCCTTCAATAACTTCAAATTTTACAATAAAATGAATGTCACTAATTTAAAAAATATGTAGTACTACTAAATAAAAGCAAAAAAATGCAAATAACTTGCAAGCTTACCAGCTAGAGATAACTGTGGTTACGTGTTGGGTGTGTATCTTTACCATGTATGATGAAAGTAATAGTAGGAAACACTTAACTGATCTCTAAGGCAAAATGTCTTTAACATAATGTTGGGTATCTACATAGATATATTTTAGTCAGATTTGGTTAATTTTTATGATATATATGTTCATTTAAATACACACACATATAGCTATGTAATTGATTTTTTTAATTTTTAAAGATTGTTAAAATTTATTTTTTTATTTTTTAAAGATTATTAACATCTTGGTAATATTTATATGTTTTTATCTCACTAGAGAACATTATAAACTCTTTCTCAAGTTGAGAAAAAATGTACATGCAACTTCAAGAGGTATTCTGATTTGTTAGAGTTCATATTAATTATCCTAATTATATCTTCTCATTGATAATATGAGGCACATCATATTAGTAAAATTTCAAATATTGGCCCATATTTGCTTTCTGGAATAAGTTATAATTGGTGATTGTGTTTGTTATGGATATAATGTGCAGAATGATTTAACTTGTCAAATTTTATTGTTTTAACTTGTTGACATTTTAATTTATAATTTTGAATTTTCATTATTCATAAGAATGATTTGTAGTTTTTGTTTGTGTATTTGGTATTTCTTTTGTACTATATTTTATAGGTATTCTGTTATAATGGGATCAGTAATTTATGTTAGCAAGTTATATGGTCTTGTTAAGAAAGGAGTTTAAGGGAGCTCCTGGGTGGCTCAGGTAGTTAAGCCTCTACCTTCGGCTCCGGTCATATTTTAAGGATCCTGGGATTGAGCCCCATATCAGGCTCTTTGCTTGGTCAGGAGCCTGCTTCCCCCTCTCTCTCTGCTTGCTTCTCTGCCTACTTGTGATCTCTCTCTCTTTCTCTCTCTATCAAATAAATAAGTAAATAATCTTTAAAAATTAAAAAAGAAAGAAAGGAGTTTTAAGAATGCTGTAAGAGCCTCTTAACTAAGAAAACAAATCGAGGGTTGCTGGAGGGGAGGTGGGTGTGGATGGGGTAACTGGATGAGGGGCATTAAGAAGGGCATGTAATGTAAGGTGTTATATGCAACCGCTGAATCACTAAATTCTACCCCTAAAACTGATAATACACTACATGTTAATTAAATTGAATTTAAATTAAAAAAGTAATAAATTTTAAAACAGAATTCCATTCTATTTTTTTTTAAGATTTTATTTATTTGACGGAGAGAGATCACAAGTAGGCAGGCAGAGAGAGAGAGGTGATTCCCTATTGAGCAGAGAGCCCAATGTGGGGCTTGATCCCAAGACCCTGAGATCATGACATGAGCTGAAAACAGAGGCTCAACCCACTGAGCCACTCAGGTTCCCCAAGTATGCTATTCTAAAGGAAAAAAAGAATAAATAACCAATGACCCAGCAGGAAAATATTAATAACAATTGTGTACTAACAAGAATTTCATAAAGCATTTCACCTATATTAAGGTATTTTTTCTTCAGAAAGATACTGTAAGATAAGTAGTATTACCTTATAATTTCAGATAGGGTTCCTGAGGCTCAGAAAAGTTGTATAACTTGCTTAAAATCACACAGTTACAAAGGGGAGATGCTTTGTTTCAAATCCAAGTCATTCAAAACATAGGTTTAGCTCCTAATCACCACATGAGCTAATTGGTTCACTAACAAAGGTTTAAAAGGGCTATATTAGTGCAATTGCCGGGTCATAGGGTAGGTCTATTTTTAATTTTTTGAGGAATCTCCACACTGTTTTCCGAAGTGGCTGCACTGCACCAACTTGCATTCTCACCAGCAATATAAGAGGGTTTCTCCACATCCTCTCCAGCATTTGTTGTTTCCTGCCTTGTTATTCTTTGCCTTTCTAACTGGTGTAAGGGGGCATCTCAATGTGGCTTTGATCTGAATTTCCCTAATGGCTAATTATGATGAACTGGAGGAGAGTATGCTAAGTGAAATAAGTCAAGCAGAGAGAATTAATTATCATATGATTTCACTTACTTGTGGAACATGAGGAATAACATGGAGGACATGAGGAGAAGGAAAGGAAAAGTGAATTAAGGGAAATCAGAGGGGGAGAGGAACCATGAGAGACCGTGGACTCTGAGAAACAAGCTGAGGGTTCACAAGGAGAGGAGGTGGGAGATGGGTGAGCCTGGTAGTGGGTATTAAGGAGGGTATATATTGCATGGAGTACTGGGTGTTGTACATAAATGATGAATCTTGGAACACCCATCAAAAACTAATGAGGTTTTTTATGGTGACTAACATAACACAATAAAAAAATGTAAAAAAAATAATATTAGAGGGGCACCTGGGTGGCTCAGTGGGTTAAAGCCTCTGCCTTCAGTTCAGGTCATGATCCCAGGGTCCTGGAATCGAGTCCCACATCAGGCTTAGTGAGGAGCCAGCCCCCTCCTCTCTCTCTGCCTGCCTCTCTGCCTACTTGTGATCTCTGTCTGTCAAATAAATAAATAATTTTTTTAAAGATTTTATTTATTTATTTGACAGAGAGAAATCACAAGTAGATGGAGAGGCAGGCAGAGAGAGAGAGAGAGGGAAGCAGGCTTCCTGCTGAGCAGAGAGCCCGATGCGGGCCTCGATCCCAGGACCCTGAGATCATGACCTGAGCCGAAGGCAGCGGCTTAACCCACTGAGCCACCCAGGTGCCCCATAAATAATTTTTTTTTTAATTTTTTTATTTTTTATAAACATATATTTTTATCCCCAGGGGTACAGGTCTGTGAATCACCAGGTTCACACACTTCACAGCACTCACCAAAGCACACACCCTCCCCAATGTCCATAATCCCACCCCCTTCTCCCAAACCCCCTCCCCCCAGCAACCCTCAGTTTGTTTTGTGAGATTAAGAGTCACTTATGGTTTGTCTCCCTCCCAATCCCATCTTGTTTCATTTATTCTTCTCCTACCCACTTAAGCCTCCATGTTGCATCACCACTTCCTCATATCAGGGAGATCATATGATAGTTGTCTTTCTCTGCTTGACTTATTTCGCTAAGCATGATACGCTCTAGTTCCATCCATGTTGTCGCAAATGGCAAGATTTCATTTCTTTTGATGGCTGCATAGTATTCCATTGTGTATATATACCACATCTTCTTGATCCATTCATCTGTTGATGGACATCTAGGTTCTTTCCATAGTTTGGCTATTGTGGACATTGCTGCTATAAACATTCGGGTGCATGTGCCCCTTTGGATCACTACATTTGTATCTTTAGGGTAAATACCCAATAGTGCAATTGCTGGGTCATAGGGCAGTTCTATTTTCAACATTTTGAGGAACCTCCATGCTGTTTTCCAGAGTGGCTGCACCAGCTTGCATTCCCACCAACAGTGTAGGAGGGTTCCCCTTTCTCCGCATCCTCGCCAGCATCTGTCATTTCCTGACTTGTTGATTTTAGCCATTCTGACTGGTGTGAGGTGATATCTCATTGTGGTTTTGATTTGTCATTTAAAAATCTCCATAAATAATTTTTTTTTCACTGTCAGCTGTTTGTGATTTATTTATTTTTTTTTAATTTTTTATTTTTTATAAACATATATTTTTATCCCCAGGGGTACAGGTCTGTGAATCACCAGGTTTACACACTTCACAGCACTCACCAAAGCACATACCCTCCCCAATGTCCATAATCCCATAAATAATTTTTTTATTTTATTTTATTTTATTTTTTATTTTTTTTAAAGATTTTATTTATTTATCTGATGGAGAGAGACTGAGCAGGCAGAGAGGCAGGCAGAGAGAGAGAGAGGAGGAAGCAGGCTCCCCACCAAGCAGAGAGCCCGACGTGGGACTCGATCCCAGGACCCTGAGATCATGACCTGAGCCGAAGGCAGAGGCTTAACCCACTGAGCCACCCAGGCGCCCCATAAATAATTTTTTTAAAGGAACTTATTTAGTTTAAAAAAATATGTTAGAAGGAGACTTGGAAACAAATTATCCAGAGTTCGAATGCTGTCTACTGCATTTACTTACAAGCTCTGTGATCACATGTCACCTCTCTGCTCTTGACCTTAGTTCTTTATCTGTAAAGTGGAATGCTTGCCTTGACACATTATATGCACATTGAGGAAGACTTTCACATTCAAAAGATACTTCTCCCTGCAGGGTAGAGAGCTGGAGGGGAGTACGGAGGTCTACTTGCCAGTTCATGAGGCAACACAGCTCAGAAGATCTTATATATGTTTCGAATGGGACATCCAGGGCCAGAGTTTGTCCCAATCTCATCCAACTCTGCAGTGGCAAAAAGTCATTACTGCCTAGTAGCACCTGGGCAGTTTCTGGGGAAGCTGTGAGTCTGATCATATGCCAGCTTGTCCCCTAGTGAACAGATATTGACCGAGCACAGTTCTCTCTCCTCCAGTTTATTATAATGATCCTATTCACTTATCACTAGAAAATCTGTGTGCCTGAGACCAACAGCATGAGTGTGTATAGAGAGGATGTTGCTCTCTCTTTCTTCTCTCAACTAGAGTTTACATCAGCACGGCCATGCAGGAGATTCAGTCTCAGAAGGTTGAGACACGTTGGCCTAGAAGTCATCCTCTAGCACAGCTGCCAGGGCTGGCAGCCTCCCCTTCATTCCCTGGGTCCAACCATTGCCCTCAGGGGGAATTTAACACAGCTTCAAGGAGAGGTTCAATCACTGGTTCTCATCCACGAGCTATATATTTGAATCACCTGGATAGGTTTATAAGTAACACTGCCTGAGCTCGTTCCTCAGATATTCTGAATTAATTGTCAGAAATGGGGCCCAAAGATGGATATTGATGAAGTAAATAAACACAAGATTTCCAGTTGATTCTAAAATACAAGAGTTCCAAACTGATAAGTTGAATGAATTTACAAAGAACAAAATTTTTTCTATTAATATTTATTGAGCACCTACTATGCACTAAGCACTCTGTTAGAACTGTAGCACATAGTGGTAAAAACAGGCACAAATCCTATTTATAAAGAGTTTACATGGATAATGTAAATTAGCATATAAGTAATTAATAGCTACCATTTTTGTTAGTGATAATATTGATGTCATTATCCTTATATATAACATAAATAATATGCATGCATACATATATATATATAAATAGGATAGAGAGCCAATATAGATGCATACAGTTATATACACACAAACACACACTCACTCACACACATACATACCGAGTCAGATATAGAGAAAGAGATGAATATATGCAAATGCAAGGTTGGAGATGCACGCACACAGAACCCCATGTATTAAGATATATATATACATATATGCATATACACACATATAGTAATATGTATGTGTACATATGCACACACATATACTACTTATACAGAATATATAAATATATAACATGCATTATAATAAAATATATAAGTTATGTTAATATTATTAAGAATAGATTGTTCATGGATTTTCTAAATATAGAAATCTGAAAGTTGAGAAAACTAATTTTTGTTTAGTTTGGAAATGTTAGTATGGTAATGACTTTTTTCTCCTGTAACAACAGACTTACATGCTGTTTGTCCACTGAAAAAGCCTGGAAGTATTATATATCTTTATCTAATGAACACTCCTTTCTTCATGCCTTTCTTTAAAACTTCTCTTTCATTTTAAAAGAGGAAACACATCACATATGCCCAGAAATGCAAACTGTTCTGCATGGTTTGAAACCAGGATACATTCAGGTATACTGGAGATTTCAAAGAACATCTTGGTTTTAATTTGAATTCTCTATATATGTTTTATTAATTAATTAATTAATTCATTCATTTTTTAAAGATTTTATTTATTTGAGAGAGAGAGAGAGAGCGTGAGGGGTGGGGGTAGGCAAAGAGAGAAGAAGAAGCAGGCTCCCTGCTGAGCAGAGAGCCAGAAACAGGGCTTGATCCCAGGACGCCAAGATCATGGCCTGAGTCGAAGGCAGACACTTAACTGACTGAGTCACCCAGGTGCCCCAATTTCTGGATTTTTTTTTCTTAACATACTCCAGTCATTCATTTGCTTATTCATTCATTCATTCACTTATCACCGTATTTCATGAATTCCTTCTACTCTGCCTCATTCAGACTTTTATATGTTTATGAAGAATCTTCCCAGGAGGCCACCCAAGATGAAATCCAGGTTGTAAAAATCTTGACTTCGATGAAGCTATGTCTCTCTCATATGGAGTGTGCTCAGCAACGGTCTCACAGCTATTCCCTGTTGAGCTATTTCCCAAAGAGCAACTTTTCTGCAAGTCCTGAGCACCATTTAAAACTGCCGACTCCAGGCAACCACATACACCTTTGGCATACACTGAACATAGTAATGAGAACGACTTTACCTCTCGTGTGTGCTCAGAACTCAAGCACGCATATCTCTGACCTATACACAGGGGCAAATGCTGCCCTGCTGTTAAGTTTGTCGCGTCGGAAGCAGGGATCCATTCAAAAGTTCAAAAGAAGACTATAGGAAAGTGCGCTGATGAGTACTCTCAGACCCTGAGTGAAGCAGATGTCATGAGTTCTGTCAGTGACAAAGGAATCTTTCCGAGAAAAAACATGCCCTTGGAAACAACCTTTGCCCTGAGGTACTGCGGTGGAAGCCAAAATCTGGGCAACACACCAAATGGGGAGGTAGCCTGGGTGGTGAGTGCCCGCTGCAATAGTGTTGACATGCTCTCTCTCCTCTAGGGAAGGGATTTGCCAAATAGAGCTTTTGTTCTCTCCCTCCACACATCCTTCAGCCCTCTCTCATCCATACACAGAGAAAGAAAAAGAAAAAGAGAGAGAGAGAGAGAGAGAGAGAGAGAACTAATTGCTTAAAAAAACCTGACAAAATATATTAAGCGGGAGGTCAGATCACTATTAGGTTACCAAGTCAAGCTATACAATTGTGGCTTAGGAGGCATCTAACTTTGTCCAGTGTGATTTATTTTGTGGCAAGAAAGCTTTTGATCTGGGCTTTAAAGTCAGCTGGGCTTGGAGAAGCCCTTCCTGTCAGCAGAAAGTGCAGTGTGGGGGCACGGCGGGAAGCTGCTCAGCTGTGGCTTCGACCTGATCCAGAGTGAGAAGGTTTTAAGTTACTTTATATGATTAAAAGGCAAATAAGAACAGACATCTCTGGCCCCGTGAGAGGAGGGGTTCGTATTTTTCTTTCCCTATCGCTCTTCCCCTCATACACAGTTTTGCAAACAACTACCTTTACCATTTATCCCTTGAAATTTTAATCTCTCTTCCTCACTTGACATATTTTTGAGATGCTTGCCTGTGTAAGTTGAGATGGTTTGTTTCTAGCATGACAATTTTGTTGCCATGGAGAATCTGATTTTTTATGTCAAGGCCTTTTTAACTTCCTGGGCTCGTGGACCAGTGAAAAGGCTCAAAACCCTTGCCCCCATTTAGCACAGATTCCATACACACCTTTTATTTTCTCCTTGGGCAACACTGGTTGCAAAAACCTAAGGACCCCTGAAGGTCTTTGGAAGTTGGTCACTGGTCCTTCTATAAGGGGAAATGGATTCAGAGCAATTCAGGCATCAGTGATATCAGCTATCTGGGGACTTGTTCCAGATAGCTAGGTGACAGTCCTGAGGATCCAATTTCACAGGCAGCACCATGACACCTACTTGCAAATGACAGCACCAGTCTCCCAGCTGAATTGATCGAGCCAGACGTGATACGGATATCATCTAATATGTTTAAAAATACAGTGAGATGGGCAGAACTCTGTCGCTGCATTTCTTCTCCTCCACTTGAAGGGTTCTTCCCTTCTTTTCAGTTTTCCTTTTTTTTTTTTAAATCCTGCTCTCACTGCCCCCACCCCCAGCATGACCAGAGTCAAGTTCTGTGCTTTCCTTTGTGACATTATGCTCTCCTCAATATTTGAAATAAGTGTGGACTCTTTCTGTGGATCCTGGGGCATCACCTGGGAGCTTTTTAGAAATGCAGAATCTGAGCCTCCGCCCGCAAACATCTGATCAGAACCTGTGCTTTAGCCAGAGTTGCATTGACACAGACTTCTGATCATATGCCTCTTCAATTCTTAAACTCTATGCCTCTTTCAGCTCAGGATCTCAGAGGTGGGTGCTGGGGGATGGGAGGAAGTCGAAGTTATCCAAGTTATTATTAATAAGAAACCATGCTCGAGGGGTGCCTGGGTGGCTCAGTGGGTTAAAGCCTCTGCCTTCAGCTCAGGTCATGATCCCAAGGTCCTGGGATCGAGCCCCACATCGGGTTCTCTGCTCAATAGGGAGCCTGCTTCCTCCTCTCTCTCTGCCTGCCTCTCTGCCTACTTGTGATCTGTCTGTCAAATAAATACATAAAATCTAAAAAAAAAAAAAAAAAAAAAAAAAAGAAACCATGCTCGAAACCAAGAAGTAGAAACTTAAGCTCTATTTGTGTCATCATATTGGTACTCTAAGATAGTTGGTATCATTCACATTTTTAAGAATGAGGAAATAGACTCAGAGAGGTTAAGTCACTGATTTTTAGGATAGGCAGCTAATTACTCAGAATTGAATTTAATTCTGTCTATCCCTAGTTAACTAACATCTTTATCCATGTTGATTTGAGATCTTAATCTGGGTAAAGGTGGGGTTAGCGTAACATTCACCCCTTTCAGGTCATTTTGGCATTTCAGATAGTATTGCCAGTGTTTTAACCACGAAGACTGGATTTTCAGGCACCAAGAGAGAAAGAGAGATATGGACACCTGTGCCTTCTCCGTGCCCCTGAAATCACACTATGGCCTAATAGACCTGTGGGCAAAATTAACCTTGACCTAGATATTTAAACAATGCTGTAGGCCTCTTCTCTGACTAAGACAGCAATAGATCATTGAGAGATACAGAATAGAAATCTTCTGGTATTTAACAGGAGCCTTGGAACCCTGTTTCAATGTAGACAAATTGAATGTGATGACCTTCTCTCTATTCAGCCAGGATAACTGCAAAACACAATGATTTTAAGAGAAGGAGAACCTTGAACGCTTTTGCTCCCTAATAATACAATTCTTAAGAGCTTCTAAACATCAACATTCAGCAAATTGAGAGTAATAGATAAACCCACATAATTGACGCTTTACTTTTGCTTCTGATAGCCAGTCACTTCCTTTGAAATGCCAAGCTGAGATTATTTCTAAGTAGCACTCTGTAAAATGCTAGCTCAAGCAATCGCCTATCTGATACCACTAATACTTTGCAAAGAGACAAGGTCTTCAGTTTGCCAGTTTACTGAATTTAACTTAAAGCATTGCAACTTAAAAATACAGTAATGCCACTAAGGCAGGGTAATTAATGACATACATTTGTCTAGTGGTGACAGTTTACCACTGTATTTGCAATGAAGGTCACACACAGATGGAAGTAAGTTGTATTTGAATAGCATATTGTATGGTGGATATTTTTGCTTTGTTTAACCTGGAATAGTTAGATAGAGTCCACTCAATTCCTTTGTTTAAAATCTATCTAGAAACTTTTCACTTAAGACATTGTAGAAATGGGATGCCTGGGTGGCTCAGTTGACCTGCTTTGACTCAGGTCATGATCCCAGGGTCCTGGGATCAAGTCTTGCATCAGGCTTCTTGCTCAGCAAGAAGCCTGCTTCTCCCTCTGCCTGCCCCTCCTCCTGGTTGTGCTTTTACTCTCTCTGACAAACAAATGAATAAAATCTTAAAAAAAAAAAAAAAGACATTGTCTAAATGCCATTAAAAAGATGAGCTAAGGGTAATTGAATCCACCATATGGAGTGAAAATGGTAACATATAACCAACCTCAAGAAACCAGAAAACAAGAGTAAATATAAACAAGCAGTTCATCTTTCTCCAGGATTCCTGTTTGGATGCTCCACATTCTGTGGTGGTGACTTTCCTGGGGCCCCTTTTGAGAATCTCAAACTACACTTCTCTTAGACTTGTCTATGCAATCATTTACTGACACTTGTATCTGGACTTTATTTTGCTAATCAATGTACATGTTTGATAAAAGTCCAGATTTTATAAGAGAATCCATCTAATTTGTTTGCTAAGGACTTGCTTCTAATCAATCCCTCCCACAAAATATTCAGAGCAATTGGTATTATCCCTGAGATATCTCTGTTAGGGTAAATTTGTGTGCAGGTAATGGAAAACAGAAAAACTCACTAGCTTGGAAGAAAAACCTCAGTAATGTGAAAAAATATTAAGTAATCGAAGTTAGGTGCACGGAGATTGAGAAGTGTCCGTACTTTTGTTTCTTGAACAGCACGGTAGTTGCAAAGGTGTTCCCCTTGGAGTAGTTTATTAAGCTAAATATTGGGTTTGTGAGGTTTTTCTGTATCTGTGTTTTATTCTACTTAAAAAAAGAATACATATTACCTTACATCAAAGGAAATCCTCAGTGAGCACCGGGCTCCAGGGCTGGTGGATTCAGTTCAGCAATGCCATCCTCACAGCCCACATCCTTCTCCAGCTAATAAAACACCCACCCGCACCTCAGCCAGATTCAACAACATTCTGGGAAACAGAAAGCATGGAGTCTAATGCTTGCTTTTAAGCCATCAAATTCAGTTCTTCAGAACAGCGGCATGCTGAATATCACCTCAGAACTTGTTAACAAAAATGTAGATTGTCTGGACTTAACCCAGACCTGCTGGACCAGGAACTCTGGCAGTGGGACCTAAGAATCTCGGTTTTTCCAAGCCCCTCGACTGGTTCTGATGTGCTCAGGTTTGAGAACCATGGAGTAGAGCTGTGAGACACTTCCAGGACCCAAGTCTGCCCAATCACTCAGCTTTCACATCACCAGCAGTTCTTCTCTGTCCATTTAGCCATAATCTGATCATATGTCCACTTCCTTGACCCAATCACTGTCAAGGGTGGTGGAATTACCTTCACTGGCTTTAGACTAATAATCTGATACAGAGTAAGAGAATAGTTAATGAGGTTTCTTCTCTCTCCTGTGTGTGTGTGTGTGTGTGTGTGTGTGTGTCTATCTTGAGCTGTATCTCCATGATTTTGGAGGGTTACACAGCACATATTCCAGCCAAAGGAGTAATTTCCTAATGGGTTGAACTGATGCCATAATTAGTTTCTGGAACCCAAAATGAAGCTTTTGAAGTAACAATTAAATACACTTGTATTTAACCATTTGGGGGCCTATGTCATAAAAGGTGTGAGTAGAGAAATATTATCTTGGTCCTTGATTCTTGCTAGAGTGGACACTGAACTATATTATTTTTATAGAAGTAAAGAAATTACTTGCCCAAAGTCAGAGTCAAAAGTAACTCTTTCAACTCAAGCACCAGACTTAGACTAGGCACTGTCTTTCAAACAAAACTGCCCCAGGAAGCCAAGATAAATGTAATATGTGAACTGTGCAAAAAGTATGCTGTTCATGGAGAGAGAAGCTTTAAATGGTAATGCCAACAATATGAGATTTGTAGGTTTAAATGACTTTTGATTCCATGGCTCTGTTTTCCCTTCAAAAATCTTGGGAGTGTCATTTTTTTCTCTATATGCCTAAAAATAGGAAGAGTGTCTTCTCTTGCTCCTCAATCGTTTATATTGCTTTACTCATGGATGGAATTCAATAATTATATATCCATTAAATGAGGAATAAATAATCCACTAAAAGCATCCCCAGGCCCGAGTACCGATGCATAGTTAAATTGTATTGATCTGACAAATTAAATAGAACTCAGCTTCCACCAGTTTATAAGAGAAATTCTAGAGCAGTACTAGCCAATAGAAAGTTCTGCAAGAATGGAATATTCTTTGTGCTATCTAAAAAGGTAGCCAGTAGCTACACGTGGCTATGGAAATGTGGCTAAGGCTACTTCAGAACCAAAAGGTTAAGACAAGCTAATTCAAATTTAAAGTTAGTAGCTGCCACATTGAACAGCATAGTTCTGAAGTCTTTTCACATTTTATATACACGACCTTCTCACCTGAGTGTTTTTATGTGTATGTGAATCAATCCTTGGCCTACAAGGGGCATAAATGTGAGATATCCTCCTCGGGACTGACCTCCACAATTTCCAAGCCCCAAATGCCCTCCTGCTGATTTCTCTCACTTCCTGTATAATTTTGAACTGTGACATGCTCAGCCTGATGTACTTTTTTGATCAATGAGGTCCTTAATGGCTACACTCTTCACAAGGGAAGTACTCACTGTAGGACACCACGGCTATCTGAGTAATGAGCACTAGAACCCTTCAGAGTAAAGCACAGCTCTCTCTGATCAACACAGTCACATAGGTTTGTGTACAAGTGTACACACTATAGCAAGGGCTGTTGGAGCCCATATCTCATGGACCTCATCACTTCCAGTACAAGGACATCTTAGAAGCTGGCCTGTCATGGAACTTGTGGGGGAGTGATTTCTGGAGACAGGTTGTGAGGGTTAGGAGAGGGGAAAGCTAGCAAGAAACATGGTCTCAACTGAAGCCTTGCTTTCTTCTAATGCCAGGAGGAAGTTCTAGACCACAGATTGCACCACAAGTATCAGCCACATCTTGAGACAAGGGGATTGACTTTAGGAACTGTGTAGCAGTTCATCACTGGCTGAGATGAGAACCAGGAAGTGGCAGCTTCCTGGGCAAGTGCGCTTCTGTTTGGCTAATGGAGAAGAGGACAGACAGTTCTAGTTGTCAGCCTGCATCTACAGTTGGGGGATGAATCCATAAGCTAAGGAAGACCACAGAAGAACACTTAGAATACCTTAGGATCTCCCCCCAACATTACCACTTTCAACCCCTACACCTACACCTTCTTTACTCTGCCTGAAGTCTCTCTCTCTCCCTGCCGTTATTTTCAAGCACTATGGGACTCAGTTGTTATATTTATAATTTATGATAACACACTCTGGTAATAGAACCCTAAGTTGTATCCTGCACTGATGGGATTAAGCTCATTCATAAGAAGGCTCGCTTGCTGATGTGCCAAGGATTGGCTCTCCTTCCTTCCCTGTCTCAGCTCCATCTGCCTAACCCAAATTCCTGGGGTCATTTTCCAAAGAAACTATTGACACTCCAATCCATGCTTCATAATTGACTTCTGGGGAACCTAGCAAAGTCACACACAAAGAGCCACTGTTGCCCCAACATTACTCTTGAGGCAGCCTCAGGTATGACTGGATCTGAATCGGACCCAGACTCTCCCCTCCCTTTCATTAGTCTCCTCTTATAAACTCCTTTGGTCTTCTCTGCAAATTGGCCTCAATAGGTCCACTTCAGGTTTTTGTTTTGTTTTAAGATTTTACTTGTTATTTATTCGACAGACAGAGACAGCAGGAGAGAGCACAAGCAGGGGGAGCAGTAGGCAGAGAGAGAAGCAGGCTCCCCACTGAGCAGGGAGCCCAATGTGAGGCTCTATCTCAGAACCCTGGGATCATGACCTGAGCTGAAAGCAGACACCTAACTACTGAGCCACCTAGGCACCCCACACATCGGGTTTTCCTACAGGTTTTATCTGTTTTGAAACCCACAGGGTGTTTGGCCAGGTTCCCACTTTCTTTATCCTCAGGGAGTCCTGGCCAGGGCTGGCCTGAAACACCCAGGTCCTACCATACCTGCCCAGCAGAAGGATGATGATGCCCAGGCTTCCAGAAAACATCCCACCAGCCTCAGAAATCCCTGCTCAGCCATAGGTCCTGCTATAAATGGATGATAACATCTCTGTACATGGAGGTATAGGAAGCCCTCCTGAGTGCTTTGTGCAAGTCTGTGAATGTTATCACTCTTACCCATACTGTATAACATTAAATATTTATGGAACAGTGTCTCTGCTTTTCTCATTGCCATCTCTAGGTAGTTTTGTCCCTGAAAAATCTTGAACCTTTGCTTATATGGGCATGAAATATTTAATAATTAATGATGCAACTAATAATTTAAGCTCACCTCCCAGTCATTGGTGACAATGTACCTGTAGCTTTTGAGAGTCTTGTATAAATCTGGGGGAAGGCACAAGCCTAAGAAACCTATTCCCTGCAGAAATTATTTCAGGGCTTTTCAAAGTGCCTATGTGCTTCAAACGAGTAGGTATGAAAATGCTGTGTGTATGCGTGTGTATGTGATGATTCTAGTTCCTGTTGGTCTTGTACTAAATGGACTCTTTTTGAATAATAGTTGTAAAATTTTGCTGAGCAGAGGGCTGTATATAATCCATCTTGTGCCCATTTCCAGTGTATGACACCAATGAACTCTCATTTCCTTTTCTGAGTTAGAAGTGGAGATAAGTGTAGAAACCGAGGAATTTCTCCATTTTCTACCAGTTATTCTGTTTCATGCTTAGAGCCTCCCTAGCTTGTGAAGTGAGGAATAAGCATCATGGTATAAAGGCTGGGGAGGTTGCTGCTGCGAGTCAGAAGATGTTTCTCTTTTCCTAGTTTAAATCTTCTTTAGAATTCTCCATAAGGATCATTTCTAAGGCTGAAGACCCTGGTCCCTGTTGGAACCTCAGGTAGGGATGAAGCATCGGAAGGACTGGGTTGGAGAACAGTCTCTCACCACCATTAGCTGGTTGACCCTCCGAGGCTGCTTTATTCTTTCATAAATGGAATTAAAAATACATTGCTGATTGCTGTGGGAATCAGGTAAGATATTCTAAACAAAATCGGGAATGTGAATTATGTTTCTCATGAGAATTGCTATTTTGGAAAAGAAAAAGAAGCAGGAGGAAGGTTTTCTGTTCATCCTGTTTGGAGTTGGTATTGCCAAGTGGTTAAGTTTGAGCTCTGGGTCCTGGTTTTGTGGTTTCAAATCCCCTGTTCTGCCACTTACTAGTTGTGTACTCTTGGAAAAGCTGTCCAATCTTTCTGGCCTCAGTATCACCACCTGTAAAATGGGCATAATGATATCTATCATATAAAGCTACTATGTCAATGATTGAGTCCATGTGTGCCAAGTACACAGGGGGTTGCTGAGCACTTAGCAAGGACCATATGTCAGCTAATGGTGTTTATGAATGAACACTCCAAGGTCGTGCAGGATAGGTTTGATGAGAAGGAACAAAGGGTTAACTGGGAGGGGAAATAACTATTCAAGTAAGAGCTGAGGTGGATATTTCTCAATTCACAGTTTTTCAGATTTCCTTGCCAATTGTTAAGTGTGAGTTTAACTACACATCTGTGTTTGGTGTGACTTGGGGGACAAATGAGACAAGGGTGTCGATCTTTAGATCCAGAGGCAATTCCAGGTAGTTATTTTTTGTTATTGCTTCTGATAATCAAAAATAGCATGTTGGATTTAAGCTATTTTGGACCACTATATAGCTAAATAAAGCAATCCTTAATGGTAAAATATTAGAACTGGAATTGTAGAGGTGGTCCCATCCAGTTTTTCTCAAACCATTCAGCATGCCAGGAACAACTTCCTAAAAAATCAAATTCCTAGGTTAGGCCCTGGAATAAGTCATCAAGTAGAAGGCCCAAGAATGTGTACTATCATCTTCACAAACACCTAAAGGTGTTTCTGATGATTGAACCCCTCTGAGAATTTCTCATCCAGTCTAACCTTGAGAGCAGAATAATATCTAGAACCAAGTCTCTTGGCTTTCAGTCCATAATCCCCTTTTCCCACCCTAGTCACATACGGCAAATGTAATGTTCAGGGCTTGGGCTGTGCCAAAATATAACGTGAAAATCATTCAGGATCCCATGTTTGAAAACTATTGGAAAATTCTAGATGATATTAAAATATAAAGTGAAGTTAGTTTTCTTCTAAAATTAAAATCTTCCCTTAACTTTTTATTAGATTCTCTTAAATTCAAACTACAGGGGTTATGGGAGAAGCAGCTCATAGTCATTTATACCTCAGCCACATTTATAGGCAGCACTGCCTTAGTTTACGCCTTTGACGCAGGTATCTGTGTGTACGTTACACCCCACTTTAGAGAATAATTCAGAAACAGAAAGCTAGTGTGGGCACGGTATGTGTTTAGAGTAGCTGCAAATAGTATCTTAGGCTTCTCTCATCATTTTGAAAACACAGTTATTGTTTGGTGCAAGGAACAAAATGTTTGCCATAGCAACCATGGCAACCCTGGAGGCCTGGTCTATTAGCTGTAATGCAGGGAACATCTTCAACAGCAGGAAAAGAGTTCTTGGCAATTATCACCCAGACAGTGTCCCTCTGTTTTAAGAGCTTAGGTTGAAGCTTCTGGGTTTGGAACATTTTTAACCCAATGTGTTAATGAAGGTGAACAGCAACAATTCTATTTCAGTTAATTTCAGGGTGATTAATAAGCTATGGATTCTACTGTGGGCAAAAGGGAGATGTGATTTTCTTTAGGCAAATTTGAAGAAACCTTAGCATTAACTCTCTGTCTTTTGTTTAGTCTTGTTTTGGTTCGGTTTGGTTTTCAGTCGGTCTTCTGTGATTTTATGTTTTGCGTGCTGACAGGGAGAGTTTCTTGTCATTTTGTTCTCTCTCTTCCATTCTTAACAAAAATTCTTAACATATATGCGGATGACAATAATTAGAATAAATGAAGAAAAAAATCCTAAAACATGACTAGGAGCTCTGGCTGCTGATAATTGAGAATAAAAGAGGACTAGTTAAGGTCTGAGGATTTTGATTTCAAAAATAGTGATGATCACATAAAAAGTCACAAGTTGTCACCAGCTGTTCAATTGCTGTACATATTCTTTAGGCAATAAACCACATAAATATGAATAATGCGAATCTGCATTTATGTAAGAAACACATACTGATAATAGAAAATATGTTATAGGCAAAAAGCATAAAAGGATGAAATCACTCATAGTTCCATCACTCAGAAGAAATCATCATACAAATTTCTCTTCGATCATGTTTTAACACATGATATATAGTTTATACAAACTTGCGTTTTTTCACTTAAGAAGAAAGAGACCCCATGAAATGAGCAGGAGGAGAAATTGAATGGAAATAAAGAACAGGCTCAAAATTGTTTTGGACTTTAAATTTTTTTTTTAATGTTTTTGAAATGTAAGTGCTCTTCTTAAGCCTCTCTGTCAGTTGTGAAAAGTTGAGAGAAGGTAGTCAGGGCTGGGAATTGTGGACAATTTAGTAAACACAGAGCTGTTAGACAAAAACGTACTTCCGGATCTGGCAGGTCAGATCTCTGCTCATATGCCTCCTCCCTGTGCCTTTCTTCTGTATTGATTTTCTGGGTGTTTTGGTGTTTGTTTTTTTTTTTTTAATTTATTTATTAGAGAGAGAGGGAGAGAGAGAGCGAGCACAGGCGGACAGAATGGCAGGCAGAGGCAGAGGGAGAAGCAGGCTCCCTGCGGAGCAAGGAGCCCGATGCGGGACTCGATCCCAGGACGCCGGGATCATGACCTGAGCCGAAGGCAGCTGCTTAACCAACTGAGCCACCCAGGCATCCCGGGTGTTTTGGTTTTTTTGTTTGTTTCTTTTTCTGCTGAAAAAAATTTTTTCCTGAAACTTTTTTTTTTTTCCTGCTACATAATAGTCTCAAAGAGCAATGCTTGAATCCCAACTGTCAGGTGTTCCAAACTTGCTGGATCTCAGTTTCCTGAACTATATACTGGCAATTGCGCTTTTATCTTACAGGATATTATGTATGTTTTAAAGTAGGTTGAATTGCAGTACCAAAAAAGTTCTAATCCACAATGTCTTGAGCAACATAGATGCTTAGTTCTTATTTATATTATTATTTGGGGCAGGTATTCAAGTAGACAGATGCTTTCCTTCATGTGATGATATGGGAAACCAAGATCTTTCCATATTATTGTTTTGTCATCACCTCAGGCCTTGGTGCCAACTGCATCTATCAGTCATAGAAGGAGAAACAAGTGGGGAAGAGACCAGTTGGCTTCTAAGTGGCATGTCTTCCTCCTACTCCTATCTTGGTTAGAGAGAACTTATCTCTGTGACTATAAGTATAAGAGGATGGAGAGCTGAAAATGAAATTAAGCTTCATACCCACCCGAGAAGAAGAGAAATGGATATCAGGGAAATCAGCCATATCTGCCACTGTATCTGTGTCTTGCAGAACACTTAATAAAATACATTCCGTAATAGGTGCTGAGCATATTCCATCTCTTCCTTTCCCTGCATTTCAGTCTTCTCAGGAAAGTGAAAAAAAAAAAAAATCAAACCAAAGCTTAATAGCAGTTGCTATTAAGAGAGAATCAACACATACCTTGCGGGATGTGCCTATGACTAAAGTAGGGTTCACCTCATGTCCTCCATCTCCTGTGCCTACATGTCTGCTTCCATCAATGACGGGCTGTCTACACCAGGGAGCCAGGGCTCAGAAAAGTTCTCGATTACCAGGAAGAAGTCCCATTGATTCCTTCTGAGATCGTGAGAAAGTTATAAAATCATAACTAAAATGATTTTAAATGACAAAGGTTGAAATCTAAAGGGATTTATTGATTAAGTCCTCTAAATTGAAAATGTAATTAAGTCACCAACTTGATACGCTGAGCAAGGTACTTCACAGAAGTGTTGTTTCCTTCTCATCCCCACCCATGGCATACACATTCTGCCTTTCCAGGATTCCACTCAGGATTTGGAAGATTTGTTAACTCTTGGGTCAGTAAAAATGATTATTGACCTCATTATTACCATGTGAAACAATTAGAGAAGACTGAGGCCACAAGTCTTCCAACAAGTCTTCCAAAGTTGCAAGAGCTAATATTGATCTTTTGCAGAGTTCCAGTATATCAAATAATGGATTTTTAAGGCCCAGGGTCTTTTGTCCCATGTAAGAATGTTTTTGTGTGTCAGGTATACTGAATCCCGTGTAGATCCAGAAACACGGCACACTGCCTCATGTCCCCTGATATTTTGTGCATGCTGTTCCCTTGGCCCTGTTTGATCTCTCCAACGTTTTCTCTCTTTCACCTTGTTTGCCTGCAGCATGGTCATACTTGCTTCGGGCTTCAGCTGTACTGTCTCGTCATCACTATCTCATTTCACTATCTCACTTTCTGTCACCTACAGAGATATTCTGTCCTCTGAGCTCCTATTGTACCTTGTGTTTGCCTTTTATAAGGCTTCCTATCACATCAAATTGCACATTTTTGTTTGCATGTCTTTCTTCAGTATCCAGAATGCTCCAGGTGCTCAGAGAACATCAGTTGCATGGATGAGACAGAGTCAAAGATATAGTCAATGATCTTTCATCTTTGTATCCACAGAAAAAATATCTCGGCCTTGGTAGAGGGAGGGATAAAAGAGTGGAGAAAAGAAGGAAGGAAGGAGCTCTCCATTAAGCAAAGGATAGAAAGCATGTTATAAGATTAAGGTTGTAGGAGAATAAAAATAAATAAGTAGTACCGATTGTACTAGGAATCCAAAAAATAGAAACTAATGCCCGAGGAAAGACAGGAAGAATTATGGAAGGGACAGCATGGGCTCGAGATGAATCTTGAACCATGAAAGGGAATAGTGTGGAAGAGGAGAATGGAAATCAGGCCATGCAAGAACGAGCAGGGCGCTTTGGGGGGTAAAGACATCTTAGCGGCACACCATTTCTTTCTCTTTGAGAGCTGAGAGTTGCAGCCATGGGGAATGTTACTACAACTCTCTCTCTGATCTTCTTCCAGGAACTGGCGGTTGGTCCCCAGCAGATTCCAATGCTCAACAGTGGCTCCAGATGGACCTGGGAAACAGAGTGGAGATTACAGCGGTGGCCACGCAGGGAAGATACGGAAGCTCTGACTGGGTGACGAGTTACAGCCTGATGTTCAGTGACACAGGACGCAACTGGAAACAGTACAAGCAAGAAGACAGCATCTGGGTAGGACATCTTTTCTCTTCCAGTGAATGAATCTGAGATATAATAATGGTAACCAGTGAGCATTTCTATCATTTTCCTCTACTCAGATTGTTGGTAGCTTAATAACTGTGGAGTGCCCATTTAGAAATAATTAGATGGTCTATGAGTCCTCCTTCCAGCATGGTTCCAGTTCCAAGGGAAATTAGGATGCCTGTTGGAAAAAAAAAAAAAAAAAAGTGTTTTCCTCCTCTTCTGGTAACCTGAGTAACTTGATGAGCAGGTCTCAATTCTTCATCTATAAAAACAGAAGGATACTTTACGGGTCTGATTTTTAATGAGAATGTATTGATTTATTGAGCATGTATTTATTCACTCACCTGTTCATTATGTATCAAACACTTCACGTATCCTCTAGTGACCCAGCAAGCTCAGTTATATAATGCAATCGACATTGAACAATTTGTAAAATCTCAGCCTGAGAATCTGTAGTCTGGTCTGATGTTATAGCCACTGTGCTCAACAACCTCTATTCAAGATTTGAAAACAATTAAAAGTTTTAAAAAGACAAGACAAATGCAAAATGTAGAATCATTTCATCATTATAAATAACATCACCTAGGAAGTGAAGGACAGTGTGCTCCAAGTTGTGAAAAAGAAATTTCCTCCCCACCCCAAGGTCTAAACTCTTGACCTTCAGGTATAGTGAAAGGCTGTCCCCAGACTGAGGTTAGAAAGGGAGACAGAGACACTGAGCAAGAGGCATCTGGAGGAGGCTTCAGAAACTGATGCACTAAATGAAATAATGTGTTTCTTTATGTTGCTTACAATTTATGGAAAAAACATCTCCAAATATTTATTTTTTTCTTAATGTATATACTATGTGAAGATGTGGCAGTTGATAGGCTAATCTGTCTTTCTCATATTCTCCCTACTTGTTTCCCCCTTTAAATTAATGTTAAGTATGGTTCCAAATTGCTATTGTCTATGCTTTTCTGTGTTGGCCCTACTTTGGTTGGAAACAGATTTCTTTTTTTTTTTTTTTTTTAATTTATTTGACAGACAGAGATCACAAGTAGGCAGAAAGGCAGACAGAAAGAGGTGGGGAGGGGGAAGCAGGCTCCCCGCTAAGCAGAAAGCCGGATGTGGGGCTAGATCCCAGGACCCTGAGATCATGACCTGAGCTGAAGGCAGAGGTTTTAACCCACTGAGCCACCCCGGCGCCCCTGGAAACAGATTTCTATTTTAAGTTCATTGCTATTTGATAATTGTCTACTCATCAATATTGCTAATTGAAAATAATAGTGAAGTTAGGATTGAGATTAGTTATGGTAGATTGAATTTTGGGAATACTATTATTATCATGTTTATTCTAGGTTGCCTGTATATTAAGTTGTAACATTTACAAGGAATATGGATTTTCTACATTTTAAAAATTGGGTTTTAAGGGGTACCTGGCTGGCTCAGTCACAATAGCATATGATCCTCGATCTCGGGATTGTGAGTTTGAGGCCCACATTGAGGGTAGAAATTACTTAAATAAATAAAACTTTAAAAAGTTTTTCTAAATAGGGCTTCAGGGGACCATTCTATTTTTTCACTCAATTTTGAAGCTCCATAAATTTTTACAGATTTTTTGTTTTCTTTTGTCTTGTTTTTAGTTTGAAATGAAAAATAAGCACACCTTCCATTTTGAAGAACAATTTTAAGGTTTTATTTTGACTTGAGAGAGACAAATAGATGTGGGGTTATTTATTTTCTTTGACATTTTCAATCAAAACTGGTTGTTTTTCAGAATGAATTGAAGTTTTGAATTATTTTGTCTAAATATTTTTATTAAGGTATAACTGATATGCAATATCATAGTCATTTCAGGTATACAACATATGATTCAACATTTGTCTAAATTGCAAAATGGTTATCACAAAAAGTCCAGTTACCATCTGTCACTATACAATACTATTGTCCGTAGGATATTATTGTCTGTATTCTCTATGTCGTACATTACATCCCTATGACTTCTTTATTTCTTAATTGGAAGACTCTACTTTTTGATCTCCCTCACCCATTTTGTTCATACCCCAACTCCCTCCCTTCTGGCAACACCAAACTTTTCTCAGTTCCTAAGAGTCAAGATTTTGTTTGTTTGCTATGTTTTTTAAATTCCACATGGTAAGCATGTGGTATTTGTCGTCGTATAACTGACATATACTACTTAATCTAATACTCTCATGGGCCATCCATGTTATTGCAAATGAGGAGATTTCATCCTTTTTTATAGCTGAGTATTATCCGTGCGCGCACACACACACACGCAACATCTTCTTTGTCCATTCATCCATTGATGGACACTTAGGTTGTTAGCATACCTTTGCTGTTGTAAATAATGCTGCAATGAACAGAGGGGTGCATATCTTTTTGAATTAACATTTCTGTTTTTTGGATAGATATCCAGTAGTGGAATTGCAGGGCCATATGGTAATTCTATTTTTAATTTCTTTTGAGGCATCTCCATGCTGTTTTCTATAGTGGCTGCACCAGTTTGGATTTTCAGCAACAGTTCATGAGGGTCACTTGTTCTCTTGTTTCTTGTCTTTTTGGTAATCACTCTGACAAGTGTAAGTGATAGCTTATTGTGGTTTTGATTTGCATTTCCTTGATGATTAATGTTGTTCATCATCTTTTCATGTCCCTGTTGGCCATCTGTTTGTCTTCTTTGGAAAAATGTCCATTCAGATTTCCTACCCATGTTTTAATCAAATTGTTTTTGTTGTTCTCATTGAGTTGTATGAGTTCTCTATATATTTTGGATATTAGCCTTTGTCAGATATATGATTTCCAAATACCTTCTCCCATTCAATAGGTTGCTTTTTGGTTTTGTTAATGGTTTCCTTTGCTGTGCAGAAGCTTTTTAGTTTAATGTCCCATTTGTTTATTTTTGCTTTTGTTGCACTGATCCAAAATATATATACAACTGATTTCAAAGAACTTCAAATTCATGTTTTCTTCTAGGATTTTTATGGATTCAGGTCTCACACTCAAGCCTTTAATCTTTTAAATTAATATGTATGTATATTATAAGACAGTCATCTAGTTTCATTCTTTTGCATGTAGCTCTCTAGTTCTCCCAGCACCATTTGCTGAAGACAGTCTTTTCTCCATTGTATATTTTGCCTCTTTGGTCATAAATTAGTTAACCATATATTGTGGTTTTATCTCTGGGCTCTCTATTTTGTCCCACTGATCTATGTGTCCGTTTTTATGCCAGTGCTATGCCATTCTTGATTACTATAGCTTTGTAGTATGTTTTGAAATCAAGAAGCATGATGCCTCCAGTTTTGCTCCTTCTCAAGATTGTTTTGGCTATTTGGGGTCATTGTGTTTCCAAAGAAATTTTAGAATTATTTTTTCTACACCTATGAAAAATGCCATTGGAATTTTGATAGGGATTTCACTGAATATGTAGACTGCCTTGGGTGGTCTGGACATTTTAACAATAGCAATTCTTCAAATCCATAAGCATGAAATATCTTTCTATTTCTTTCTGTCTTCAATTTCTTTCATCAAGGTCTTACTTTTTTAAGTATATGAGTCTTTCACTTCTTACATTAAATTTATTACTAGGTATTTTGTTCTTTCTGATGCAATTGTAAATGGAATATTTTTATTTTTCTTTCTGATACTTTCTTATCAGTGTATAGAATCACAACACATTTTTGCACATAATTGCTATGCCTATGATTTGCAATACTATGTTAAATGAAAATGGGGAAAGCGGACATCCTTAGGAGAAAAATTTTCAGTTTTACATTGTTGAAAGTGATATTAACTGTGGGTTTGTCACATATGACCTTTATTATGTTGAAGTTCCTTCCCACTATACCTCTTTGCTTAGGGTTTTTCATTAATGGATGTTTAATTTCATCAACTCCTTTTTCTGCATCTATTGAGATGATCATATGATGTCTAGATTTCACTTCTGTTAATGTGGTGTATCACAGTGATTTATTTGTAGATGGTGAATCTTGCATCCCTGTGATAAATCCTACTTGGTAATGGTGTATGACTCTTTTAATGGATTGTTATATTCGGTTTGCTAATATGTTGTTGAGGATTTTTTCATCAATGTTCATTGGGATATTGGCCTGTAATTTTCTTTTATATATCATCATTGTCCAGTTTTGGTACCAGGGTAATGCTGGCCTCATAAAGTGAGTTTGGAAGCAGTCCTTCCTCTTTACTTTTTTGGAAGTTTGAGAATAGGTATTAACTCTTTAACTGTTTGGTAAAATTAACCAATGATGCTATCTAGTACTGGACTTCTGTTTGTTGGAACTTTTTGATTGCTTATTAGTAACTGACCTTATTAGTAGCTGATCTGTTGAGATTTTCTGTTTCTCATGATTCAGTGCTGGATGAAATTCTAGGAATTTAACCATTTCTACTTAGTTGTCCAATTTGTTGGCATACAATTTTTGGTAGTAGGCTTTTGTTTATGTTTTGTTTTTGTTTTTTTTGTTGTTGTTGTTTTTTGTTTTATATAGTCCCTTTTATTTCTATGGTATGAGTTGTAACTTCTCCTTCATTTCCAATTTTATTTGAGTCCTCTTTTTTTCTTTCTGTGGTGAGTCTAGCTAAAGGTTTGTCAGTTTTGTTTTTCTTCTTAAAGAACCAGTTTCTAGTTTCATTGATGTTTTCTACTGTTTTGAGGGTTTTGTTTGTTTCTTTGTTGTGTTTTGTTTTTATTTCTCTTATTTCCACTCCAATATTTATCATTTTCCTCTTTCTACTAATTTTGAATTTTTTTTTCTAATTCCTTTAGATGTCAAGTTGAATTTTTTATTTGAGATTTCTTTGTTTCTTGAGAGAGGCCTTATTGCTATGAACTCCTCCCTTAGAATTGCTGTTGCTGCATCACATAGATTTTGGTATGTCATATTTCTGTTTTCATTTGTCTCTAGATTTTCTTTTCCTCCTTTGATTTTCTTCATGATCCAGTAGTAGTTCACTAACATGTTGTTTAATCTCCATGCATTTGTAGCTTTTCTAGTTTTCTTCTTGTAATTGATCTTTAAAATGTATTTATTTATTTATTTGAGAGAGCTTGCAAGTGAGGGGTTGTGGGGAGGATCAGAGGGAGAGGGACAACAAGCAGACTCCATGCTGAGCATGGAGACGGACTGAAGACTGGATCCCATGACCCTGGGATTATGACCTGAGCTGAAATCAAAAGTAACATGCTTAACCAACGGAACCATCCTGATGCCCCTTAAATTGATTTCTAGTTTCATACCACTGTTGTCAAAAAAGATGTTTGATATGACTTCAGTTTTCTTGAATTTACTGAGATGTTTTTGAGACTTAACATGTGGTATACCCTGGAGAGTATTCCATGTTCTTTTGAGATTGCTGCTTTCAGATGGCATGTTCTAGCTATACCTGTTAAGTCCTTCTGGTCTAATGTGCCATTTAAGACTGGTGTTTCCTTATTGATTTTCTGTGTGAATAATCTATCCATTGATGTAAGTGGAGGATTAAAGTCCCCTACTATTATTATATTGCTGTCAATTTCTACCTTTAAGTCTATTAATATCTGCTTTGTATATTTTGTGTTCCTATGCACGGTGCATAGATATTTGTTTTATCTCCTTCTTTTGAGTCTTTTACCCTCATGTACTGCCCTCTTTTTCTTTTATCACAGTCTTTATTCTAAAATCTATTTTGTTTGATTGAGTATAGGTACACCAGCTTTCTTCTGCTTTCCTTTTGCATGGAATGTCTTTTTCATCCCTTACTTTTCAATCACTATTGCTTTATGTCCTAAACATCTTGTAGCTAGTATATAGAGGCTTGAAACTCACAGAGACTAACCCAAGATCATACTGGGGGTGCTAGAATACAGAACTAAGATTTATTTCTAAATATACATGATTGCAAAACTGTATTTTCTATTTCTCCTTTATTGCACTTGATTAGTTTTAAAGTTTCACGAAATTGATTTACTTCTCTTTAAATGTAAACTTTATTTGGACCCACTGTTAAGCCCTTTTGTTTTATTCACATGTTGCTAAAGTATGAGTGAGAACACAGTAATAACATAGAACTGTTTATATAGCAAATGGATGGGGCTCAAACTGAAACTGCATGGCCATCAAACAGACTGAGTATTTTACCAAATACTTCATAGACATACGTAAAATCTGACTTGTGGTTAATATTCATTATTATTTCCACAAGATTATGTTGCTGGATGAATAGATTATCTTGAGAAATTTTATTTATTCATTTTAATTTTTATTTTAAATTTAAAATTAGAAGGGAGATTATAGATTTACCAGAATTAACCTTGATAAAAAAGATGAGAACAATGGCCAAACAAGAGATTTTTTTTTCGTTTAAGATTTTACTTATTTATTTGACAGAGAGAGTGATCACAAGTAGGCAGAGAGGCAGGCAGAGTGGGGGAAAGCAGGCTCCCTGCTGAGCAGAGAGCCCGACGCGGGGCTCGATCCCAGGACTCTGAGATCATGACCTAAGCCAAAGGCAGAGGCTTAACCCATTGAGCCACCCAGGCACCCCCAAAGAGATTTTTATAAAACTCTTTAAGTTGTTCTATTTAACTTTTCATTAAAAAAATCAATACTTAAAAACATCAATATCAAGTACTGAATTAATTAGGGATGATGTATCTTGGAAGTAGAGAATCTGTTGAATGATACTTTCATGTGGTCTTTTGAAGATCTTCAATTTTCAATAATATGGAGTTTGTAATGCTTTTTAAAATTGAGTTAGCAAACAATACAACTTAGGACATGCTGTGGTTGAGATATCAACTTACCAGTACTCCAGAGATTTATTTTATTTCATAAAGTTCATTCAGAGTAACAATCCTGAAATATATCTATCTATACAATGTACAATATCAAATATTCATGCTCTAAAAATTCAATTTGAAGACTCTCTGATCTGGCACTGAATGGAATGTTCATGAATGAGGTCGCCAAGCAGCTGCTTAGAGATGAATCATGATTTATGAACAGGCCAGAGTTCTCCACTTCACTAAATAATCAGGTGTGACTTTGTGACAATTTTAGAACCTTAGCAGATTTAAAATCTTTTTCAGGTTGTCTTGAGACACTCCACAAAAATACAAATATAAGATTCTAACTCTGAGCAGCAACATTTGCCTATGTTTGGTAAGGTGGATAAATATATTTGGAACAAAGAAACCTCTAATTAAATCTACACAGGCCAGAGTCCCGTTACCAGACATTTGGAAAGATAGGCCTATAGAAACACTTACTGTCACAAATATATGCATGAATTACTGCTTCAGTTCTGAGTCCTTCCTGTATGTGTTCGAACCCTTAATGAATCTGCCTATGTTTCCCACATACAGCATGTAAGTGTTCTAAAAACGCATTGCCCTCTTTGTGTTTTGACACTTTCCTTTTTTTTTTCCTGATATTTTTCGCTCTGAAATTTCAAAGACAGCCACTTGTGCTTGTGTTTTAATATATGGTCTCCTATTTTTAGATGACTTTATCCACATGGCTCATGTTTGAGTACAAGTCAGTTAGGATCCTTTCTTCTCACCTAAGAGAATGTCTCCATCTTTTGATCTATTATAAAATTTCTGGGAAATTTTCACTTTCTTTTTCTTGAGGTCTTTTGTTCCCCCCACCATGTTTCCGGGCAAATCAGCTGTGCCACGTGCATTAGCTATGGGTGCAAAAGCCTTATATGATGATTCAAAAATATTATATGTTTCATTTCAATATCCTTTAAAAAAAAAGATTTTATTTATTTATTTGGCAGACTGAGAGAGATCACAAGTAGGCAGAGAGGCAGGCAGAGAGAGAGGGGGGGAAGCATGCTCCCTGCTGAGCAGAGAGGCCAATGCGGGACTCGATCCCAGGGCCCTGAGATCATGACCTGAGCTGAAGGCAGAGGCTTAACCCACTGAGCTACCCAGGCTCCCCTCAATATCCTTTTCTGATGACAATTTCTATACCCATGCTGGCTATAGAAGCGTATCAGCATATTCCAGCCAATGGGTTCACAAATATTTAATAAGTTCTTACTAGGACAGGACAAGAAGCAAGTGCAAGTATCTTCAACCCGTAAGGTAGGCTCTGCCACTCCATGCTAAAAGCTCATTTCACTCATCTGGAAGTTAATTTCCACTGTCATAGCTCCCAGATTCCACCACCCTTCACCACATTTCTTGGATATAAAAGAAGATATATATCACAATTCTGTTACCTTTTTGCATCCAAGAACTTCACCCGCAGAACCCCACAGTGTAAAAAAGACAAAATCAGGGGCACCTGGGTGACTCAGTGGGTTGGGGCCTCTACCTTCGACTCAGGTCATGATCTCTGGGTCCTTGGATCGAGCCCCACATCAGGCTCTCTGCTCAGCTGGGAGCCTGATTCCTCCTCTCTCTCTCTGCCTGCCTACTTGTGATGTCTGCCAAATAAATAAATAAATAAATAAATAAATAAATAAATAAATCTTAAAAAAAAAAAGACAAAATCAAAGTCCCCAAAGTCATCTTACCCCTGGTCTCCAGGCCCCCATCTCAGCCATGTTTAGTTTATAAATAAAATTCTTTTTTATTGAGGCATATTGGATAAAATATTTGCCTTTTCTGACCGCTTTACACATATATGGAAGTGTTCACCAAACTCTTTCTTTAATTCAACTCTAAATCCCTCCTACTCACAGACTTTCATGTCACCTAAAAACTTCAGTGTTTTATACTTCTCTTACTGTGTTTTTTTTATGATGATGACAAAAAATAAAAACTAGAATCAATCTATAAGAATCCCAGATTTTTCAAATTCCTCTTTCTTCTAATCATTTGCCTATTTTTTCCAAGTTTAATCTTATTATCAATGTTAAAGCTCTATTCATCTTTGTAGAAAAAAAGAAAAAACTTATCCAACTGATCTTTTCCAGAGATAATCTAATGAACCCCTCTTAGGTACTGGGTTTAAACAAGTATCTGTTGTTGGTGGATCCCTCAGTATTAATTGTGAAGATATTAGTGAGCTGTTTTACCTACATGTTTGCTCACTTATTCCTAGCCTCATTTAGTTAGGCATTCACAACCAGCCTCTGATCTATGCAGGTCATATATTTTGAAATGGTCAAATCAGTCCTCATGCCATAATATGGGAATGTTCCCTCACAAGGGATGCAAGGACCACAGTGATATAGACAACTGGGGGAGACCAGAAGCTTAAAGAGTTGAGGTCATGACTAAAACAAGGAACTTTGCAGGGATGGCACCTACGAATGAAATAATGGCATTTCAGAATATGTTCAAAGGGTTGATTCTTTTGGGGTTTATATTTCAGGAGGCCTAATGCAATGAAGGAACTAATCTATTCAGCAATCAAAAATGAATAGGTACCCGGTTAAGATTACTGAAGATATTGTCCACCACCTTCTAAATAAGCCTAATGAATTGTTTCTATCTTAAGGGTGAAAGTTGAGATTTAGAAGGGCCAAGGAACCTGATCCAAACCACAGAAGTAGTAAAGTGATGGACCAAGATGCAAACCCAACTCTGTTTGTTTATAAAGCCTAGGCACCTAAATCAGCAGGTTAGGCAGTGGTTGATGGCTTAAGAATGAAGACCCAGTATTCTTTTTTTTAAACATTTTATTTATTCATTTAACAGAGAGAGCACAAGCAAGGTGAGTGGTGAGCAGAGGGAGAGGGAGAACAAGCTCTCTGCCAAATAGGGAGCACAGTGTGGGACTCGATCCCAGGACCCTGGGATCATGATCTGAACCAAACACAGACACTTAACTGACTGAATCATCCAGGTGCTCAAGACTCAATTGCCTCAGACAAACAGCTAGTGCAAACTGGATCAGGACACATTCTGGCCCAATGAGGAAATCACCTGCTAACTGGAAATCCAAGTCCCATCTGGGCTGAACCAGCACCGTGAACCTTGGGGGAAAGCTTCATGGACAAGGCAATACCGAGGAGGTATCTCTAACACATTATATCTTTAAGGTATCCCTAACACATCATGAATTTCAGATTCTTCCTGCTGGTGGCTCTGTAGTCAGTGGTGCGCTCAGAATGAGGTTTAGTACTAGCTTCCTGGCCTAAGTCTTCTGTTGATGATTCAGTAAAACAGATCATCAGAACAGAGTTGGAAGAGACTGACGTATACAAAGTCAAAATCTGCCTCCCTTAAGTGTTTACGCATTGAAACCCAGTTGTTTGTTCATGCAACCAGTCATGAAAATGTCTGCCTCCTCCCCTATAGAATGATCTTTCAAATCTTCTAACAACAACTAGAGGCTTTGATTCTTTTCCTTCACTGATGCTATTTCCATGCCAGTAAGCCTGCTCACTCATGGCCAATAATACCTGGTAAATTCCATCCCCCTCACTAGCCCATCACTCCCCTCTGAATATACTGTATGTTGTTGATAATTAGCTTACAGTTTTCTTTTCTGAAAATCACGTTTCCTCTTCCCAAATACATCAGGAATCTTTCTCTTTATTTTAGATTCCTTTGACATGTATGATAATGTGGTCTATAATTTCCTGTGGCTTTATGGAATCTATCTTAATATAAAGCACTTGCATATGTTACTCAACACTTTTCTCACACAGAGGTCAATTGAAACAATGGATTATACATTTAGCTCATTAGTCCCCTAATTTCATCCTTGAGTGACTTCTGAACTCTGGGAGATGTTCTCTGATATTTATGATTCATATACATTTATTTTACCAATTTGGTCTAAAATATCCTGAGTATTGGGGCGCCTGGGTGGCTCAGTGGATTAAGCATCTGCCTTCGGCTCAGGTCATGATCTCAGGGTTCTGGAATCAAGCCCTGCATTGGGCTCTCTGCTCAGCAGGGATCCTGCTACCCCCTCTCTCTGCCTGCCTCTACTAGTGATCTCTCTCTCTCTCAGTCAAATAAATAAATAAAATCTTTAAAAAATATATTTTTTCAAGATTTTGTTAATAGTTCTCTCCTTGGCTCTCTCTCACATACATATAAGGTTTTATTGTAAATATTTATTTCATAGTTGGTCATAACTAAAAATTCAGTTCAGAAGTTGGCCTCCAGTTAGAATTTTGCCTCTGACTTAATGAAGACCACCAGTGCAAAAGTGAGATAACACTATGTGCCCGACCAATAGAAACAAGGAGGGAGGGAAATGCAGAGGCTTTTGATTAGCATCAGACCCCAGTCGCACCACTGGTTACTTGTGTGACCTTGAAAATATCACTTAACCTTATTATAATGATTCTTCCCATCCATAGCAGGGATGTATCTAGAAACTTCCAGGCCCTTTGCATCAATTCCTCCATACTTCCCTGCTTGGAATACTTGGTTTATGGGCTGCCCTGTGGATTGTAATAAAAAGTAACTGGCAATAAAGCCTAAGCTTCACTAGGGATCCAGCTTAAAACAGACAAGGCCCCCTCAAAACTTGATATTTCCCATGAATCATCCCCATGGTTTTGTCCTGTGCGATTTTTGTTGACCTTAGATTCTCTTATCACTGGATGAGGTTCTGCGGAAAAGGGAAGAAGGAACAACTGGCCAATCAGCATTGTGCAAGCAACAGCTGGTCTTTACCCCAGAAGCAGCAGGCTTCCCTCCAGCCCTCTGGCTCCACATGAGTCTGTGAAAGTTCCACAATGATGCCCATCTGTTTCCCCTTCTTAATGTTAGAATTTGCCGAGATGTCTCAGAGAACTTCCCAACATGGGGCCTAGCCTCTTCAAGGAGTAAATACTTTCACACATTTACACATGTGGCATTTAAACACATCACATGGACAGGGAGTCACCATGTAGTCTTCAGGATTAATATTCATGCGGACACTTTCTAGGGGAGAACAGATGTTTGCGGTCTCCTACAAACTGGTTGCATTTGTATTGGGATGAGGTTCAGCAGCTGATCATCAAAGGAAGGATAATCTGGTTAAAATTAATTCTTCTACATGCACTGCTATTAAATTAATCTTGTTGTTAAAGCCCTCAGCAGTTTGTGGGAAATTTGACTTATAAGTGTATTCCTGATATTTATATATAAATATATATATATCAGTTAGGTTTTGGAGACACCTACCTTAAATTTGGAGAAATTAGAGTTAATATCTCAACTTTAACATGCAGTAGAACGTTAGATTGTGTGTGTGTGTGTGTGTGTGTGTGTGTGTGTGTGAATATATTGAATTATTTTAGCAAGGTATAATGACTGAGGGGAAGAAATCTATTAACTACCTTTTATTCATTTAGTCTTTAACTATCATGATTTCTTTTTCTTTTTTTTTCCCCTTAGATTATATCAGTCTTTGAAGTTTGGCAGCTAGAAATGCTATGACTCTGATAAATGATTTAGTCCATAGAAGGCTCAGTTTCCTCTTCTGCAAAATGGGTTTTTACCTAATGTGGTCTGTGAAGGAGAGATTATCAAAAATAAATGTGCCTCAAAATGCCCCATAGAACTTAAGGGACAGATTGCAGGGCCCCACCTGCTAATTTTCTAATCCAATAAATTTGGGATTGGGTTGAGAATTTACATTGTAACAAAATCCCAACTAATGCTGTGCTGCTGGTCAGGGATCTTACTCTGAGGGCCACTGTGTAAACTGTAAATGGGTTAAAGTGTGTAAACTATACACAGAGCTAAATAAAGATTAGTTATTATTATCACTATTAAAGGTAGGTATACATGATGCATTTGGTGAAGATACCCAGAGGAAAATGGCTCTAAGTTTTCTTTCTTTTGAGCTTTGTATGCAAAATGGAAAACAATCTTAATAAGTCAGTTTTGTTTTTTTTTTTTTCAATAAACTAAATACTCAGTGGAGAAGGTAAGATCTCCTTGTGGTTATAGGCAAAGATAGTTACCCACCCAGGCTCATTAAAAACAATTAGCTGCGAGTCCTGGTAGCAGACAGAAGAGCTAGAGTAAGAGCCTGGGGGAGTTACTGACGCCTCAAGATAAAGGCTCTGGGCCAAAGTCTGAAGCCCCCGGTGCCTACTTGGCTCTAGGCAGATGGAAGGATTCCAGGCCTGGTGGGGACCTTGAGGAGACAGAGTCTCTCAAGTGTTCTTTACAAAGTCCAAAAGAAAGCAAGCTTCATTAAGTTTATGATTAGAAGGATAACAGTTGATAGTAAAGACAAAAGTGTGATCTAGTCAGCACAGGTTTCGATTCCTGTAAGTATCCTTCCAGCTTTGTTTGTCTTCATGTTAAAAAGAAAAACGAGAGAGAATCAGAAAAATGTGAGTGTAAGCAGGAGTTGATCTTGTGCCTCAGATCCCTGGCCAATTGTGACTGTTTATGTGAGAGAGCATCTTTCCCCTGCCGTGTCACCCAGGGCACCGCTCCTGCTGGAGCAACTGTCTGAACTAGAGAAGCAACTGCATGGTACCACTAGATTTGTCTAGACTCTAGCGTGACAAATAATCAAATAATTCTCCAGTTTTGTGACTAAAGTATTATTTGAAAATTAATTCACAAATCTATACAAAAAAAAAAAAAAGAAGTGTTTGTTTTGTTTTGTTTTGTTTGCTTATTTGTTTTTGGTTTTGGTTTTTGGTCTTATGTTGTTTTTAAATATTGGAAGAAGAGGGGCACCTGGGTGGCTCAGAGCCTTAAGCCTCTTCCTTCGGCTCAGTCTCAGGGTCCTGGGATCGAGCCCCGCATCGGGCTCTCTGCTCAGCGGGGAGCCTGCTTCCCCTCTCACTCTGCCTGTCTCTCTGCCTGCTTGTGATCTCTCTCTCTGTCAGATAAATAAATAAAATCTTTTAAAAAATTTTTAAATTAGGGCGCCTGGGTGGCTCAGTGGTTAAGCCGCTGCCTTCGGCTCAGGTCATGATCTCAGGGTCCTGGGATCGAGTCCCGCATCGGGCTCTCTGCTCAGCAGGGAGCCTGCTTCCTCCTCTCTCTCTCTCTCTCTGCCTGCCTCTCTGCCTACTTGTGATTTCTCTCTGTCAAATAAATAAATAAAATCTTTAAAAAAAAATTTAAATTAAAGAAAAATAAATATTGAAAGAAGATAGAGGGAGTCATAAATATCAGGCTGGAATTATTTTGGCCTGAACATCATTGATGTTTTTTGTGTGGAAAAGATGCACTTGCAGGGAAAAAAAAAAAATTGTAGCAGAGAATCATGGACCCCTACTATCCTGTCTTATCTGATTGTAATTTAGGATATCAAGCATCTGTTAGGCACATTCTGCATGCAATAAATTAAGGGAACTTCAAGAGTAGAATGTAGAAATCCCTGGTCAAAGGTGAGATAAATGCCGGTAAAGGTACACAATAGAAGAACATGCACAGATGGCATATATTTGAGAGCATTAAGTTTCTGACTTGTCAGTAGAGTAGGTGCTATGAGTTGTGCTGTGTTTTTTTTTTTTCCCCAGCAGTTATTTTGATCTCGTAATGGTTCTTCCACCATTTTGTCCTATCTGTCCTCCTTTATGACACCCTGAAATAATTTGCAGCCAAAGCCCCAGGAGTGAACTCTGAAACAAAGTGGAAGGAATGAATGAGATAAGGACTGAGCTGATAAACATGAAGGAGTTAATGGATGTTCCAGACACACCGGCTGCCTGTGTGTGGTAGTTTCTGTGAATGGGAAGGAGTCTGAGAAAGGGGAGTGCTGTGTCGGAAGAGGGGTCCCTCATACACGGCTGTGTTTACTCCGAGGGGGCACGTCTTCTCTATGGCGAGGCTGCCCCTCCCGTTCCGCACCTAGTGAACATTTCTCTGTGGTGTCATGCTGTGTTTCGGACATCGTGTTTACATGAGCGCTCTATACATGTGAGAATTTCGGAGGGTATGTGTGTATACAGAGGCATCACCGAGCCATTTCTTGGGAGGGGCATCCTAAGCCACCTGGATGAACAGATAATTTGAGGAAAGATCCTGTGCTTGCCAGCCAGGCTTGGCTTGGAGGACGGTCACTCAACCCCTCCTCCATCAAGCTGGTTGCCCCTGTGCCAGTCATATCCAGAAATGCATACATAGCTCGCACTGCTACTGTAGGCAGCATCTCCACGTGCACTGCAGGTGGCTCACCGGTGATGACCAACAACTTAGCCAGCTGAGCCCCAGAGGCAGCCACTCCAGAAGCCTTGGAGCACCGCTCTCCTTCCTTGGTGGAAATTCTAACCTGTTCATTCTGATTCCTCCAAACACCCTTTGTTCATTCTGCGTTATGTGTTCACCTTCACTTTTGACATTGGTTTGTCACTTAATCACTTCTGAAACAATTAAATGACAGCTCAATGCATGGCTTTGTCAGTGTCATGCAATGAAAAGCCAAATTATCATGCAAGAAAATGCAACATCTTTATTCTTATAACATGGTAAAGGAAGTTTTAAAAACAACTACAGTCACCCAAGAATTTTCAGGTATTTAAGTTAGCAAAATCAATAAGAACACTCTGTAAAATTTTTTTTTCCTAGAAACTTGAAACCTTATAGATGACCTTATTTATATGTAAATATATGAGTGAAACTTCTGAGTTAAGAGTGTGATCCTGTCATTTAAACTAGAGTTGAAAAATTGCATTGATATGTATATGTGTATATGTACATATGCGTACATACTAGTATTTAAAGATATATTGTATACATAAATTTACAGATTTAAATTATATAAATATACTTCTATATTTAAATATGTTTGTATATCCATCTTTAATTAAATTTAAATATATATGCTGTATATATGTGTATACATATGTATCATATATCTTTTAATTTTAGCATGCTTTATCTTAATTTCTCCATAATTATAATTTCTGATCTTTCGAATATTTTACCTCAATGCCAGGCGTTAGAAGATTTAGAGGATTTTTGCTCCACTTACTCTGTGTTAAAAGGTTGATTTTGGAAATAGATGTTACAACAGTAGTAATACATAAATTATGCCAAATTACTGTAAAGTCTTGTTGCTAATTGCCAAAGTCTCATTGAGGTACAAAAAATGAGCCTAGTACTTTAATGACATGATGGCCAAGTTAGAGAGGCACTAGTTGATGGGATATCAGGTACAGATACAGATACAAATACAATGATATATGTATATATATATTTTTGTCTAAACCATCTTTTGAGCATATTAGAAACAATAGCACTAGCTACACATATTGAGTGTCTACTGTGAGCCACATTTGTGCTGACAGCTTTTTATAAGCCCTACAAAGGGGAGATCATCCCTACTTACAGTTGAGAACAGAGGGCTCACAAAGTTAATCAACCCAAGGCTCGGGTCCTTCCCATTGCACAACTCATTCATAATCAACACAAGTTCTACCTGCTTGCTAACACAGATGTGGCAGCTGTCTTACTTTAAAATGTAGCAATCACAAGGATTCTTTGAAATAATCATAATTCTTGGGGAGCCTGGGTGGCTTAGTCAGTTTAAAATCTGTCTTTGGTTCAGGTCCTGATCTCAGTTCCTGGGATGGAGGCCTGTATCGGTTTCTCTGCTCAGCAGTGGGTCAGCTTCTGCCTCTCACGCTCCCTGTGTGATCTCTTGCTTTTGCTCTCTCTCAAATAAATAAATAAAATCTTTAAAAAAAAAAAAAGAAAGGATTTTAATTCTCTGTTTTCTCTAATCAAGATGACCCCTGATGAAGGAACATAGTAAGGATTTGTTGAATGTGTTGCCCTGTTGTTCAATGACTTATGTGATTTTCTTATTTAAACATGAAAAAGAAGCCAAAGGAAATAAATTAATGTGCTTTGAACATAATTGGGCACTACTTATCAGAGTTCTTGAAGACCTGTTACTAATAGAGTGGACTCTGAATTAGTTCTCTCCCCACTTAGAGCTACCTCTGCTTATTCCACACTAAATATGGTGCTGCCAGTAGTTGAGACTGCACTTATTGGATTCAGATAAGACAGCAATGGGGGAAGGCAGATTTTTATTTTATTTTATTTAGTTTTAAAGCTTAAGTACAGTTGATGTGTAACATTATATTAGTCTTAGGTGTACAACAGAGTGATTTGGAATCAAATCACTGTTATGCAGTAATCACTACAAGTGTAGCTACCATCCATCAGGGAAGGTGGATTTTTTTTATTAAAACTGGATCTGGATTACTGATTCATTCGAGTCTCTTTTAATTTAAGAGTGCTCTAAAAAGTTCTGCTTTATGGACAAACTTGGAACGTGAATTTCGGATTGAGGCAAATCTGAGTGTGAACCCCTGCTGCTTACTATCATTGTCAATTCTGAGCAGCACTTTATGTCTCTGAGCCTTAAAGTTCACATCTCTAAAAGTTTATAGAACCTACCTCTGAGTGTTAGAAGAATCCATTGAAGTATCAATCTATGTAGAACCCCAGTGTCCCTGAAATATAAGAAGCATTCAAATGAACAGTCTCTGAATCTTTTATCGGAAGCAACCTGGATTGTTGACCAAGATTGTGTCAGACTTCCAAAAGGTACTTTTTCCCTTTTCAAACATAAGGTGATAAATGCAGTCAGCACGGTCTTGCTTGTGTTCCCAGTATATTTTCTAGGCCAGTGGCATTTGCCAGTTCTCAAGGCCATGACATATTAGGTGCCCGCTGGTGAGAGATGAGTGGTGCCTTTGAGGCTCTGAATAGGCGAGCATTTCCCCCATCAGCCATGGCGCTGCTGCTCCACTTGGTCCCAGGATGAATGAAGCATCTGCCGTTCTTGTGCACAGACACAGGTCACTAAGCAATAACAAAGTGTGAGTGGGTCTGGAAAAAAGGTAAACCACCTGGAGGGCCAGGGATTTAACACTGAGCAGATTTTTAGTCACTGATATTTTGTTTAAATCGGTTCCCAGGAAAATCATGCCAGCATAGTTTCAAAGTCAAAGCTGGGGCCTTGGTTGAGATAGCATCTTATGGCAGACGTCTTGCTGAAGGCCCAGAATCTGAGGAAACATTCATTAACATCCATTCTTGCAATGCTAGGTAATAGCAGAGCATTGTTTGCTCGTTTCAAAATGGGTCGGCTAGCCAGTCAAAATGAGTCAGTCAAAATACTGACTTTTGCTTGATTTCCAGAAGCACGGGCATGTTTTGCAATTTATTTTACTCCTGATATGGATTCTTTAACCTCCTCCCTCTAAATAAAGATATTGTCACAACAAAGATTTCCAAGTAACATTTCCAACAAACATGTTGTTACCCAAAGT